>NC_053023.1:521619095-521923035 GCF_003073215.2 Triticum urartu
GGGAGGTGCCCCGGTATCGTATCACAATCACAACTCCTATCTTTACCATTTTTCTTAGTTCGATCCTATTAGTAGTATCTTGATCTAGTAGAATAAAGTTTATGGCATGATCTAGTTTTGAGTTTTGCTTTATTACCACTCTTTGTAATCGAGTCCGTGAGCTATATATAATAAAGATTAGTGTTGAGTCAAGGGCTTGATTATTTTGCCATGATCTTGGGTGAATAAAAGAAAAGAGAAAAAGAATAAAAAGAAACAAAGAGTTCATATTGATCTTATTGAGAGTAATGACTTCACATAGAAAGAGTATGATGATTAAAAGTTGTTGGGAGTTGGCAGACATAGCTTTGGTCATTGTTGCAATTAATAGGAAGTAATAAGGAAAGAGAGGTTTTCACATATAGATATATTATCATTGACATCTTTTATGATTGGGAGCACTCATTAAAATATGACATGCTAAAGAGTTGATGTTGGACAAGGAAAACAACATAATGAGTTATGTCTTTCTTATATCTGAGATAAAGTATGTTGTCATGGATCCTCTAACTTGTTGAGCTTGCCTTTCCCCCTCATGCTAGCCAAATTCTCAGCACCAAGTAGAAATACTACTTGTGCTTCCAAATACCCTTAAACCAGTTTTGCCATGAGAGTCCACCATTCCTACCTATGGATTGAGTAAGATCCTTCAAGTAAGTTTTCATCGGTGCAAAGCAATAAAAATTGCTCTAAATATGTATGATTGATTGGTGTGGGAGAAATAAGCTTTATACGATCTTGTGATGTGGAAGTAATAAAAGCAATGGACTGCATAATAAAGGTTCATATCACAAGGGGCAATATAAAGTGACGTTCTTTCGCATTGAGATTTTATGCATCCAACCATAAAAGCGCATGGCAACCTCTGCTTCCCTCTGCGAAGGGCCTATCCTTTATTATTATTATCTTCTACCTTATGCAAGAGTCATGGTGATCTTCACCTTTTCTTTTTCATTTTATCCTTTGGCAAGCTCATCATGTTGGAAAGAACATGATATATATATATAATTGGATGTAGGGGAGCATGAACAATTATTGTTGACATTACCCTTGAGGTAAAAGGTCGTGGGGCAAAACTATAAGCCCCTATCTTTCTCTGTGTCCGATTAAAACTCTGTAACCACAAGTATTGCGTGAGTGTTAGAAATTATGGAGGACTAAAGGACTAAATGATATTTGAGTATGTGGACTTGCTTTTTAGCTCTGATATAGACTCTTTCCGATGTTATGATAAATTGCAATTGCTTCAATGACTGAGATTATAGTTTGTCGGAGCCCAATAAGGTTTATGATTTATACTTTTGCATTGTGAATAGATCATCACTTGGACATAAGTAATCATATGACAAAAGCTATATATGTTGCTGTTATGAGAATAATCATGATGCCTTCATGTCCGTATTTTTATTTTTATCGACGCCTCTACCTCTAAACATGCGGACATATTTATTGTTATCGGCTTTTTGCTTGAGGACAAGTGAGGTCTAAGCTTGGGGGAGTTGATACATCCATTTTGCATCATGCTTTTATATTGATATTCATTGCATTATGGGCTGTTATTTCACTTTATTTCACAATACTTATGGCTATTCTCTCTTATTTTACAAGGTTTACATAAGGAGGGAGAATGCCGGCAGCTGGAATTCTGGGCTGGAAAAGGAGCAAATATTAGAGACCTATTCTGCGCAACTCCAAAAGTCCTGAAACTCCACGGAACATCTTAAAATAAATAAAGAAAAATCCTCGCCAAAGATGAAGGCCAGGGGGCCCACACCCTGCTCACGAGGGTGGGGGGCGCCCCCCCGCCCCTAGGGTGCGCCCCCTACCTCATGGGCCCTGGTGGATCTCCGACGCCCATCTTCTCCTATATGAAGTCTTTCGATGAGAAAACAATAAGAAGGAACTTTTCGGGACGAGACTCCACCGCCACGAGGCGGAACCTTGGCGGATCCAATCTAGAGCTCCGGCAGAGCTGTTCTGCCGGGGAAACTTCCCTCCGGGAGGGGGAAATCATCACCATCGTCATCACCAACGCTCCTCTCATCGGGAGAGGGCAATCTCCATCAACATCTTCACCAGCACCATCTCATCTCCAAACCCTAGTTCATCTCTTGTATCCAATTCTTGTCTCAAAGTCCGGGATTGGTGCTAGTAGGTTGCTAGTAGTGTTGATTACTCCTTGTAGTTGATGCTAGTTGGTTTATTTGGTGGAAGATCATATGTTCAGATCCTATATGCATATTATTACCCCTCTGATTATGAACATGAATATGCTTTGTGAGTAATTACGTTCGTTCCTGAGGACAAGGGAGAAGTCTTGCTATTAGTAGTCATGTGAATTTGGTATTCGTTTGATATTTTGATAAGATGTATGTTGTCTAGCCTCTAGTGGTGCTATGTGAACGTTGACTACATAACACTTCACCATTATTTGGGCCTAGAGGAAGGCATTGGGAAGTAATAAGTAGATGATGGGTTGCTAGAGTGACAGAAGCTTAAACCCTAGTTTATGCGTTGCTTCGTAAGGGGCTGATTTGGATCCATATGTCTCATGCTATGGTTAGGTTTACCTTAATATTTTTGTTGTAGTTGCGGATGCTTGAAATAGAGGTTAATCATAAGTGGGATGCTTGTTCAAGTAAGAACAGCACCCAAGCACCGGTCCACCCACATATCATATTATCAAAGTATCGAACGTGAATCATATGAACGTGATGAAAACTAGTTTGACGATATTCCCATGTGTCCTTGGGAGCGCTTTTCCTATTATAAGAGTTTTTTCCAGCTTGTCCTTTGCTACAAAAGGATTGGGCCACCTTGCTGCACTTTATTTACTTTTGTTACTTGTTGCTCGTTACAATCTATCTTATCACAAAACTATCTGTTACCACTTATTTCAGTACTTGCATAGAATACCTTGCTAAAAACCGCTTATCATTTCCTTCTGCTCCTCGTTGGGTTCGACACTCTTACTTATCGAAAGGACTACAATAGATCCCCTATACTTGTGGGCCATCACATGGCTGGGCCGGCACCATCCATGTAGAGGTGGAGCTTGGACCCGCCCTACACGCAACGACCCGGAGTGCAACGGGCAATGGGCCCAGACCCCGGAGTGCTTAGGATGTAGACCGGCAGGGACCTCTCTGCTGAGCCTAGGTAGGGCTACAACGTGTTGATCTTCCGAGGCCGGTCATTGACCCAGAAAAATGTGTCCGTCCAGAGTAAGCACGCGTGTTGGAAAATGTGGTGCACCCCTGCAGGGAAGATTATCTATTAATAGCTGTGTCCACGGTAACGGACGTTCAGACTTATATCCTGATCTTTTACAACTAGAAATGGATACTTGAGATATGTGGCACCGGGATTGCTTTCTTGTAGGGAGTCGAGGAAGGATCTCTGGGCATTACTACTACAACATGCTTTTTAATTAAACTGCTATTCTTTACTCTTCTACATGCTGCAAGATGCTTGGAGCTGCTTGAAGGTGCTATTCTTTGATAGGCTAGGCCTTCCCCTCTATTCTGGCTTACTGCAATTCAGTCCACAGATACAACCCTTCCATTTGATATGAATGCATACTTAGTATAGATTTGATGCTTGCGAGTACTTTCGATGAGTACTCACGGTTGCTTTGCTACCCCCTTTTCCTCTTCTTTCTTCTTTCTGGTTGTTGCAACCAGATGGTGGATCCGAGGAGCTAGATGCCACCCCTGACGACTACTACTACCCCGAGGGTGCCTACTACTACGTGGAGCCCGCCGACGACCAGGAGTAGTTAGGAGGTCCCAGGCAGGGGGCCTTGCCTCTTCGATCGTGTTGCTTTTGTGCTAGCCTTTTTAAGGCATCCTTGTTTAACTTATGTCTGTACTCAGATATTGTTTCTTTCACTGACGCTTGTGTATCGAGCTTGTATTCGAGCCCTCGAGGCCCCTGTCTTGTAATATAAAGCTTGTATTATTTCTTTTTGTGTCTAGAGTTGTGTTGTGATATTTTCCCGTGAGTCCCTGATCTTGATCGTACACATTTGCGTGTATGATTAGTGTACGATTGAATCGGGGGCGTCACATTGCAATATAGACCGTCCGATCTATTTCTGATGGATAGAAAACAAACTATGGCAATTTTGCAAAAAGATACCCGCACCTCTCTCCATATTTGTAGATAACGCCTTCCCTCGTTCATCCTTATCTCCCACAATCTCATTGTTGATCAATTAAAAAAGGAAGCCTCTGGAACAATCTGACATGGTGACCGCTACCGGCATCGTCCATCCCCATGGCTCGGCTTAGTCCGACCACCAATCACCACCACGCCCCACTTCTCCTCACCTTATCTCTCCTCTTTCTCTAAATATAATTAGTTTTTACACATGGGATTACTCCCTCATGGGTCAATCACAACAGGTGTTTTGTAAAAAATGCATCTTGGTGTTCCGAGAAATGCACGGGCATCTTGCTAGTCATTGCTTTAAATTGAAATGAATTGGTCGTTTGAAGGTGCCAATAGTCTCTCCTCGATCTATTACGCTCTCTTGGATGGATTCGAGTAGCTAGCAAGAATGGGGAAGGAGATGAACACGAAGAGAGAATCCGCCGGTACCGTAGCCGTTTCACCTACTCCACTAGATACCCAGTTTTTTATTTTTGAGGGGCTGGATACCGAGATCCTTTTTTGTCAATTTTTTAACTGGCTTAGGCGCCAGTTACGAACTCGATCTCTTGGCTAGCATAACAGGCCAGCCCAAAAATGTCTCTTCCCAGCAATGGTTTCGGGAACCTTCTATAAGGTTCTCTCTGTTTTAATTCGCGCTGGTTTTTCTTCTTCTTTGTGTTTCACCAGTTGTAAATCCCAAATTTTCAATTGGTAATGTTATACATTAGATCATCACTGCATATCATATTTTATTGCATTTTGGTTGATCCGAGAAATTCCACGCAACTCAAGGACCCACGGAGAGAGTTGGGGGTTTCATTATTTTCATATTCGAGTTTTCTCGAATTTTGAAAAGAGGATCGTTTGATTTTAATTATTTTCTCTTCGAATATTTCTTTTATAAAAATAAATGAGAGATGATAAAATGACTTCCTCAAAATAAAGAAATATCGAAGATTTAATATTAAAATCAAATAAGATTTTTTTAATTCAGAGTTTTATCGCTATTTTATTTGAATTAGGAAAAATATGTGTTTTTCAAAATTGCATTTTAGGCCCAAATAAATGTTCACCTTGTCCGGCTTATTTTTAGAGGACGGGGAAAATTTATTTCGGGATTTTTGGAGTACGTTTAGAATTCCTTTTCTTTCTTTTTTGCACGTCGGAATTATTTAAAAAAAGTCAAACCGACTTCGGGCCGTACCCGGCCAGGAGACCTTGGGCCGGCCCTCTTTATAAGCCGCCACCACCGAGCCGCCGAAGCCCACTAGCCCAACCTGCGACGCCGCCCCAAACCCTTACCCTAGCCTGACGCCGCAGCTGCCGACGCCGCCGCCGCCACCCGCCGCCCCGCCGCCTTGCTGAACCGTCGCCGGAGGTAGCCGTCGTCGCCTCGGTTTACGTAGGAAAACCGAGCAGGTTTTTTTCTAAACCCTAGATTCGTTTTTTTAAATCCGGTTTGGTTTTTTTTTTGGTTTAATAAATAGCGGACGTTCGTCCGGACGTTCGTTTTAACGAACGGTTTTCACCATTTAGCCGCAGATAGCGAACGTTCGTTCGTTAGCCTGTTCATTAGTTTTTCTTTTTTCTCGGATTTTCCACGGTTATTTTCGATCGCGATTTCTGATCCGATTTTCGTTTTAGTATAACTTTTCACTCGTTTATCGAAATCAAGCGATTCAAGCGCCTAGAGTTTCGTCTCGAAACCCTTTTTCTGTTTAACCAACTTAAACAAGTTTTTGCTACTGTAAAATTTGACTTTAGTCCAGATTAGCAAACGAAGCTTGTTTCTTTTGCCGTTTGAGTTTTGTTGCTTCGTTTGATTTGATTCTTTTTGCAAACCGGAGTTCTTAAGTTGAACTTTCTGGTTAGATCTCTTATTTGAGTTTTACCCATGCCCTTGCTTGATTGCTTATTGTATGCTTGTTTGATTGCGATAGAGTACCCGGAGTGCGAAGCGTGCTACATCGAGTCTCTAGGTTTCACGGATCATCAGCAAGGCAAGTAACACTTTGATCATACCTCTTTACTACCCAGTTTTATTGCATTAGATCAATCCTCAAACACTTGCATGGTTAGGATCTGATAAATTGTGGGTTGGGAAGTAGTTGATGAGGTAGGAACCTATTGTCCTGTTTATTATCAAACCCTTGGGAGTTACTTCTACGTTATGCTTATATTGCTCTGCTATGCTCGTAGACATGGATTGGGTTTGAGCGTATTCATGACAGTTGTGAGTACTGTTAATTAATGGTTAACTTAAGGTGGCAACTTTAATACACATCTGGGTGGATTGAGGCACCTGGGGAATTCCAGTGATTGCCTGTATTTTTGGAAATCCCGGGGTACCGTGTGATTTTCCTATGGACCGCCACCCCGGCTCAAAGGGATCATAAGATTATTCATGCTAGAAACTTCCGTGTGCAGCCACATGCCATTATGGGCTCTAGCATAGTTGAGTAAGTTGTGGGAAACCTTTCCATGATGGGCTAGCAGATGTAGGGGATTGTAGGTGTACCGGCCTATCTATCGGTTAAGGGGACCTCTTCGGAAAGACTATGTCTCGGTCATCCGTTTCCCAAACATCATGTAGTGCGAGAAATCCAACGGAGGAGATCGAGTCTTGTGGGGAAAAGTGCACAAACCTCTACAGAGTGTACAAACTAATCATGGTTAGCGGTGTCCCCGGTTATGGAATCTTGAGTATCTGGTTCTTGGATTATCATATGGATCTCATCACTCTTTAATATAATTTGATTGGGTTAATGATTACTTTTAATTGGGATTGAGAGGGGGTTTACCTTCTCAATGTTTTCAACCAACTTTGTAGTTAAGTAAAATATATTCCTTTGTAGTAGGGAAAATTGGCTTTTCAAAACATATTAACCATACAGCCTCCACCAGCCATATATGCATGTAGTGATAGCTTTACATTGTTCATTACTCTCTTGTGTTACATTGCCAGCATATTCCATGTGTTGACCTGTTCCGGGCTGCAACGTATCATGTTGCAGACTTTTCAAACAATGAGTAAGGAGCCTTAGGTCATGGCCTTTCACTCAGTGATGCCGTTGGAGTTGATGGACTCACTTTATCTTCCAAGCCCTCCACTGTTATCGTGTTAGATGGCCTTAAGACATATTTATTGTAATAAGTTCTCTTTTGAGACATTCGATGTAATACGTGTGTGATTGCTACTCTGTTATAAATCCTCAAGTACCATGCGTGTCAGCATTACCGATCCAGGGATGACACTAATGCACAGAGATCAGACTGTTTGAGGTCTGGTCGCTACAAGATGGTATTAGAGCACACGTTGACTGTAGGACACGACCACTAAGCCAAAACCCTAGATCATTACTCTCCTCTCATTTCTAACTCCTCTCCATTTTCTACTCTTTAGGATGGCAGACGCAAGGAAGAAGTTTGCACAACCAGATGAAGACACACCTTTTGGATGCCACTTGAAGGAAGTCACTAGGTACCTGAACATCGGAATACCAAGGTTCACCGGGACTTACAACGCCACTTTACCAGAAGAGGAGCGCTGGATGATTCAAGTTCAAGTTCCAGGAAGGAGATTTATGCCAGTCACTGAGCCCATAGAGTTTTCCTTTGACGCACCAACCTGGAGTCTAGGAAAGAGTATGGCATCCCACATCACCATGGGACGCATTGGAGAAGTTTACCACAACGATCTCAAGGATACTATCTACCAGATTTGTGGGCGCCGAGATGAGCAATGGGAAATGATCAGCACCAGGAAGGATAGATCAATTGCTGCTTTCATCCAGGAGTTAAACCAGCACATTCGTCGCCAGGAGAATTAGATGTGCGCAGGCATGATAGATCTGAAGAAGGCGATGACAAGGATCACGGAGTTGGAGGAAGAACTCAAGGCAACTCGCGAAGATTATGAGGAAGAAATCGTCATACTAGTGGAGAAGAATGACGACCTGACAAGGAAGCTAGGAGTATTCATGGGAGACCCCGCACCAGGAGAAGATGACGGTTCCACTTGCCCGGAGAACTACATCATCATCGACGACACCGACTCGGGGCCCGACGATAGTGATGATGACTATATTGATGAAGCTGGAGCGGATATCATGGAGTGTTCGACCGAACAATATTTCTAGTCGACCACCATATCACTAGTAGTATTCCACCATGTAAATATTATAGTCCAAGCACTTTGTAACGATAGTTCTAGACCAATTGTATGCCCTTTGCTTGATTGATTGAGTGATATGATTATGTTTGTCTCATGTGCATATGGGTAGTGTTTTCTCACTAGACCTCATTCTATTCTATTCTCTTCCCTCTAAAACCTCAGATGCCTCCGAGACATGACCCCGGATTTACCTTTCCACCGGACCTCACTCAGTTGATCCAACAGCAAAATACCCTGATGCAGTTGTTAGTTCAGAACCAAGGCAACAACAACAACAACCCACCACCACCACCCCAGAGGGTGCGTTTTCCGCGCACCAATTGGATGGACTAGCAGCCTCATGGTGGGAGAATTACACTGTCACCTATCCTATAGCCACTGTTACATGGGACCAGTTCTAGCAGGCTTTTCGCACTGCCCATATATCAGCAGGAGCTATGGCCATAAAGAAGCGTGAGTTTCGCAACTTACGCCAAGGAGGACGCACCGTTAGCCAGTATGTGGATGACTTTAGCAAGCTAGCACATTATACCCCAGATGACGTTGCTACGGATGCAGCTAAGCAGGAGAAGTTTTTGGAAGGACTGAATGATGAGCTGAGCATGCAGTTGATGGTAGCAACCTTTAATAACTACCAACAGTTGGTAGATAGAGCTCTCATGATTGAAGGGAAGCAGCAGCAGATTGATAACCGCAAGAGGAAGTATGGACAAGGGAAGTATAATTCTGGAGCCAAACAGAGACCCCGTTTCACCCCGAACTCGGGAGGACTTGTGCATAACCATGGAGGCCACACTCACAATGGAGGAAGTTCTCACAACCATAGTGGCTCCAAGAATGGTAATGGAGGAAGAAACGGACAAAACCGTTCCAACCCAGCAACGCCCGCCAAGAAAGATCTAAGCCACGTTACTTGCTACAAGTGCCAGAAGACCGGACATTATGCCAATGAATGTCCTGAAGCTAAGAACGGAAACGGCAATGGAAGCTCTGGGAAGAAGCCCAACCCTTTCAACAGGGGACAAGTGAACCACGTTAACGTGGAGGAGATTGAAGCTCAGCCAGATGCAGTAATAGGTAAGTTTTTGGTTAAGTCTTTTACTGCAGTCATACTTTTCGATACTGGTGCATCGCATTCATATATATCAAGGGGATTTGTGGATAAGTATAAACTGCCCACCAAAGTTCTTAGTACACCTTGATGACCCACAAGTATAGGGTATCTATCGTAGTCCTTTCGATAAGTAAGAGTGTCGAACCCAACGAGGAGCAGAAGGAAATGATAAGAGGTTTTCAGCAAGGTATTCTCTACAAGTACTGAAATAAGTGGTAACAGATAGTTTTGTGATAAGATAGATTGTAACGAGCAACAAGTAACAAAAGTAAATAAAGTGCAGCAAGGTGGCCCAATCCTTTTGTAGCAAAGGACAAGCCGGAACAAACTCTTATAATAGGAAAAGCGCTCCCGAGGACACATGGGAATATCGTCAAGCTAGTTTTCATCACGTTCATATGATTCGCGTTTGATACTTTGATAATTTGATATGTGGGTGGACCGGTGCTTGGGTGCTGTTCTTACTTGAACAAGCATCCCACTTATGACTAACCTCTATTGCAAGCATCCGCAACAACAACAAAAGTATTAAGGTAAACCTAACCATAGCATGAAACATATGGATCCAAATCAGCCCCTTACGAAGCAACGCATAAACTAGGGTTTAAGCTTCTGTCACTCTAGCAACCCATCATCTACTTATTACTTCCCAATGCCTTCCTCTAGGCCCAAATAATGGTGAAGTTTTATGTAGTCGACGTTCACATAACACCACTAGAGGCTAGACAACATACATCTTATCAAAATATCAAACGAATACCAAATTCACATGACTACTAATAGCAAGACTTCTCTCTTGTCCTCAGGAACGAACGTAATTACTCACAAAGCATATTCATGTTCATAATCAGAGGGGAATAATATGCATATAGGATCTGAACATATGATCTTCCACCAAATAAACCAACTAGCATCAACTACAAGGAGTAATCAACACTACTAGCAACCTACTAGCACCAATCCCGGACTTTGAGACAAGAATTGGATACAAGAGATGAACTAGGGTTTGGAGATGAGATGGTGCTGGTGAAGATGTTGATGGAGATTGCCCTCTCCCGATGAGAGGAGCGTTGGTGATGACGATGGTGATGATTTCCCCCTCCCGAAGGGAAGTTTCCCCGGCAGAACAGCTCTGCCGGAGCTCTAGATTGGATCCGCCAAGGTTCCGCCTCGTGGCAGCAGAGTCTCGTCCTGAAAAGTTCCTTCTTATTTTTTTCTCATCGAAAGACTTCATATAAGAGAAGATGGGCGTCAGAGAGCCACCAGGGGGCCCACGAGGTAGGGGACGCGCCCTAGGGGGGCGCCCCCCACCCTCGTGAGCAGGGTGTGGGTCCCCTGGCCTTCATCTTTAGTGAGGATTTTTCTTTATTTATTTTAAGATGTTCCATGGAGTTTCAGGACTTTTGGAGTTGCGCAGAATAGGTCTCTAATATTTGCTCCTTTTACAGCCCAGAATTCCAGCTGCCGGCATTCTCCCTCCTTATGTAAACCTTGTAAAATAAGAGAGAATAGCCATAAGTATTGTGACATAAAGTGAAATAATAGCCCATAATGAAATAAATATCGATATAAAAGCATGATGCAAAATGGACGTATCACACCTATGTTAGTGAGCTCGCCAGGAGCAGAGTATATGGCAAGCCAAGGATGTTTTCAGATACCGTTGGCCATAGGTAGGCACGTTGTCGGTGTCAAAACCGGCGGATATCGGGTAGGGGGTCCCGAACTGTGCGTCTAGGCCGGATGGTAATAGGAGGCAAGGGACACTAAGTTTTACCCAGGTTCGGGCCCTCTCGATGGAGGTAAAACCCTACGTCCTGCTTGATTAATATTGATGATATGGGTAGTACAAGAGTAGATCTACCACGAGATCAGAGAGGCTAAACCCTAGAAGCTAGCCTATGGTATGATTGTTGATGTGTATGTTATCCTACGGACTAAAACCCTTCGGTTTATATAGACGCCGGATAGGGTTAGGGTTACATAGAGTCGGTTACAATGGTAGGAGATCTGAACATCCGTATCGCCAAGCTTGCCTTCCACGCCAAGGAAAGTCCCTTCCGAACACGGGACGGAGTCTTCAATCTTGTATCTTCATAGTCCAGGAGTTCGGCTGAAGGTATAGTTCGGCTATCCGAACACCCCCTAATCCAGGACTCCCTCAGTAGCCCCGAACCAGGCTTCAATGACGATGAGTCCGGCGCGCAGATTGTCTTCGGCATTGCAAGGCGAGTTCTCCTCCAAATTCCGTGTACCTGTTTGAATAAAGTCCGGTTTCTTGTAGATGTTGCGCTCCTTGGCTTCTACGCCCAATAATGGCCGTCTCCCACGTGTCAAACGAATATGAAAAGTCTGAGTGTTTTTACGTTCACACCCCTAGCCGCGTAAATGAGCTGCCCTATTTAAGGGGACGAGGATTTAGATCCAATCCACACCTTCTCCCCTCCACGAGTGTTCATCAGAGCGCATCCGACAAAGGTCCATTCCACCATGGCCAGCCGCCGCAACTCCTCCGCTCGCCCTTCCAGCCCGAAGCCTGGATATTGGGAGAGATGTTTCAGTCCGCATAGCGAGCTAGTGACGCTCCAGACCAAGGGATTTCTCCCCCCAGCCTATATGGTCCCGGTTCGAGCCGGTCTTGCCGTCTACAACGGCGGAGAGCAAGCAGAGAATGCCCCTAATCCATCCAAAGGAGAGCGGGTGTGCCTTGTCCCTTACTTAATAAGGGGGCTCGGATTTCCCATCCACCCATTTCTCCGGGGGCTGCTGGAGTTCTACGGCCTCCAGCTACATCATCTCACGCCTGCCTTAGTATTGCATATCGCGGGCTTTGTAGCCCTCTGCGAGCTGTTCTTGGGTATTGAAGCTCATTTCGGACTATGGAGGGAGCTATTTTGCCTCGTGCCCCATTCCAAGAAGGGGTCTATGTATCAAGTGGGCGGAGCCGAAGTATGGCGCATCGCCGGGACCGGCTATCTGTCTGGAACCCCAAAGAAGGCGTCCGAAGACTGGCCCTCGAAATGGTTTTACATAGAAGACGTCCCGCTGCCGGATCCTGTCCGGATCGGCCTCCCTGAATTCAACAATGCTCCCTTAAAGAAGCGCCTAAGCTGGCGCCCATGGAGCTCTCAGAGGGAAAGTGACAGGGACGTTGTTTACCTGATGGGCCGGATAAGATTGTTAGCTCATTCCGGACTAACCATGATCGGGGTCATGGCCGCATGCATCATACGAGGGGTGCACCCGCTACAGTATAGAGGCCACCCCATGTGGGATTTCAACGGGGAGGACGACACCACCCGCTATGGCCGTAAGGGGCCGGATTCGGCTGCGGCTCTAATAAAGACCTTGTCCGCTTTGTACAAGGGAGAAGAGGAGGATTTTCTCCGCGTAGACCCAAAGGGTGGATTTTCCATGTACAATCCTCCAAGCTGGGTGAGTGATTACATCTTGCCCATCCGTTTTATATCCCTATTGTTAAATATTTAATCTTAGTGATTTCGACGCAGGAACTGCGCCAGGCTGTTAAAGAAATAAACAGCCCTCCTCCACAACCTGAGGACCCAGGACAGTCCCTCGACCCGGACTCGCAAGAGGATCCGGAGCTTTCGGTGGATCTGATTGATGGAGTGTTCCATCAATTGAGCAAGGACAACGCCCTGGTGTCCATTACGGCCGATTATCCAGGGCTAATCCCGGCCTCCCAGAAACGGGAGGCCGAACCTGCGGCGACAAGCCAACGAGGGGCCGCAGGGCCCCATGGGCCGGAAAGAGGTGTAGTCCGGACCGGGGCGTCAGCGCAAAGGTATGGCGCACCCCCTTATCCCAGGTGTCGTACCTTCAGGGCATATTAACACTTGTGCCCTCTTCAGGACAAAGAGACCTCGCCGAACTATATTCGGAGAGACCGCTAATCGCGCCTCGACCAGCCAGGCTCCAAAGCCTGGCCCGGGAGCGGGGCCAAACACAAGGCGCGTGCCGGACGCTCCTCCGACGGAGGATGTCGACAGGTTGTCTGCCACCAACTCTGCGGTAGAGAGTGCCATGAACCACAGACGTCGCCGGACAATTCTTCGCGATGCTTGTTTCTGCCAAGAGGCGTTAGATGCCTTTAAGTCGGGAGATGCGTACCTCCGTGCCGCTCAAAATGGTCTAACCAGAGCCACGGAGCAATATGTAAAAGACATACGGGTAAGAAAATTTTGGTAATTATATATATACCAGTAGCCCCCGAGACTTGAAACAGTTAATATAACTGATTTAAGGATCATTTGTTATGCAGGTTCTTATAGAAAAGAATTCCCTACTGTCCAAGGAGCTGGAAGAGTGCAAAGCCCAACTTGAGGCTGCACTAGCCGCGACAGGGGAGCCTAAGGAGGCCCCCTCTGGTAATATACACTTTGAAAGATAGGTATTTTGCGAAGCACGGCTTTGGTGCGAATCTGACAAATGAAATTGCAGATGGCACCGGATTGGATCCGAAAAGGCAACACCTCCTACGCCAGCTAAAGGCTGGTGAGAGGGTGCTGTTAAAGGTGATGGGGGAGAAGAACGATCTCCGAGATGCCAACACCAAGCTGGGCGTCGAGCTGAAAGATGTTCGTGCCCAGCTGTCAGACTCCGTGAAGGAGAATCAGTGGCTTTGGCGCGGCATATTTAGTAAGTGCTTGAACGAACCTTCTGAAAGAAAGTTCGGAGGGGAAGTCGACTAACAGAGCAATGTCTGTAGGTGTGCTGACAGGCCGTCCTGCGGAGGAGATGTCCGGTTCTACGGGTGACCTTCTTCCCAAGCTCTCGCAACTGCTCGATCGAGTTCGGCAGGCGATGCGAGGCATCGCCCAGGCCCTGTGGCCATCCGTCTCCATGCCCGAAGGTCTTGGAGAGCTTGCCGAGAAGCTAAAAGGAGCACGGTGGCGCTTCCGATTGTGGAAGATATCAGCGTGCCGTCAAGGCGCTAGGGAGGCCTGGGCCATGGTGAAGACGCGGTACGCAAAGGCTGACTCCAACCACATGGCCGAGGTCGGTCCTATAGGGCCCGATGGGAAGGAGATCCCTGTAAGCTTAGTATACGGCCAAGTAGAGTTGGCCGCAAAGTATTCCCAGCAGGACTGTAAATTAGACAGCCTGTTAGATGGTATTGAAGAGGAATACGATCAGTCAAAATGACTATGTAACTTAGTTGACATTTATAATGCCTTCTAGCCGGATTGTAGATCATTTGTCATGGCCGACCTTTTCGCTTCAGCCTTGGGACCTGACGGTCTGGAGTGTGTCCGAATTCCCATGTGATTATATAGGAACCGGGGAATGCATGGAGACCAGGCGTAGGGGTCATTAGTGCGTGAATAGACAAGTGCTCGACTAGTTATGTTATATTACATGGTTAGTAAGAAACATCTTCCAGGGAGAATAGTTCTGTTAGGGGTTCCTTTCCCTGGGAGGCATGCCCTAAGGTGCATGTCCATGCTGCAAAAAGAAACCCAGGAAAAACATCTGGGGCCGTATAGATAAAAATAAAAAAGATCATCTTTAGTTCACCGACCGAATATTCCCTTAAGAACGCTAGCTTTCGGCTTCACCCAGTCTGAGGTACACGTCCGGCTGACCCGGCAGTAACAATCGCAGAGGTGCTCCCTTTACCACCTAGCCGAACAATCAGAAACGTAGGGGTAAGCACAGGAGCGAGGCAACCCAGCTTGGCCAAAACTTAAGTCATATCGATGCATATAATGGTGAATAAAAGGTACATGCAGAAGTGTAACGCATGTATTGGGCATGAAGCCCGTATGAATAAGCTTCTATTTAAAGAAGCCCCCAGGTTTAATGAGCGCGGATGGCACGTCACTTTATGAGCCTTTAAGGGCTATAAGAGAGAGAGAAGAAGAAGAAGAAGAGAAATGCAAGACAGAAAATATATAAAAAATGGACAGAGGAAGGAGACAAACATAGAGTCCAGCGCTAGGCATAGAATCTTCGGAGACGGGCTGCGTTCCATGGGTTCGGCTCGAGTCGGTTATCCGATGCATCTCGCAGGCGGTACGCTCCACTAGTTGGGACTTGGTCAATTATGAAGGGACCTTCCCACTTGGGCTTGAGTTTGTCCTTTTTCTTGTCCGGTAGTCGTAGAACTAATTCGCCAACGTTGTAATTTTTGGCCCATACTTCTCTACTTTGGTATCTTCGAGCCTGCTGTTGATAGAATGCGGAACGGACTTTTGCCATGTCACGCTCCTCCAATGCGTCTAAGTTGTCCTGCCGATCGAGCTCGGCTTCTCTTTCTTCGTACATGCGCACTTGAGGTGAGTCATGAATTATGTCGCAGGGAAAAACTGTCTCTGCGCCGTATACCATAAAGAATGGTGTGTATCCGGTGGTGCGATTTGGCGTGGTCCGCAGCCCCCAGAGTATGGAGTCGAGATCCTCTACCCAGTGCGTGTTAGATTCCTTGAGGGACCGCACTAATCTGGGTTTAATGCCGCTCATGATAAGACCATTTGCACGTTCGACCTGGCCGTTAGTTTGTGGGTGATAGACGGAAGCATAGTCGAGCTTAATGCCCATGTTTTTCCGCCAGAGTTTTACCTCGTCGGCCATGAAGTTCGTGCCGTTATCAGTGATGATGTTGTGGGGAACGCCGTAACGGTGTATGACCCCGGATATAAACTCTATCACCGGTCCGGATTCGGCCGTCTTAACACGCTTGGCTTCTATCCATTTGGTGAATTTATCCACCATGACCAGTAAGTATTTTTGCTTGTGGGTGCCGCCTTTAAGGGGTCCAACCATGTCAAGCCCCCAGACCGCGAAGGGCCAAGTAATGGGGATAGTTCGAAGGGCGGTGGGTAGCATATGGCTTTGGTTTGCAAAGAGCTGGCAACCGGTGCATCGTTGGACTAAGTCCTGAGCATCTGCCCGGGCCGTCGGCCAATAAAAGCCTGTACGGAAGGCCTTGCTTACAAGGGACCGAGCTGCAGCGTGATGACCGCCCAGTCCGGCATGAATTTCAGCCAGGAGGTTCCGCCCCTCCTCTTCGGAGATGCACCTTTGAAGGACTTCGGTAGTGCTTTTCTTATAAAGCTCTCCCTCGTGGACTCTGTAGGCTTTGGATCGCCGCACTATGCAGCGTGCCTCATTTTGGTCCTCGGGGAGTTCCTGCCTAGTGAGGTAGGCGAGGAATGATTCTGTCCACGGGGCGATGACGGCCATTATTACGTGGGCTGAAGGTGTTATTTCATTGGCAGAGCCTCCGATTGTGTCAGAATGTTCGGTGTCGGGCAGTGCGGTTGGGTCCGGGGTGTTATTGTTTGGCTCCCCTTCCCATACTACGGATGGCTTGAACAGCCTTTCCAAGAACATGTTGGGGGGACTACATCGCATTTTGCGCCGATGCGCGCCAGGACATCTGCCGCCTGATTATTTTCCCGGGCTATATGGCAAAATTCAAGCCCCTCGAACCGAGCTGACATTTTTAGGACGGCATTGCGGTAAGCTGCCATTTTTGGATCCTTGGCATCGAAGTCTCCATTTATTTGGGATATTGCGAGGTTCGAGTCCCCGCGCACCTCTAGGCGTTGAATGCCCATGGATACTGCCATCCAGAGACCATGTAAAAGGGCCTCATATTCGGCTACGTTGTTGGAGTCCGTGTACATAATCTGGAGAACGTATTGAACTGTGTCTCCTGTGGGGAACGTCAAAACGACGCCAGCCCCCAGTCCGGCCAACATCTTGGAGCCGTCGAAATGCATGATCCAATTTGAATATGTGCCGTACTCTTTAGGGAGTTCGGCCTCCGTCCATTCTGCGACGAAGTCGGCCAGGACTTGCAACTTGATGGCTCGCCGTGGCTTATAAGTTATGTCGAACGGGAGGAGCTCAATGGCCCATTTTGCAATCCGGCCCGTTGCGTCGCGGTTGTTTATAATATCATTAAGTGGTACTTCTGAGGCTACTGTTATTGAACACTCTTGAAAGTAGTGTCGTAGCTTCCGGGATGCCATGAATACCGCGTACGCGATCTTTTGATAATGCGGGTACCGTGATTTGCAAGGAGTGAGGACAGTGGACACATAATAGACTGGCTTTTGAAGGGGGAATCTGTGTCCGTCCGCTTCTCGTTCGACGATGAGCACTGCGCTTACAACCTGATGTGTTGCTGCAATGTATAATAGCATTGGTTCACCAATATTTGGCGCAGCCAGGACTGGGTTTGTTTCAAGTATAGCTTTTATCTCCTCGAGTCCAGCCGTGGCTGCATCCGTCCATTCGAAGTGTTCGGTGCGCTGAAGGAGGCGGTAAAGGGGTAGGGCCTTTTCTCCCAAGCGGGAGATAAAGCGGCTCAGAGCCGCCACGCATCCGGTTAACTTTTGTATTTGTTTGAGGTCCTTTGGGATATCCAGTTGCGACAGAGCTCGGATCTTGGCTGGATTTGCTTTGATTCCTCTACCAGATACAATGAAGCCCAAGAGCTTTCTGGCTGGAACGCCGAAAACGCATTTTTCCGGGTTGAGCTTGATGTCGTATGTTCGGAGTTTATCAAATGTGAGCCTCAAGTCGTCTACTAGAGATTCGACATGTCTTGTTTTGACGACCACATCATCTACATATGCCTCCACTGTTTTGCCGATCTGGCTTGCCAGACATGTCTGAATCATGCGCTGATATGTTGCGCCGGCGTTTTTGAGCCCGAAGGGCATTGTGTTGAAGCAGAATGGGCCGTATGGTGTGATAAATGCCGTTGCGGATTGGTCAGATTCTGCCATCTTGATTTGATGGTAACCGAAATATGCGTCGAGGAAACACAACGAATCGTGTCCGGCGGTAGCATCGATAATTTGATCGATGCGGGGGAGGGGGAAGGGGTCCTTTGGGCAAGCCTTGTTAAGATCTTTAAAATCAACACACAGGCGCTAGGATTTGTCCTTCTTTGGTACCATCACCAGGTTCGCTAGCCAGTCCGGATGTTTTATATCTCTGATGAATCCAGCATCCAATAGCTTTGCTAGCTCCTCTCCCATAGCTTGTCTCTTAGGTTCGGAAAAACGCCGAAGAGCCTGTTTGACAGGTTTGAATCCTGTTTGGATATTTAAACTGTGCTCGGCCAGCCTGCATGGGATTCCTGGCATGTCTGAAGGGTGCCAGGAGAAAATGTCCCAGTTTTCTCATAGGAACTCTCGCAGTGCGGCGTCTACATCAGGGTTTAACTGTGCCCTGATGGAAGCTGTTTTATTTGGGTCCGTTCGATGGACTTGGAATTTGACTATTTTGTCCGCCGGTTTAAAGGAGGTGGACTTGGATCTTTTGTCGAGTACCACATCGTCCCTATTCACCATGGAGCGCAGCGCAGTTAGTTCCTCAGCCGCTAGGGCTTTGGATAGTGCCTCGAGGGCCAGTGCGGCTGTCTTGTTTTCGGCGCGGAGTGCTATGTCTGGATCACTAGCGAGAGTGATGATCCCGTTAGGCCCGGGCATTTTGAGCTTCATGTACCCGTAATGGGGTATTGCTTGGAAGATTGTAGATGCTTCTCGCCCTAGCAGAGCGTGATAACCGCTACTGAACGGAGCCACATGGAACGTGATCTCTTCGGACCTGTAATTATCCGGCGTGCCGGACACCACATCTAGTGTGATTTTTCCTGTACAGCGCGCTTCCCGACTGGGGATTATTCCTCTAAAGGTTGTGCTGCTTCGCTCAATGCGGTTCCACTCTATTTCCATTTTTTGAAGGGTTTCCTCGTAAATGAGGTTCAATCCGCTGCCGCCGTCCATGAGTACCTTGTTAAGATGAAAGCCGTCCACTATTGGGCTGAGGACCAATGCGGCTGGTGCTCGGGCTGTTCGGAATTTAGGTTCATCACTGGCGTTAAAGGTAATAGCCGTGTCACTCCATGGGTTTATTGTTGCTACTTGGTAGACTTCGGCAAGGCTGCGGAGTGTCCTTTTTCGCATATTATTTGATGCGAAAGTCTCGAAGACTGTTAATACCGTATGGGTGTCTCTGGGGTGGCTTTCTGTGGCCTCCGGAATTAGGAGGTTTTCGCCAATTTTGGCCACCTGTCGGAGTATCCAACATGCTCTAAGGCTGTGAGTTGGTGTGGCGTCCTCTGTACTGTGAATTTTACAGGGTCCGTTAAGCCATCCTTCCAGTACGGTTCCATGCCCTATAGAGGGTTTTTGCTTTTTGGTGTTTGACCTGGGTGTCTGGTTATGCTGCACCCTTTTATTTCGGACTGGGTTTGTATTTAGGGCCGGATTGTCCCAAAATTTTATTTTGGTTTTCTAGGCGCTTTCCATCGCACAATACTTTTGTACAATGGACGCCAAGTCAGCGAAGCGTGTGATATCACGGCGACTTATGGCGTTGAGTATTCCCTTGTCCGTGCAATTATTGCAGAAGATTAAGATTGCGTCTTCCTCGCGGCAGTCCCTTAGCCTGTTCTTAACCAGGAGGAATCTAGCCCAGTAATGATGTACTGTTTCATCAGACTCTTGCCTAATTTTGGATAGATCGCTTATGTTGGGGTGGGTGGGTGGAGTTAAATCTGGAGCCTCACCCCGTCTGAGGCTCAGAGGTCGAGGAATTTCTGAACTCGAAAATTTGGATCCCTGGGTGTTGTCCATTGAATCCAGCCCGTCGCATGACTCTAAGTTCAGGTCTTGAGTGATATCCTCCCCTTCGCGGGTATCCGTTTTGGAGGGATCGGGAATCCGGACGTAGCGAGTCCTTAAGATAGACGAAGGGTCGCCGCACTATCCCTCTACCACGGCAACGTGATGGGTGACTTGGGGAGAGTTAATCTCTCTCAGATCGGTTTTAGGCCCAATCTGGTCATAATCCGTAGCGACTTCCAGGGCGGCGAAGCGATCCAAGAGCTCGTTTATGGAGGAAAGCTCCATTGGATCTAACTGCTCGGCGAGTTCCGAACTGACATGAAGATTGTTTTCGATGGCTCGAGAGGTCATCGTCGGCGCAGAAGCCGAACAGGCGTCATAAGAAAACCACCTAGCCGGAGGGTTTGGCCGACAGCCAAAGCTCCCTTAGCAACGGTGCCGTCTTTAAAGACGGGGCGAGGCATCCTTCCTGATGGCGACGACACAGAGGAACTCTCAATGAAAGCACCAATGTCGGTGTCAAAACCGGCGGATCTCGGGTAGGGGGTCCCGAACTGTGTGTCTAGGCCGGATGGTAACAGGAGGCAAGGGACACGAAGTTTTACCCAGGTTCGGGCCTTCTCGATGGAGGTAAAACCCTACGTCCTGCTTGATTAATATTGATGATATGGGTAGTACAATAGTAGATCTACCACGAGATCAGAGAGGCTAAACCCTAGAAGCTAGCCTATGGTATGATTGTTGATGTGTATGTTGTCCTACGGACTAAAACCCTCCGGTTTATATAGACACCGGATAGGGTTAGGGTTACATAGAGTCGGTTACAATGGTAGGAGATCTAAACATCCGTATCGCCAAGCTTGCCTTCCACGCCAAGGAAAGTCCCTTCCGGACACGCGACGGAGTCTTCAATCTTTTATCTTCATAGTCCAGGAGTTCGGCTGAAGGTATAGTTCGGCTATCTGAACACCCCCTAATCCAGGACTCCCTCACATGTTTTCCCCTCAGATCTGATAATTCTGGAGTCGCGAGGTTTGGATGTGATTCTGTGTATGGATTGGCTATCGATGTATGGAGGGAACATCGATTGCGCCAGTAAGTCGATTTTGCTCACCACCCTAGAAGGAAGAAGGATCAAGTATGTATCCCGGCATGTGTCAATTAGGACTCAAATAAATTCCTTAACAGGAGTTGTACACGAGGAAGTACCAGTGGTGAAGGATTTCCCGGATGTATTTCCAGAAGAGTTGCCAGGCATGCCACCGGATAGAGACATCGAGTTTTTGATTGAGCTTTTGTCAGGCACAGGGCCCATATCTAAGAGACCGTACAGGATGACCGCACAGGATTTAGAGGAAATTAAGAAGCAGATTAAGGAGTTACTGGATAAAGGATATATTCGCCCAAGTTCATCACCTTGGGGATCACCAGTACTTCTAGTGGAGAAGAAGGATGGATCGTTAAGGATGGTTGTTGATTATCGTGGATTGAATGAAGTAACGATCAAGAACAAGTACCCACTACCGATGATCAATGATTTGTTTGATCAGCTGCAAGGAGCTAAGGTGTTTTCCAAGATCGATCTGCGATCAGGGTACCACCAGTTGAAGATTCGAGAGCAGGATATACCTAAGACAGCTTTTACCACAAGGTACGGGCTATATGAGTATACCGTTATGTCATTTGGCCTGACTAACGCACTTGCTAATTTCATGAACATGATGAACAAGGTGTTTATGGAGTTTTTGGATAAGTTCGTTGTGGTGTTCATTGACGATATTCCGGTCTACTCGAATAATGAAGAGGAGCATAAGGAGCATTTGCGTTTAGTACTTGGGAAGCTCAGAGAACATCAGCTATACGCCAAGTTCAGCAAGTGTGAGTTTTGGTTGAAGGAAGTTGGATTCCTTGGACATGTTATATCTGGAGAAGGAATAGCAGTAGACCCCAACAAAGTCGTCACTGTGACAAATTGGGAGGCACCCACGTTCGTTGGAGAGATCCGGAGTTTTCTTGGACTCGCAGGATACTACCGGAGGTTCATTGAGAATTTCTCGAAGATTGCAAAGCCTATGACGGAGTTGTTAAAGAAGGACACCAAATTCAAATGGACTGAGGAGTGTGAGGCTATTTTTTGGGAATTGAAGAAACGTTTGGTTACATCACCAGTGTTGATTCTGCCATATCAATGCAAGGATTATGAAGTGTATTGCAACGCCTCTCGTCGAGGACTTGGAGCAGTGCTTATGCAGGAAGGAAGAGTTGTTTCATATGCCTCACGACAGCTTAAAACCCATGAGTTAAATTATGCTACGCATGATTTGGAGTTAGCAGTCGTAGTGCATGCGTTGAAGACTTGGAGACATTTTCTCATCGGAAACCATTGTGAGGTATACACGGATCACAAGAGTTTGAAGTATATCTTCACGCAGAAGGAGTTGAATCTCAGGCAGAGGAGATGGTTGGAACTCATAAAGGATTATGATATGAAGTTTCACTATCATCCCGGAAAGGCTAACGTAGTAGCCGATGCATTGAGCCGCAAGAGTCATGTCAATACACTCATGACAGGAGAGTTACCCAAGGAGTTAGAAGAAGACCTTCCTGAGCTATGTTTGGAGATATTTCCAAGAGGTTATGTAGCAGCTTTGGAGATTCAATCTACTTTGATGGATAAGATCAGAGAAGCATAGAAGACGAACAAGGAGATTGCCGAGATAAAGGAAAGGATGAGCAAAGGAAAAGTCAAGGGATTTCGTGAAGATGAGCACGATACCGTAAGGTTTGAGGGCCGCGTATAGGTACCAAATGATCAGGAGATCAGGAAGCTGATTTTGCAGGAGGCCCATGACTCACCATATTCATTCACTCAGGAAATACTAAGATGTACCTAGATCTGAAGGATAGATTCTGGTGGACTGGAGTGAAGAAGGATATTGCGGAGTATGTAGCAGTTTGTGATGTATGTCAGAGAGTGAAGGAAGAGCATCAGAAGCCAGCACGATTGCTGCAACCATTGTCGATACCCGAATGGAAGTGGGATAATCTAGGCATGGATTTTATCACGGGATTACCCAGGACTCGTTCAGGCTATGACTCGATATGGGTTGTAGTCGATCGTTTGACGAAAGTAGCTCATTTCATCCCAGTGAAGACCACTTACACCAGTGCTAAGTTGGCTAAGATATACATGACCAGGATCGTATGTTTGCATGGAGTTCCGAGGACAATCGTATCAGATAGAGGAACCCAGTTTATCTCAAAGTTTTTGAATCAGTTACACGAAACTTTGGGAACCAGGCTAGAGTTCAGTACAGCTTTTCACCCGCAGGCAGATGGACAGACCGAGAGAGTAAATCAGATTCTCGAGGACATGTTGAGAGCTTGTGCGCTAGTTATGGATCTAGTTGGACGATAATTTGCCTTATGCAGAGTTCTCTTATAACAACAGTTACCAAGCCAGTTTGAAAGTGGCCCCTTTCGAAGCATTGTACGGAAGGAGGTGCAAAACACCATTGTTGTGGGACGAAGTTGGAGACCGGCAGTTGTTTGGACCAGATTTGATTAAAGAATCGAAAGAGAAGGTTAAGCTGATTCGTGATAGACTCAGGGTAGCCCAGTCCAGGCAGAAGAGCTATACGGATTCTAAACGCAAGGAGACAGCTTACGAAGTTGGAGACAGAGTGTACCTTCATGTATCACCACTCCGAGGAGTTAAGCGCTTTGGAGTTAAGGGAAAGTTAGCACCGCGTTTTGTGGGACCATACAAAGTTTTGGAACGTATGGGAGAAGTTGCTTACAAGCTGGAATTGCCCGAAGGATTGTCAGGAGTTCACGATGTGTTCCACGTTTCTCAGATGAAGAAGTGCCACGTGGAGATGGCTGATATCCCTCTGAGAGATACAGTCCCACTGGAAGCGATACAGTTGGATAGCGACTTGAGCTACGAGGAGAAGCCAGTCAAGATTCTCGAGTTTGCCCGCCGAGTTACACGCAACAAAGTTATCAAGTTCTGTAAAGTTCAGTGGAGCCACCATACCGAGGATGAAGCCACCTGGGAGCGAGAGGAAGACCTACGCAAAGACCATCCACACCTATTTTCTAGCCAACCCGAATCTCGAGGGCGAGATTCATCTTAAGGGGGGTAGGTTTGTAACATCCCAAATTTTCAATTTGGAATCTTATACATTAGATCATCATTGCATATCATATTTTATTAAATTTTGGTTGATCCAAGAAATTCCACGCAACTCAAGGACCCACGTAGAGAGTTGGGGAATTCATTATTTTCATATTAGAGTTTTCTCGAATTTTGTAAAGAGGATCGTTTGATTTTAATTATTTTCTCTTCGAATATTTCTTTTCTAAAAAATAAAAGAGAGAGGATAAATTGACTTCCTCAAAATAAAGAAATATCAAAGATTTAATATTAAAATCAAATAAGATTTTTTTTATTCGGAGTTTTATCGCTATTTTATTTGAATTAGGGAAAATATGCGTTTTTCAAAATTGCATTTTAGGCCCAAATAAATGTTCACCTTGTCCGGCTTATTTTTAGAGGACGGGGAAAATTTATTTCAGGATTTTTGGAGTCCGTTTAGTATTTCTTTTCTTTTATTTTCTGCACGTCGGAATTATTAAAAAAAGTCAAACCGACTTCGGGCCGTACCTGGCCAAGAGACCTCGGGCCGGCCCTCTTTATAAGCCGCCAACCCCGAGCTGCCGAAGCCCACCGGCCCAACCCGCGTCGCCGCCCCAAACCCTATCCCTTGCCCGACGTCGCCGCCGCCGCCCGCGCCGCCGCCGCGCCTCGCCGGACCGCCGCCGCCTCAGTTTACGTAAGAAAACCGAGCGGTTTTTTTTCTAAACCCTAGATTCTTTTTTAGATCCGGTTCGGTTTATTTTTTTCGGCTTAGTAAATAGCGGACGTTCGTCCAGACGTTTGTTTTAACGAACGGTTTTCACCGCTTAGCCGCAGATAGCGAACGTTCGTTCGTTAGCCCGTTCGTCAGTTTTTCTTTTTCTCGGATTTTCCGCGGTTATTTTCAATCACGATTTCTGATCCGATTTTCGTTTTAGTATACCTTTTCGCTCGTTTACCGGAATCAGGCGATTCAAGCGCCAGGAGTTTCGTCTCGAAACCCTCTTTCTGTTTAACCAATTTAAACAAGGTTTTGCTACTGTAAAATTTGACTTTAGTTCAGATTAGTAAACGAAACTTGTTTCTTTTGCCGTTTGAGTTTTGTTGCTTCGTTTGATTTGATTCTTTTTGCAAACCGGAGTTCTTAAGTTGAACTTTCTGGTTAGATATATTATTTGAGTTTTACCTGTGCCCTTGCTTGATTGCTTATTGTATGCTTGTTTGATTGCGATAGAGTACCCGGAGTGTGAAGAGTGCTACATCGAGTCTCTAGGTTTCACGGATCATCAGCAAGGCAAGTAACACTTTGATCATACCTCTTTACTACCCAGTTTTATTGCATTAGATCAATCCTCAAACACTTGCATGGTTAGAATCTGATAAATTGCGGGTTGGGAAGTAGTTGATGAGGTAGGAACCTATTGTGTTGTTTATTATCAAACCCTTGGGAGTTACTTCTACGTTATGCTTATATTGCTCTGCTATGCTCGTAGACGTGGATTGGGTTTGAGCGTATTCATGACAGCTGTGAGTATTGTTAAGTAATGGTTAACTTAAGGTGGCAACTTTAATACACATCTGGGTGGATTAAGGCACCTGGGGAATTCCAGTGATTGCCTGTATTTTTGGAAATCCCGGGGTACCGTGTGATTTTCCTATGGACCGCCACCCAGACTCAAAGGGATCATAACATTATTCTTGCTAGAAACTTCTGCGTGCAGCCACATGCCATTATGGGCTCTGGCATAGTTTAGTAAGTTGTGGCAAACCTTTCCATGATGGGCTAGCAGATGTAGGGGATTGTAGTTGTACCGGCCTATCTATCGTTTAAGGGGACCTCTTCGGAAAGACTGTGTCTCGATCATCCGTTTCTCAAACATCATGTTGTGCAAGAAATCCAATGGAGGAGATCGAGTCTTGTGGGGAAAAGTGTACAAATCTCTGCAGAGTGTACAAACTAATCATGGTTAGCCGTGTCCCCGGTTATGTACATCTTGAGTTGAAGGAAATATGCCCTAGAGGCAATAATAAAGTTATTATTTATTTCCTTATATCATGATAAATGTTTATTCTTCATGCTAGAATTGTATTAACCGGAAACATAATACATGTGTGAATACATAGACAAAACAAAGTGTCACTAGTATACCTCTACTTGACTAGCTCGTTAATCAAAGATGGTTATGTTTCCTAACCATGGACAAAGAGTTGTTATTTGATTAACGGGGTCACATCATTAGTTGAATTATCTGATTGACTTGACCCATTCAGTTAGCTTAGCACTTGATCGTTTAAGTATGTTGCTATTGCTTTCTTCATGACTTATACATGTTCCTGTAACTATGAGATTATGCAACTCCCGTTTGCCGGAGGAACACTTTGGGTGCTACCAAACGTCACAACGTAACTGGGTGATTATAAAGGAGCATTACAGGTGTCTCCAAAGGTACATGTTGGGTTGGCGTATTTCGAGATTAGGTTTTGTCACTCCGATTGTCGGAGAGGTATCTCTGGGCCCTCTCAGTAATGCACATCACTTAAGCCTTGCAAGCATTGGACTAATGAGTTAGTTGCGGGATGATGTATTACAGAACGAGTAAAGAGACTTGCCAGTAACGAGATTGAACTAGGTATTGGATACCGACGATCGAATCTCGAGCAAGTAACATACCGATGACAAAGGGAACAACGTATGTTGTTATGCGGTCTGACCGATAAAGATCTTCATAGAATATGTAGGAGCCAATATGGGCATCCAGGTACCGCTATTGGTTATTGACCGGAGACGTGTCTCGGTCATGTCTACATTGTTCTTGAACCCGTAGGGTCCACACGCTTAAGGTTACGATGACAGTTATTGTGAGTTTTGATGTACCGAAGGTTGTTCGGAGTGCCGGATGTGATCACGGACATGACGAGGAGTCTCGAAATGGTCGAGACATAAAGATTGATATATTGGAAGCCTATGTTTGGATATTGGAAGTGTTCCGGGTGAAATTGGGATCTTACGGGAGTACCGGGAGGTTACCGGAACCCCCCGGAAGCTAGATGGGCCTTAATGGGCCTTAGTGGAAAAGAGAAGGGGCAGCCCAAAGTGGGCTGCGCGCCCCTCCCCTCCCTTGGTTCGAATAGGACAAGGAGAGGGGGCCGGCCCCCCTTTCTCTTTTCACCCCTCTGCGAGTCCTATTCCAACTAGGATTGGGGGGGGATCCTACTGCAGAGGGAGTAGGACTCTCCTGGCACGCCTATGATGGCCGGCCGGCCTCCCCCCCTTTGGTCCTTTATATACGGAGGCAGGGGCACCCCAGAGCAACACAAGTTGATCCACATGATCATATTCTTAGCCGTGTGCGGTGCCCCCTTCCACCATAGTCCTCGATAATATTGTAGCGGAGTTTAGGCGAAGCCCTGCTGCAGTAGTGCATCAAGATCGTCACCATGCCTTCGTGCTGACGTAACTCATCCCCGACACTTTGCTGGATCGGAGTCTGGGGATCGTCATCGAGCTGAACGTGTGCTAGAACTCGGAGGTGCCGTAGTTTCGGTGCTTGATCGGTCGGGCCGTGGAGACGTACGACTACATCAACCAAACGCTTCCGTTGTCGATCTACAAGGTACATAGATCATACTCCCCCCTCTTGTTGCTATGCATCACCATGATCTTGCGTGAGCGTAGGAAATTTTTGAAATTACTACGAAACCCAACAGTGGCATCCGAGCCTAGGTTTTATATGTTGATGTTATATGCACGAGTAGAACACAAGTGAGTTGTGGGCGATATAAGTCATACTGCTTACCAGCATGTCATACTTTGGTTCGGCGGTATTGTTGGATGAAGCGGCCCGGACCGACATTACGCATACGCTTACGGGAGACCGGTTCTCTCGACGTGCTTTGCA
Organism: Triticum urartu; assembly: GCF_003073215.2. NCBI lineage: Eukaryota > Viridiplantae > Streptophyta > Magnoliopsida > Poales > Poaceae > Triticum > Triticum urartu. The sequence continues at coordinate 521,647,228 of NC_053023.1, forward strand.
CATAGGTGGCTTGCGGGTGGCAGTTTCTCCAACTTTAGTTGAACTGAGTGTGGCTACGCCCGGTCCTTGCGAAGGTTAAAACAGCACCAACTTGACAAACTATCGTTGTGGTTTTGATGCGTAGGTAAGATTGGTTCTTGCTTAAGCCCGTAGCAGCCACATAAAACATGCAACAACAAAGTAGAGGACGTCTAACTTGTTTTTGCAGGGCATGTTGTGATGTGATATGGTCAAGTCATGATGCTACGATGGTGATCATGACGGTGCTTCGGAGATCGAGATCACAATCACAAGATGATGATGGCCATATCATATCACTTATATTGATTGCATGTGATGTTTATCTTTTATGCATCTTATCTTGCTTTGATTGACGGTAGCATTATAAGATGATCTCTCACTAAATTATCAAGAAGTGTTCTCCCTAAGTATGCACCGTTGCGAAAGTTCTTCGTGCTGAGACACCACGTGATGATCGGGTGTGATAGGCTATACGTTCAAATACAACGGGTGCAAAACAGTTGCACACGCGGAATACTCAGGTTATACTTGACGAGCCAAGCATATACAGATATGGCCTCGGAACACGGAGACCGAAAGGTCGAGCGTGAATCATATAGTAGATATGATCAACATAGTGATGTTCACCAATGAAACTACTCCATCTCACGTGATGATCGGACATGGTTTAGTTGATTTGGATCACGTAATCACTTAGAGGATTAGAGGGATGTCTATCTAAGTGGGAGTTCTTTAAGTAATATGATTAATTGAACCTAAATTTATCATGAACTTAGTACCTGAGAGTATCTTGCTTGTTTATGTATGATTGTAGATAAATGGCCCGTGCTGTTGTTCCGTTGAATTTTAATGCGTTCCTTGAGAAAACAAAGTTGAAAGATGATGGTAGCAATTACATGGACTGGGTCCGTAACTTGAGGATTATCCTCATTGCTGCACAGAAGAATTACATCCTGGAAGCACCGCTGGGTGCCAGGCCTGCTGCTGGAGCAACACCAGATGTTGTGAACGTCTGGCAGAGCAAAGCTGATGACTACTCGATAGTTCAGTGTGCCATGCTTTACGGCTTAGAACCGGGACTTCAACGATGTTTTGAACGTCATGGAGCATATGAGATGTTCCAGGAGTTGAAGTTAATATTTCAAGCAAATGCCCGGATTGAGAGATATGAAGTCTCCAATAAGTTCTATAGCTGCAAGATGGAGGAGAACAGTTCTGTCAGTGAGCATATACTCAAAATGTCTGGGTATAATAATCACTTGATTCAGATGGGAGTTAATCTCCCAGATGATTGCGTCATTGACAGAATTCTCCAATCACTGCCACCAAGCTACAAGAGCTTCATGATGAACTATAATATGCAAGGGATGAATAAGACTATTCCCGAGCTCTTCGCAATGCGTAAAGCTGTGGAGGTAGAAATCAAAAAGGAGCATCAAGTGTTAATGGTCAACAAGACCACTAGTTTCAAGAAAAAGGGCAAAGGGAAGAAGAAGGGGAACTTCAAGAAGGACAGCAAGCAAGTTGCTGCTCAAGAGAAGAAACCCAAGTCTGGACCTAAGCCTGAAACTGAGTGCTTCTACTGCAAGCAGACTGGTCACTGGAAGCGGAACTGCCCCAAGTATTTGGCGGATAAGAAGGATGGCAAGGTGAACAAAGGTATATGTGATATACATGTTATTGATGTGTACCTTACTAATGCTCGCAGTAGCACCTGGGTATTTGATACTGGTTCTGTTGCTAATATTTGCAACTTGAAATAGGGGCTACGGATTAAGCGAAGATTGGCTAAGGACGAGGTGACGATGCGCGTGGGAAACGGTTCCAAAGTCGATGTGATCGCGGTCGGCACGCTACCTCTACATCTACCTTCGGGATTAATATTAGACCTAAATAATTGTTATTTGGTGCCGGCGTTGTGTTGGGGAACGCAGTAATTTCAAAATTTTCCTACGCACACGCAAGATCATGGTGATGCATAGCAACGAGAGGGGAGAGTATGATCTACGTACCCTTGTAGATCGCAACGGAAGCGTTGACACAACGTAGAGGAAGTAGTCGTACGTCTTCTTCCCGATCCGACCGATCCAAGCACCGTTACTCCGGCACCTCCGAGTTCTTAGCACACGTACAGCTCGATGACGCTCCCCGGGCTCCGATCCAGCAAAGCTTCGGGGATGAGTTCCGTCAGCACAACGGCCTGGTGACGATGATGATGTTCCACCGACGCAGGGCTTCGCCTAAGCACTACAACGATATGACCGAGGTGGAATATGGTGGCAGGGGGCACCGCACACAGCTAAGGAACGATCACGAGGATCAACTTGTGTGTTCTAGGGTGCCCCCTGCCTCCGTATATAAAGGATCCAAGGGGAGGTGGTGCACCGGCCTAGAGGAGGGCGCAGGAGGAGTCCTACTCCTACCGGGAGTAGGACTCCCCTCCCCGTTCCTTGTCCAACTAGGAGAGGTGGAGGGAGAATAGGAAAGGGGGGGCGCCCCTCCCTCCTTGTCCAATTCGGACTAGGGGGAGAGGGGGCGCGCGGCCTGCCCTGGCAGCCCCTTCCTCTTCTCCACATTAGGCCCATAAGGCCCATTAACCCCCGGGGGGTTCCGGTAACCCCTCCGGTACTCCGGTTTTATCCGAAACTTCTCCGGAACCCTTCCGGTGTCCGAATATAGTCATCCAATATATCAATCTTTATGTCTCGACCATTCCGAGACTCCTCGTCATGTCCGTGATCACATCCGGGACTCCGAACTAACTTCGGTACATCAAAATGTATAAACTCATAATAACTGTCATCGTAACTTTAAGCGTGCGGACCCTACGGTTCGAGAACAATGTAGACATGAACGAGACACGTCTCCGGTCAATAACCAATAGCGGGACCTGGATGCCCATATTGGCTCCTACATATTCTATGAAGATCTTTATCGGTCAGACCGCATAACAACATACGTTGTTCCTTTTGTCATCGGTATGTTACTTGCCCGAGATTCGATCGTCGGTATCCAATACCTAGTTCAATCTCGTTACCGGCAAGTCTCTTTACTCGTTCCGTAATACATCATCTCACAACTAACATATTAGTTGTAATGCTTGCAAGGCTTATGTGATGTGCATTATCGAGAGGGCCCAGAGATACCTCTCCGACAATCGGAGTGACAAATCCTAATCTCGAAATACGCCAACCCAACATGTACCTTTGGAGACACCTGTAATGCTCCTTTATAATCACCCAGTTACGTTGTGACGTTTGGTAGCACCCAAAGTGTTCCTCCAGCAAACGGGAGTTGCATAATCTCATAGTCATAGGAACATGTATAAGTCATGAAGAAAGCAATAGCAACATACTAAACGATCGGGTGCTAAGCTAATGGAATGGGTCATGTCAATCAGATCATTCAACTAATGATGTGACCTCGTTAATCAAATAACAACTCTTTGTTCATGGCTAGGAAACATAACCATCTTTGATTAACGAGCTAGTCAAGTAGAGGCATACTAGTGACACTCTGTTTGTCTATGTATTCACACATGTATTATGTTTCTGGTTAATACAATTCTAGCATGAATAATAAACATTTATCATGATACAAGGAAATAAATAATAACTTTATTATTGCCTCTAGGGCATATTTCCTTCAGTCTCCCACTTGCACTAGAGTCAATAATCTAGATTACACAGTAATGATTCTAACACCCATGGAGTCTTGGTGCTGATCATGTTTTGCTCGTGGAAGAGGCTTAGTCAACGGGTCTGCCACATTCAGATCCGTATGTATCTTGCAAATCTCTATGTCTCCCACCTGGACTAGATCCCGGATGGAATTGAAGCGTCTCTTGATGTGCTTGGTTCTCTTGTGAAATCTGGATTCCTTTGCCAAGGCAATTGCACGAGTATTGTCACAAAAGATTTTCATTGGACCCGATGCACTAGGTATGACACCTAGATCGGATATGAACTCCTTCATCCAGACTCCTTCATTTGCTGCTTCCGAAGCAGCTATGTACTCCGCTTCACATGTAGATCCTGCTACGACGCTTTGTTTAGAACTGCACCAACTGACAGCTCCACCGTTTAATGTAAACACGTATCCGGTTTGCGATTTAGAATCGTCCGGATCAGTGTCAAAGCTTGCATCAACGTAACCTTTTATGATGAGCTCTTTGTCACCTCCATATATGAGAAACATATCCTTAGTCCTTTTCAGGTATTTCAGGATGTTCTTGACCGCTGTCCAGTGATCCACTCCTGGATTACTTTGGTACCTCCCTGCTAGACTTATAGCAAGGCACACATCAGGTCTGGTACACAGCATTGCATACATGATAGATCCTATGGCTGATGCATAGGGAACATCTTTCATATTCTCTCTATCTTCTGCAGTGGTCGGGCATTGAGTCTTACTCAACTTCACACCTTGTAACACAGGCAAGAATCCTTTCTTTGCTTGATCCATTTTGAACTTCTTCAAAATTTTGTCAAGGTATGTGGTTTGTGAAAGTCCAATTAAGCGTTTTGATCTATCTCTATAGATCTTTATGCCTAATATGTAAGCAGCTTCACCGAGGTCTTTCATTAAAAAACTTTTATTCAAGTATCCCTTTATGCTATCTAGAAATTCTATATCATTTCCAATTAGTAATATGTCATCCACATATAATATCAGAAATGCTACAGAGCTCCCACTCACTTTCTTGTAAATACAGGCTTCTCCGAAAGTCTGTATAAACCCAAATGCTTTGATCACACTATCAAAGCGTTTATTCCAACTCCAAGAGGCTTGCACCAGTCCATAAATGGATCGCTGGAGCTTGCACACTTTGTTAGCTCCCTTTGGATCGACAAAACCATCTGGTTGCATCATATACAACTCTTCTTCCAGAAATCCATTTAGGAATGCAGTTTTGACATCCATCTGCCAAATTTCATAATCATAAAATGCGGCAATTGCTAACATGATTCGGACAGACTTAAGCATCGCTACGGGTGAGAAGGTCTCATCGTAGTCAATCCCTTGAACTTGCCGAAAACCTTTCGCGACAAGTCGAGCTTTGTAGACAGTAATATTACCGTCAGCGTCAGTCTTCTTCTTGAAGATCCATTTATTCTCAATTGCTTGCCGATCATCGGGCAAGTCAACCAAAGTCCATACTTTGTTCTCATACATGGATCCCATCTCAGATTTCATGGCTTCAAGCCACTTTGCGGAATCTGGGCTCACCATCGCTTCTTCATAGTTCGTAGGTTCATCATGATCTAGTAGCATGACTTCCAGAACAGGATTACCGTACCACTCTGGCGCGGATCTTACTCTGGTTGATCTACGAGGTTCAGTAGTATCTTGTTCTGAAGTTTCATGATCATCATCATTAGTTTCCTCGCTAACTGGTGTAGGTGTCGCAGAAACAGTTTTCTGTGATGTACTACTTTCCAATAAGGGAGTAGGTACAGTTACCTCGTCAAGTTCTACTTTCCTCCCACTCACTTCTTTCGAGAGAAAATCCTTCTCCAGAAAGTTTCCGAATTTAGCAACAAAAGTCTTGCCTTCGGATCTGTGATAGAAGGTGTATCCAATAGTCTCCTTTGGATATCCTATGAAGACACATTTCTCCGATTTGGGTTCGAGCTTATCAGGTTGAAGCTTTTTCACATAAGCATCGCAGCCCCAAACTTTTAGAAACGACAACTTTGGTTTCTTGCCAAACCACAGTTCATAAGGCGTCGTCTCAACGGATTTTGATGGTGCCCTATTTAATGTGAATGCAGCTGTCTCTAGAGCGTATCCCCAAAACGATAGCGGTAAATCAGTAAGAGACATCATAGATCGCACCATATCTAGTAAAGTACGATTACGACGTTCGGACACACCATTACGCTGTGGTGTTCCGGGTGGCGTGAATTTTTCAAATGTACACCAAACTCGAAACTCAAATATTCTCCTCCATGATCAGATCGTAGAAACTTTATTTTCTTGTTACGATGATTTTCAACTTCACTCTAAAATTCTTTGAACTTTTCAAATGTTTCAGACTTATGTTTCATTAAGTAGATATACCCATATCTGCTTAAGTCATCTGTGAAGGTGAGAAAATAACGATATCTGCCACGAGCCTCAATATTCATCGGACCACATACATCTGTATGTATGATTTCCAACAAATCTGTTGCTCTCTCCATAGTACCGGAGAACGGTGTTTTGGTCATCTTGCCCATGAGGCACGGTTCGCAAGTACCAAGTGATTCATAATCAAGTGGTTCCAAAAGTCCATCAGTATGGAGTTTCTTCATGTGCTTTACACCGATATGACCTAAACGGCAGTGCCACAAATATGTTGCACTATCATTATCAACTCTGCATCTTTTGGTTTCAACATTATGAATATGTGTGTTACTACCATCGAGATTCAACAAGAATAGACCACTCTTCAAGGGTGCATGACCATAAAAGATATTACTCATATAAATAGAACAACCATTATTCTCAGATTTAAATGAATAACCGTCTCGCATCAAACAAGATCCAGATATAATGTTCATGCTCAACGCTGGCACCAAATAACAATTATTTAGGTCTAATACTAATCCCGAAGGTAGATGTAGAGGTAGCGTGCCGACCGCGATCACATCGACTTTGGAACCGTTTCCCACGCGCATCGTCACCTCGTCCTTAGCCAATCTTCGCTTAATCCGTAGTCCCTGTTTCGAGTTGCAAATATTAGCAACAGAACCAGTATCAAATACCCAGGTGCTACTGCGAGCATTGGTAAGGTACACATCAATAACATGTATATCACATATACCTTTGTTCACCTTGCCATCCTTCTTATCCGCCAAATACTTGGGGCAGTTCCGCTTCCAGTGACCAGTCTGCTTGCAGTAGAAGCACTCAGTTTCAGGCTTAGGTCCAGACTTGGGTTTCTTCTCTTGAGAAGCAACTTGCTTGCCGTTCTTCTTGAAGTTCCCCTTCTTCTTCCCTTTGCCCTTTTTCTTGAAACTAGTGGTCTTATTGACCATCAACACTTGATGCTCCTTCTTGATTTCTACCTCCGCAGCTTTCAGCATTGCGAAGAGCTCGGGAATAGTCTTGTTCATCCCTTGCATATTATAGTTCATCACGAAGCTCTTGTAGCTTGGTGGTAGTGATTGGAGAATTCTGTCAATGACGCAATCATCTGGAAGATTAACTCCCAATTGAATCAAGTGATTATTATACCCAGACATTTTGAGTATATGCTCACTGACAGAACTGTTCTCCTCCATCTTGCAGCTATAGAACTTATTGGAGACTTCATATCTCTCAATCCGGGCATTTGCTTGAAATATTAACTTCAACTCCTGGAACATCTCATATGCTCCATGACGTTCAAAACGTCGTTGAAGTCCCGATTCTAAGCCGTAAAGCATGGCACACTGAACTATCGAGTAGTCATCAGCTTTGCTCTGCCAGACATTCATAACATCTGGTGTTGCTCCAGCAGCAGGCCTGGCACCCAGCGGTGCTTCCAGGATGTAATTCTTCTGTGCAGCAATGAGGATAATCCTCAAGTTACGGACCCAGTCCGTGTAATTGCTACCATCTTCTTTCAACTTTGCTTTCTCAAGGAACGCATTAAAATTTAACGGAACAACAGCACGAGCCATCTATCTACAATCAACATAAACAAGCAAGATACTATCAGGGACTAAGTTCATGATAAATTTAAGTTCAATTAATCATATTACTTAAGAACTCCCACTTAGATAGACATCCCTCTAATCCTCTACGTGATCACGTGATCCAAATCAACTAAACCATGTCCGATCATCACGTGAGATGGAGTAGTTTCATTGGTGAACATCACTATGTTGATCATATCTACTATATGATTCACGCTCGACCTTTCGGTCTCCGTGTTCCGAGGCCATATCTGTATATGCTTGGCTCGTCAAGTATAACCTGAGTATTCCGCGTGTGCAACTGTTTTGCACCCGTTGTATTTGAACGTAGAGCCTATCACACCCGATCATCACGTGGTGTCTCAGCACGAAGAACTTTCACAACGGTGCATACTCAGGGAGAACACTTCTTGATAATTTAGTGAGAGATCATCTTATAATGCTACCATCAATCAAAGCAAGATAAGATGCATTAAAAGATAAACATCACATGCAATCAATATAAGTGATATGATATGGCCATCATCATCTTGTGCCTGTGATCTCCATCTCCGAAGCACCGTCATGATCACCATCGTCACCGGCGCGACACCTTGATCTCCATCGTAGCATCGTTGTCGTCTCGCCAATCTTATGCTTCCACGACTATCACTACCGCTTAGTAATAAAGTAAAGCATTACATCGCGATTGCATTGCATACAATAAAGCGACAACCATATGGCTCCTGCCAGTTGCCGATAACTCGGTTACAAAACATGATCATCTCATACAATAAAATTTAGCATCATGTCTTGGCCATATCACATCACAACATGCCCTGCAAAAACAAGTTAGACGTCCTCTACTTTGTTGTTGCAAGTTTTACGTGGCTGCTACGGGCTTAAGTAAGAACCAATATCACCTACGCATCAAAACCACAACGATAGTTTGTCAATTTGACTCCGTTTTAACCTTTGCAAGGACCGGGAGTAGCCACACTTGGTTCAACTAAAGTTGGAGAGACTGTCGCCCGCAAGCCACCTATGTGCAAAGCACGTCGGGAGAACCGGTCTCGCGTAAGCGTACGCGTAATGTCGGTCCGGGTCGTCTCGTCCAACAATACCGCCGAACCAAAGTATGACATGCTGGTAGGCAGTATGACTTATATCGCCCACAACTCACTTGTGTTCTACTCGTGCATATAACATCAAACCATAAAACCTAGGCTCGGATGCCACTGTTGGGGAACGCAGTAATTTCAAAATTTTCCTACGCACACACAAGATTATGGTGATGCATAGCAATGAGAGGGGAGAGTATGATCTACGTACCCTTGTAGATCGCAACGGAAGCGTTGACACAACGTAGAGGAAGTAGTCGTACGTCTTCTTCCCGATCCGACCGATCCAAGCACCGTTACTCCGGCACCTCCGAGTTCTTAGCACACGTACAGCTCGATGACGCTCCCCGGGCTCCGATCCAGCAAAGCTTCGGGGATGACTTCCGTCAGCACAACGGCCTGGTGACGATGATGATGTTCCACCGACGCAGGGCTTCGCCTAAGCACTACAACGATATGACCGAGGTGGAATATGGTGGCAGGGGGCACCGCACACGGCTAAGGAACGATCACGAGGATCAACTTGTGTGTTCTAGGGTGCCCCCTGCCTCCGTATATAAAGGATCCAAGGGGGGGTGCGGCCGGCCCTATGGAGGCGCGCAGGAGGAGTCCTACTCCTACCGGGAGTAGGACTCCCCTCCCCGTTCCTTGTCCAACTAGGAGAGGTGGAGGGAGAATAGGAAAGGGGGGGCGCCGCCCCTCCCTCCTTGTCCAATTCGGACTAGGGGGAGAGGGGGCGCGCGGCCTGCCCTGGCAGCCCCTTCCTCTTCTCCACATTAGGCCCATAAGGCCCATTACCCCCGGGGGGTTCCGGTAACCCCTCCGGTACTCCGGTTTTATCCGAAACTTCCCGGAACGCTTCCGGTGTCCGAATATAGTCATCCAATATATCAATCTTTATGTCTCGACCATTTCGAGACTCCTCGTCATGTCCGTGATCACATCCGGGACTCCGAACTAACTTCGGTACATCAAAATGCATAAACTCATAATAACTGTCATCGTAACGTTAAGCGTGCGGACCCTACGGTTCGAGAACAATGTAGACATGACCGAGACACGTCTCCGGTCAATAACCAATAGCGGGACCTGGATGCCCATATTGGCTCCTACATATTCTACGAAGATCTTTATCGGTCAGACCGTATAACAACATACGTTGTTCCCTTTGTCATCGGTATGTTACTTGCCCGAGATTCGATCGTCGGTATCTCAATACCTAGTTCAATCTCGTTACCGGCAAGTCTCTTTACTCGTTCGTAATACATCATCTACAACTAACATTAGTTGTAATGCTTTGCAAGGCTTATGTGATGTGCATTACCGAGAGGGCCCAGAGATACCTCTCCGACAATCGGAGTGACAAATCCTAATCTCGAAATACACCAACCCAACATGTACCTTTGGAGACACCTGTAATGCTCCTTTATAATGACCCAGTTACGTTGTGACGTTTGGTAGCACCCAAAGTGTTCCTCCGGCAAACGGGAGTTGCATAATCTCATAGTCATAGGAACATGTATAAGTCATGAAGAAAGCAATAGCAACATACTAAACGATCGGGTGCTAAGCTAATGGAATGGGTCATGTCAATCAGATCATTCAACTAATGATGTGACCTCGTTAATCAAATAACAACTCTTTGTTCATGGTTAGGAAACATAACCATCTTTGATTAACGAGCTAGTCAAGTAGAGGCATACTAGTGACACTCTGTTTGTCTATGTATTCACACATGTATTATGTTTCCGGTTAATACAATTCTAGCATGAATAATAAACATTTATCATGATATAAGGAAATAAATAATAACTTTATTATTGCCTCTACGGCATATTTCCTTCACGTTGAGCATGAACATTATTTCTGGATCTTGTTTGATGCGAGACGGTTATTCATTTAAATCAGAGAATAATGGTTGTTCTATTTATATGAGTAATATCTTTTATGGTCATGTACCCTTGAAGAGTGGTCTATTCTTATTGAATCTCGATAGTAGTAACACACATATTCATAGTGTTGAAACCAAAAGATGCAGAGTTGATAATGATAGTGCAACTTATTTGTGGCACTGCCGTTTAGGTCATATCGGTGTAAAGCGCATGAAGAAACTCCATACTGATGGACTTTTAGAACCACTTGATTATGAATCACTTGGCACTTGCGAACCGTGCCTTATGGGCAAGATGACTAAAACGCCGTTCTCCGGTACTATGGAGAGAGCAACAGATTTGTTGGAAATCATACATACAGATGTATGTGGTCCGATGAATATTGAGGCTCGTGGCGGATATCATTATTTTCTCACCTTCACAGATGACTTAAGCAGATATGTGTATATCTACTTAATGAAACATAAGTCTGAAATGTTTGAAAAGTTCAAAGAATTTCAGAGTGAAGTTGAAAATCATCGTAACAAGAAAATAAAGTTTCTACAATCTGATCGTGGAGGAGAATATTTGAGTTACGAGTTTGGTGTACATTTGAAACAATGCGGAATAGTTTTGCAACTCACGCCACCCGGAACACCACAGCGTAATGGTGTGTCCGAACATCGTAATCGTACTTTACTAGATATGGTGCGATCTATGATGTCTCTTACTGATTTACCGCTATCATTTTGGGGTTATGCTTTAGAGACGGCCGCATTCACGTTAAATAGGGCACCATCAAAATCCGTTGAGATGACGCCTTATGAACTATGGTTTGGCAAGAAACCAAAGTTGTCGTTTCTGAAAGTTTGGGGCTGCGATGCTTATGTGAAAAAGCTTCAACCTGATAAGCTCAAACCCAAATCGGAGAAATGTGTCTTCATAGGATATCCAAAGGAGACTATTGGATAGACCTTCTATCACAGATCCGAAGGCAAGACTTTTGTTGCTAAGTTCAGAAACTTTCTAGAGAAGGAGTTTCTCTCGAAAGAAGTGAGTGGGAGGAAAGTAGAACTTGACGAGGTAACTGTACCTGCTCCCTTATTGGAAAGTAGTGCATCACAGAAAACTGTTTCTATGACACCTACACCAATTAGTGAGGAAGCTAATGATGATGATCATGAAACTTCAGAACATGATACTACTGAACCTCGTAGATCAACCAGAGTAAGATCCGCACCAGAGTGGTACGGTAATCCTATTCTGGAAGTCATGCTATTAGATCATGATGAACCTACGAACTATGAAGAAGCAATGGTGAGCCCAGATTCCGCAAAATGGCTTGATGCCATGAAATCTGAGATGGGATCCATGTATGAGAACAAAGTGTGGACTTTGGTTGACTTGCCCAATGATCGGCAAGCAATTGAGAATAAATGGATCTTCAAGAAGAAGACTGACGCCAACGGTAATATTACTGTCTACAAAGCTCGACTTGTCGCAAAAGGGTTTCGGCAAGTTCAAGGGATTGACTACGATGAGACCTTCTCACCCGTAGCGATGCTTAAGTCTGTCCGAATCATGTTAGCAGTTGCCGCATTTTATGATTATGAAATTTGGCAGATGGATGTCAAAACTGCATTCCTGAATGGATTTCTGGAAGAAGAGTTGTATATGATGCAACCGGAAGGTTTTGTCGATCCAAAGGGAGCTAACAAGGTGTGCAAGCTCCAGCGATCCATTTATGGACTAGTGCAAGCCTCTCGGAGTTGGAATAAACGCTTTGATAGTGTGATCAAAGCATTTGGTTTTATACAGACTTTTGGAGAAGCCTGTATTTACAAGAAAGTGAGTGGGAGCTCTGTAGCATTTCTGATATTATATGTGGATGACATATTACTGATTGGAAATGATATAGAATTTTTGGATAGCATAAAAGGATACTTGAATAAGAGTTTTTCAATGAAAGACCTCGGTGAAGCTGCTTACATATTAGGCATAAAGATCTATAGAGATAGATCGAGACGTTTAATTGGACTTTCACAAAGCACATACCTTGACAAGATTTTGAAGAAGTTCAAAATGGATCAAGCAAAGAAAGGGTTCTTGCCTGTGTTACAAGGTGTGAAGCTGAGTAAGACTCAATGCCCGACCACTGCAGAAGATAGAGAGAAGATGAAAGATGTTCCCTATGCTTCAGCCATAGGCTCTATCATGTATGCAATGTTGTGTACCAGACCTGATGTGTGCCTTGCTATAAGTCTAGCAGGGAGGTACCAAAGTAATCCAGGAGTGGATCACTGGACAACGGTCAAGAACATTCTGAAGTACCTGAAAAGGACTAAGGATATGTTTCTCATATATGGAGGTGACAAAGAGCTCATCGTAAACGGTTACGTTGATGCAAGCTTTGACACTGATCCGGACGATTCTAAATCGCAAACCGGATACGTGTTTACATTAAACGGTGGAGCTGTTAGTTGGTGCAGTTCTAAACAAAGTGTCATGGCGGGATCTACGTGTGAAGCGGAATACATAGCTGCTTCGGAAGCAGTAAATGAAGGAGTCTGGATGAAGGAGTTCATATCCGATCTAGGTATCGTACCTAGTGCATCGGGTCCAATGAAAATCTTTTGTGACAATACTGGTGCTATTGCCTTGGCGAAGGAATCCAGATTTCACAAGAGAACCAAGCACATCAAGAGACGCTTCAATTCCATCCGGGATCTAGTCCAGGTGGGAGACATAGAGATTTGCATGATACATACGGATCTGAGTGTTGCAGACCCGTTGACTAAGCCTCTTCCAAGAGCAAAACATGATCAGCACCAAGGCTCCATGGGTGTTAGAATCATTACTATGTAATCTAGATTATTGACTCTAGTGCAAGTGGGAGACTGAAGGAAATATGCCCTAGAGGCAATAATAAAGTTATTATTTATTTCCTTATATCATGATAAATGTTTATTATTCATGCTAGAATTGTATTAACCAGAAACATAATACATGTGTGAATACATAGACAAAACAAAGTGTCACTAGTATGCCTCTACTTGACTAGCTCGTTAATCAAAGATGGTTATGTTTCCTAACCATGGACAAAGAGTTCTTATTTGATTAACGGGGTCACATCATTAGTTGAATGATCTGATTGACTTGACCCATTCAGTTAGCTTAGCACTTGATCGTTTAAGTATGTTGCTATTGCTTTCTTCATGACTTATACATGTTCCTGTAACTATGAGATTATGCAACTCCCGTTTACCGGAGGAACACTTTGGGTGCTACCAAACGTCACAACGTAACTGGGTGATTATAAAGGAGTACTACAGGTGTCTCCAAAGGTACATGTTGGGTTGGCGTATTTCGAGATTAGGTTTTGTCACTCCGATTGTCGGAGAGGTATCTCTGGGCCCTCTCGGTAATGCACATCACTTAAGCCTTGCAAGCATTGTGACTAATGAGTTAGTTGCGGGATGATGTATTACAGAACGAGTAAAGAGACTTGCCAGTAACGAGATTGAACTAGGTATGGGATACCGACGATCGAATCTCGGGCAAGTAACATACCGATGACAAAGGGAACAACGTATGTTGTTATGCGGTCTGACCGATAAAGATCTTCGTAGAATATGTAGGAGCCAATATGGGCATCCAGGTCCCGCTATTGGTTATTGACCGGAGACGTGTCTCGATCATGTCTACATTGTTCTCGAACCCGTAGGGTCCGCACGCTTAAGGTTACGATGACAGTTATTATGAGTTTTGATGTACCAAAGGTTGTTCGGAGTCCCGGATGTGATCACGGACATGACGAGGAGTCTCGAAATGGTCAAGACATAAAGATTGATATATTGGAAGCCTATGTTTGGATATCGGAAGTGTTCCGGGTGAAATTGGGATTTTACCGGAGTACTGGGAGGTTACCGGAACCCCCCGGAAGCTAGATGGGCCTTAATGGGCCTTAGTGGAAAAGAGAAGGGGCAGCCCAAAGTGGGCCGCGCGTCCCTCCCCTCCCTTGGTCCGAATAGGACAAGGAGAGGGGGTCGGCCCCCCTTTCTCTTTTCCCCCCTCCGCGAGTCCTATTCCAACTAGGATTGGGGGGGGGGGGGAATCCTACTCCCAGAGGGAGTAGGACTCTCCTGGCGCGCCTATGATGGCCGGCCAGCCTCCCCCCTTTGGTCGTTTATATACGGAGGCAGGGGCACCCCAGAGCAACACAAGTTGATCCACGTGATCATATTCTTAGCCGTGTGCGGTGCCCCCTTCCACCATAGTCCTCGATAATATTGTAGCGGAGTTTAGGCGAAGCCCTGCTGCAGTAGTGCATCAAGATCGTCACCACGCCGTCGTGCTGACGTAACTCATCCCCGACACTTTGCTGGATCGAAGTCCGGGGATCGTCATCGAGCTGAACGCGTGCTAGAACTCGGAGGTGCCGTAGTTTCGGTGCTTGATCGGTTGGGCCGTGGAGACGTACGACTACATCAACCAAACGCTTCCGTTGTCGATCTACAAGGTACGTAGATCATACTCCCCCCTCTCGTTGCTATGCATCACCATGATCTTGCGTGAGCGTAGGAAATTTTTGAAATTACTACGAAACCCAACATGAGTATCTAGTTCTTGGATTATCATATGGATCTCATCACTCTTTAATATAATTTGATTGGGTTAATGATTACTTTTAATTGGGATTGAGAGGGGGTTTACCTTCTCAATATTTTCAACCAACTTTGTAGTTAAGTAAAATATATTCCTTTACAGTAGGGAAAAATTGGCTTTTCGCAAAACATATTAACCATACAGCCTCCACTAGCCATATATGCATGTAGTGATAGCTTTACATTGTTCATTACTCTCTTGTGTTACATTGCCAGCATATTCCATGTGCTGACCCGTTCCGAGCTGCAACGATATTGCAGACTTTTCAGACGACGAGTAAGGAGCCTTAGGTCGTGGTCTTTCACTCAGTGATGCCGTTGGAGTTGATGGACTCACTTTATCTTCCAAGCCTTCCGATGTTATCGTGTTAGATGGCCTTAAGCCATATTTATTGTAATAAGTTCTCTTTTGAGACATTCGATGTAATAAGTGTGTGATTGTTACTCTGTTGTAAATCCTCAAGGACTGTGCGTGTCAGCATTACCGATCCAGGGATGACACTAATGCACAGAGATCAGACTGTTTGAGGTCTGGTCGCTACACCAGTTTTGTTTAGTTTTTGCGTTTTTTCTCTTTCTTTTTTTATTTCTCCTTTCATTTATTTTGTTTAGTTTCCTGTTCCCATTTTTCTTTCATTTTTCCTTTTTTATTTTTATTATATTTACTTTTATGGATTTTTTTCAATTTCGCGAACATTTTTTGAAAATCACAAGCAATGTCATTTTCATGAATTTTTTTATTTCATGAACCATTTTTAAATCCGTGAACTTTTTTCGAATCATGAACTGATTTGAAATTCATGAATGAACCTTTTCAAATCTGTGAAAAAAATTCCAGTTTGCCATTTTTTTTAAATCATGAACTTTTTTAAAAAAACAACTTTCTTCGAGTTCATGAATACCTTTTTAGTTATACTAACTTTTTTCCCAATTCATAACTTTTTTCCAAGAGCCACAGTCAACCGGTCTACCATGAGAGGAAGCGAGCAACCTGACGCCCACGAGCGAATTAATGGTTGTTGTTGGGCCAACCACGTGAGCTGGCGCATGAGCGCCGCTTCGGTAGCGGGCACACTAGGCGTGGAATAGGAGTTCCCTTGGATACCCCTCTGTCTTGCAGTTGGCGCTTAGTACTGTCGAGGATGGGCCGGGCCACTAGACCCAGTGACCATGGTAGGCCTTGCATAGACGAGCTGGACGCTTAGCTCGCAACGAGTTACCTGGTCACTGCATGGTGGGGTTGCTCTCTCAAGGATGCTGACATCGCCCCCTTCTTGCTTTGCGGCTTCCCACCAAGCCTCAGCAGCTCGGGAGCAGGTGTGGAGCTTGAGTTTGTCTTCCCACGATTTCACGGACAAATACATGTCAGTGTTGGTGATGCTCTAATGCTACATCAATGGACGTTTTATTTACGGAGGAGTTCGTCCCAATCCAGCTGGACCTGGGTTAATGCAGTATTTTGATCATGTGCGCTCGCTCAGTTGTTTCAAATACACCTAGCTAGTTCTGGGTTTTTTCAGTTTCTTTTTCTTACTAATGATGCTTGTTTCTATTTTCTAATTTGATTTGCCCTGCTACGCAAACTGATCGACAGATTGAATTACACCCGTTACCCATTGCAAATTTGCACAGACACAAACTAGCATTCCATTCTTCACTTATTCCACGAATGCATTTTGCTGGCAGTTTTAATTGCCAGGCGAGATGAAATGATGTTAGTTTTTGCCTCAATTTTTTATTCTTCCTGAAAACTGCCATTTGTCTCTGAAGAAAATGGCATGCGCCTGTGAAGAATCTGCCAAGAAAAACGTTCGTAAATGTCACCCCTCACAGCGAACTCGTTCGCCAGCTATCAGGGGCCCAAAAACTGAGCTAGTTCTGTGTTTTTCCAGTTCTTTCTTTCCTTCTAATGCCTTTATTTCCCCGCTGCTTAGCCCTGCTACAAAACTTGACAACGGATTTCATTCCATGACACAAGCTTACATTCCATTCGTTACCCCTACTCCATGTACGACACACATGCAGCTTTATTGAGCTCGAACTGAAACACGAGAGCAGAGATGAATATGACGAAGGCCGGTTCAGTACTTGGTGCATTTGTTGGTGGAGCCACTATCGAGGTGGAGCACGCAGCCCTTGCCGTCCTCGGGCGCGCACATGCAGGCGCACCCGTTGAGCTTCTGGCCGGAGTAGTTCTTGCAGGTGATGTACCCTCCCTGGATGCAGTTGCCAGGTTCCCGGGTCGATGGGGTCGAAGGATGGGAACGAGGGTCGAGGATCGCCGACTACCGATAGTAGGGGACGATGGGGGTATACATCTTTAGACCGAACCGGTCGATAGGCGGAACGTGACCCCCAACAATTTGGGAACGATGACCCCACAACGATACGGCAGGTGGAGGAACGTGACCTTTTTTTTTGCATGGTAATACGTGTCGCATTCATATCAGAAAGAATAAAGTACAAGTTACGTAAAGATCGACATGACAAAATTGAAAAGATAGCAGAACATCTCTGAGCTTGACACCAACGCCCGTCACCTGTCTCCGGCACCACCACAGCAGCCACCGAAGAAAAGAATGACGAATCACCTCCTCACCTGAGCTCGACGCGGTTCCATCGCTGATATGCAGCTTTGCGGACCTCGAAGGTGGCTCACCAAAAGTGAAGCCCTTACCGTTGAACGAATCAGACCGGGGCAACACCCCGGACACGCCATCGAACTTCAGATCTGTCACCCCACTATGACTAAAACGCCGAAGGAGGAAACCATATCTGCCATCCACGAAGCACGAGCCCAGCACATGCTCCGTCTTCCAGATGTCGTCGATGCAGACCACAATATGCATCCGTTCCTGGACTACCTCCCAAGCTCCGCGTCGACACTGGAGCAAACGCCATTGCAACGGCGGAGCCCGAGGACACAGGTCCACCATGAGGATGCCGCCGCCGCCATGCCATCCTTGCTTGAACAGTCTGGTTTCCAAATCCATCCCAAACCATAGGACCAATGGCCTCGTCAGGGAAGGAAGGATCCGAAGAATCTTTATTCAGCATTGTCATCGTCGCCGCCGAAGCAAAGACGATGAACAACCTAAAAACCTAGACTACGAGAGAGTAAAAACGATCCACACGTGTGGATCCGGCGACCCCCCTCACCACCAACGACCGAAGTCGCCGGCGGAGGGGAGCTGCCGAAGAGCGGCGTTGGAAGATCGGCCTCCCCTAGCGGCGGCTAGGGTTCCAGCCGTCAGGGATGAGAGGAAAACATGAAAGTGTAGGTGCAACGTGACCGTCCTTACACGCAAGAGGAAAGTCAGTAGCTCAGGTATTAATTATCACTTCATCTTAGGAACTGTTTGGTATGTACCAAAATCTGCCTCACCAATTCGTGCAAGGTTCTAGCATCGTCCATGATTGGAAATGAGGTTTGTTCAGATAATGAACTAATGAGTGCAGAATGTGAACAAATATTTGTCAAATTTTTGCGAGGAACATAAATGCGTGCAATATCTAGTCAAGCGTACAGGTCTCCCCGGCAGTATTACAGACACAGAAGTTGCACGTCAATATAACAGTGCAGTTGACTTCCATTTTCCTGCAGATCTCACTGAGATGGATCTTCGAGCAAGGAGCGAGCATGGTAGCCAAGAGTATGAAAAAGGAGAGGCTTCAGGAGAACCTAGGAATCTTTGACTGGGAACTGACGGACGAAGACCGGTTCAAGATTACTCGGATACGGCAGTACAAGAAGGTCACGGTGCTGGCGATCCTTTGCCCTGAAGGTGTCCCTGGCGTCGATATGTCGGAGGTTGATGTGGTTGAAACGTAGGTGCCAAATTGTGGAGATGCATGCGCCATTTAAACACTGCGAGTTACTCCTGTAATTTGGTGAAGATGCATGCGCCATTTATGCACTCCAAATTACAAAGATTTGGTGGTGAGATGCTTCTGGTGGTGCTACCTGTGCCCTACCTGGATGAGGTCCTGCTTGGCATCATCAATTGTGATGATCCTGACGGGTTCCCCTACAGTGCTGGTGGGTAGCCGTCAGTCGTCATTCACTGTGTCACAAATGGACTTGGCCACAGGCCACAACATCTTCGGTTGGCTGATCTTTCCTTGTCTCGCGCCAGCATCATCTTCTCTTCTCTCCAGGAAGAAAGAAAGACTTTTTTTACGAAGAAGGAAGAAAGAAAGACTAGCAAAAGTTGCTCCTAGAAAATCGACGAAATTTAAGCTTGGATGGATAGTAGAAGGCTCCTGTTTGTCCCACAGGCAATCCAAATTTCTTGTGGCGAGCGCGACAAGTCAACAACTGAGGTGGGTCCTGGTTAGGAGATGGATGTATCATGTATGACAGATATGTGGGCCTCACAGCTATTTGTGTGTGTGTGTGTGTGTGAGGAAGAACTGGGCCTCAGAATTACTACGAAAGTATGGCGGAGAACGAAACATATGGTACAAGAAATTGTCTAGCTCAGCTTAGTCCATGACCTTCTTAGAAAAAGCTTTGTCCATGTGTTGTGGTGACTAGAGTAGTTCACAACTATCTACTCCTACACCGCACAAGGATCCAGTTTCATTGCAGAGACAATTGATGCCCGCTGGAAGAACCAAAATCCACCTCTCTGCCTTTGAAAAACGGACGAACAGCTACGTAAGAGCATCTCCAGCCGCGCTCATAGGAAGGCCTCCTTAGACGATTTTTTCGCGTCGGCGTCGAAAAAACGGCCCAGTCGCATCCCCAGGAGCCTGATTTTCGCCGGCCTGGGCCAAAATCAGCGCCAGCGGACCCAGGCCGAACCCGGCGTCCGGGGGCGAGCGGTTTTGGCGCGAAAAAGTCGCGGGCCAGCCGCGTCAGTGACAGCGCGGCTCGTCCTTCCCCAACGCCTCGGTTTCCCGCGCGGGGAATCAATGATAAGGCTGCCGCCAGTCAGCCTTGTCATTGATTCCTCACGGGCGGCGCATCACGGGATGGCACGCCGACGCCTCCCTTCCCTCGCACGCGTACACACGAGCGCGGCGCGGCTATATAAGCCGATGGACTCGCTCGCCTGTGGCCACACAAGCCCCGCCCTCGCCGCCGAGCTTTACCTCTCCCGAGCGCCACCGCCGAGCTCTCCCTCTCCCGTGAGCCGCCGCCCAGCCCCTTCCTCTCCCTCCCCCTCTCACGATGGCCGAGCGTTTCGCCGGAGATGAGGCGGCGGCCAACGGCTTCGGCCGCCGCAGTCTTCGCGAACAGGAGTCGTGGCTCCTATTCCAGGCGAACATCCCGACGCCGCCGGACATGCGCGCCGGGCCGCCGGGCTGGAAGCTCAGCAATGTGGGAGTGTCCATTCCCCCGTTGCCCGATGCCGTGGTTAAACCCTCCTACTTCGCCGACGAGGTCGAGGTCGTGCGCGCCTCCCTCATCGACGCCCAGCTCTCCCTCCCCCAGTACGCCGCCGACAACCACGCGGCTTGGGCGGCGTACTTCCAACGCCGTCAGCAGCAGCGGCTGGCGTCCACCAACGGCGCGGTCGTGGTCGGCGGCCAGAAGAACATCAAGGGGCGCCACCTGTGGTGGGGTGTCCCCGGCCGCACACTCGAGGGTGTGCTGACGCACCTCGTGGGCGGCAACAACCCGCCATTGGCGTACCCCCCGGCGAGGGCGGCCGCGGCGCCCCGCCGATGCGACGGGCCATGGGCGCCAAGGAGGTTCGGCTCCTCCTCCTCTTCCTCCTCGTGCTCTTCCTCGCACTCCTCCGGCACTCCGGCGCTGCTCGGCATCAAGGTCGAGCCTGCGGCGGAGACGCCGCTCGGCCGGCGCACTCGCAACGTCGGCATCGTCATCAACGAGGGCGGCCGGCGCGCCTCCTCGTCGGCTCCTCCTCCGCGCTTCGTCAAGCCAAAGACGGAGCCGGGGCTCGCGCCGGTGAAGGCGGAGCCGGGTCTCCCCGCCGTGAAGACGGAGCACAGCGAGGTCGAGCTCGACAACGACGCGGCCCTTGAATGGGCACGTCAGGACTCCCTGAAAATGGCGAGGGAGCGCCAGTGCGCCGTACTGCGGCGCTTCGCGGAGCGCCACCGGGGCCGCGAAGAAGGAGGAGTCGTCATCATCGCCGACAGCGACGACGACGACGCGCCGCCGCCGTCACCAGTCCGCCATGGCGACGCCGGGTCCAGTAGGGGCGCCCGCGTCAAGGAGGAGAAGGCCGATGATGACGACGGCGGTGACGATGGCAGCGACGACAGCGACTACCCAGTGTTCAACCAGTTTCTTTTTTAGATTAGTTTATATATTTGCTATGTAATAAAAATCCGTGAACTTTGTCGAATTATATGCCCAAGTTGAACCAAATTTGTCGTGTTTAGTCGAATTTCGCCGAACTTTGCTATATACTTTTATTTTTTGAACACGGTCCCCAGCTCTGGAGCCGGCGGCTGGAGACCAACTCACCCCAGTTCAATTTTTTGCGCCGGCTCATCCCCAGGCGGCGGCGATTTAGGCGCCCCGGGGGGCCAACGGCTGGCTGGAGATGCTCTAAGTCCTTATGTCACTCGGGCCAGTATAAAAGCCGGTGGCTCGTCCTGTACTTGAACCACAAGACAAGACAAGCTCAATCGCTCTGCAGAGACGACGCATGGCCTCGACGACAGCGGCGGTGCCGGAGGTGGCGCTGCGGTCCGGCGGCGCGAGGCCCATGCCGGCCGTCGGCATGGGCACCGCCAAGTTCCCGGCGGTGGCGGAGACCACCGTGAAGGCCGTGCTGGAGGCCGTGGAGGTGGGCTACCGCCACTTCGACACGGCCGCCATGTACGCGACGGAGCGGCCCCTGGGCGAGGCCCTCGCGGAGGCGGTGCGCCGCGGGCTCCTGGCGTCCCGGGAGGAGGTGTTCGTCACGTCCAAGCTCTGGTGCACGCAGTGCCACCCTCAGCTCGTGCTCCGGTCCCTCCGGGAGAGCCTCCAGTAAGCTCGGTCCATCTAGAGTAGACTTTTGCCCGTTGACTTCTGTAGATCTTGATCAATCGTCTCGGCGTTTGTGCTTCGTTTCTGAAGGAACCTGCAGATGGAGTACGTGGACCTGTACCTGATCCACTGGCCGATCAGCCTGAAGCCCGGGCCGGCGGTGTTCCCGGTGAAGCGGGACGACGCCGTCCCGTTCGACTTCGAGGGCGTGTGGCGCGCGATGGAGGAGTGCCACCGCCTCGGGCTCGCCAAGGCCATCGGCGTCAGCAACTTCACCACCAGCCACCTCCACAAGCTACTCGCCGCTGCCACCGTCCCTCCTGCAGTCAACCAGGTTGCTGGATGTTACGAGCTCCTACGAGATTACGAATACTGGTCTGAATGTCTTAGCAAGACGATCCACCGTCACTGTAACTCTGTGTATCATCTGTAGGTGGAGATGAACCCGGTCTGGCAGCAGAGGAAGCTGAGGGGGTACTGCGCGGAGAAGGGCATCCACGTCGCGGCCTACTCGCCGTTGGGAGGGCAGAATTGGTCCGGCGACGGAAACGCCGTGCTGGACTCCGAGGTGCTCGCGGAGATCGCCAGGGCCAGAGGAAAGACCGTCGCACAGGTAACCGTAACCGTAGTGTACACGCCTCGTTTCTCCTAGCAACTGCTCGGAATTACGACATGCAGTCCGTATGACACCAACCGATTCCTCTTTCTTCTCATTCAGGTAGCGCTGAGGTGGATCTACGAGCAAGGGGTGACCCCGATCGTCAAGAGCTTCAGCAAGGAGAGGCTCAAGGAGAACCTCGGGATCTTCGACTGGGGGCTCGCCGACGACGACCTGCGCAAGATCGGCCAGATTCCGCAGAAGAAGATCGTCAAAGCTGCAGGCATTGCTGTTCTCGGCAGAGGGCGAGTTCACGTCGGTTGACCTCGCAGACATGGAAATTGTCGAGGAATAAAATAGGCACTCAGAAAGTGAGAGTACCTGCTTCGCTGTGTGACGTAGTAGTAAATTACAGTAGTAGCTTACTTTGAGGGTGGGGATAAATAAGAGCATCTGCAATAGTCTTTATGATAGATTTCTTGATACAAGGTCCACATCAGCAGTCAACCGTGTATCATACGAGTTCTCTAATGAAGCGTATGTTAGTCTGATGGAACCGCGCATATTAAATCAATTTAAATAAACTGATGACCAACCAGGTCCAGCCAGGAGCCACAGAAATGAATGTAGTTACCTCGGAGCTTGTCCCTGGAACATTGGTTCATGATCATATGATCCCATTCTCTCTCTTCTTTTATTTTATGCCACGTCATTAAAAGAGTCTACATGGTAGATTTACCAACGATGATCACACGACCATTGGAGATGCCCTAAAGGAGTGATCAGGCCCACCTTCCAATAGTATTCATCATCTGTTAAGGCAGGAGTATAAAGAACACCAGAAGTAAAAATTAAATTTAGATCCGTAGACCACCTAACGACGATTACAATCAATGAAGCGAGCCAAAGACGTGCCGCCGTCATTGCTCGTCCCTCACTGGAGTCGAGAAACCTTGTTATTGTAGACAGTCGGAAAGTTGTCGTACTAAGGCCCAATAGGACCAGCGCATCAGAATAGCAACCGTTGTCGATGAAGAGAAGCACAGATCGAAATGATCCAATTTGAAGACACGGGAACACTGACGAACAAAGATCGGATCTAAGTGGATCCATCGAAGATAACTGCCGACCGAATTCCGTGAGATCCACCGAAGACACATCTTCACACGCCTTTCGATAGCGCTAGACGCACCATCAGAACAAAAGCTAGGCGAGAAGAACATTATTCCAACTTCAAATAGTCGTCCCCGTCTCGTTTTCATGAAAAGGACACAAACTCTAAAGAGACATAAAAAAATACCTAAAAATGGAGTAGGAGGGGCCATGGAGGACGAAGCCGATCCGTGACGACACCGACGGGAGGCGAAAAATCCCCGATGAAACCCGCGCGAATCACAAAATCCCTGATGACCACGTGCGAGTCGCACGAAGCAAAGAGATTCAAGGCGTACCTGACTTGTTCTTTTTTTTAATTCTGAAATTCGACGTGACTTGTTCTCTGTTCATTGTGCTAAATCATCTGTTCATTGAGCTGCAGGTAAATCCGTTGTATTTCGACTTGGTGAATTGCAGCTTCATTTTCCACGTAAAAATCATTTGAAAACTCAAATTCATTTGAAAACTTGGTGAAATAGGAAAAAGGTCCAGTTACAGTCGGTCGGTAACGGAATTACGTGACTCTTACACACAAGCTATTAGTGACTTGACATCAAAACCGGTTCAATGCTACTGTTTCCTAACGGTTGAACATGCTACTGTTTTCCAACGGTTGTACCCAAAGTTCATATACCCCTGATCCTTCACTCGCTCGAGAGTGCGCGCCATTTGGATTATGTTGTAGCTTGAAATATAGCCTGTAATTTTTTTTAAAGAGTTCTTCAGTTACAAATGCTAATATTATGGCAATTTCAAATTGCCCATAATATTGCGCACACTTCCCTGGGATGTGCGCCTTCAATTTGGGATGAGCCCCGACTAGCGGTTTTCAAATAAATTCGTTATACAAGTAGGTCGTGACAGATTGAAAGCTAAATGAATCATACTCCCTCGATCCAAAATATAATGTGTCCTTGGCTTCCGCCTTCAACTTTGACCATAAATTTGATCAATGAGACCGACTGCGGTGGGAGCAAAAAATATATAATCGAAAACTTTGTTTGAATACGAATTCACTCGTATAATTTTCACTCCCGCAGCAGTCGGTCTCGTTGGTTAGATTTATGATCAAAGTTGAACGTCGGGATGCGCGGGCGAGCTATATTTTAAAATGGATGGAGTATATCACAATAGGCTGGCAAACGGTCAAGAAAAAAATATTTCATCCTAGTCATAAAAGCAATGTTCTTCCATTCCAGTAGCATTTTTGAGAATCACCCTACATTCAAGAACCACATCAAATCTTTATTTTCTAGTGACTCCTACCATCTAATCTTTTATTTTTATCATTGCTACATTTTATATGACATCTATAGTTGTGGAATAAGATAATTATGTGTATCATCTGACGCAAAAGCCGGGAATCTACATTCTTTAAAGAATAAAATACAACACTAGTTCTAAAACTATTCAAGGGATGTTAAGTTAATCCTAATACTATAAAAATGCACATATGGATCCTGAAGGTTTGCTAAGTGTGTCACTCGTAGTCTTATTCATGTTGCATCAACTTTGACTTGCATGGGTGGCAGGTTCACCACTGCCACGTGGTAACTGTTTGCACAAAACCCCACAAAAGGTCATCCCCTCTAATTTTGTGGTCCCTCTTTTTGCATAAAACCTATGTGGATACCGCTAGCCATCAATTTGATCAAGCCATCCCTCCCGGTCTTGCTCTCCCACGTACGCGAGGGCCCAGACCCCCTCCCCAAACGGCGGTGGGTGCCTTCCCCGAAGGGCACGGTGTCGACAGTGCACACGGGAGGGTGGTGGCAGCAGCAAGCGCACGGGTAGGCTCTAACCTCATTCCTCCTCCTTTGCCACCGACGCAAATGTTTGGACGGACCCGTCCCCACTTCCTGCCCAGCACAGAGGATCCTTCCTGGATGGCGAAGGTAGATGTGTTAGAGTGGTTCCAATGGTGTGTCGAAGGAGCTCACTCATGACGTTAAAGCACCGAGGTGGACTGTGGCCCTCAGAGGTGGAGAGTAAGGCAAGGGAGAGGATCTACGCAAGGAGGAGGGCACAAAATTAAAAGAGGTCACCTTTTGTGGGGAGGGGGGGATTGTGCAAAAAGTTGCCACATGGAAGTAGTTAGACCGCCACCCGTGCAAGTTAAAGCTGATGCAGCGTGTATAGGACTGCGGGTGACACCAAACTTTTAGGACCCAGATATGCATTTTCATAGTATCAAGACTAACTTCACACCCTCAAATAGCTTTACGACTTCTGGTGTTTCTTACTCTTTTTCAAAACTAGATGATATTTAGATGAGTTTTGTTTGCATGAACAATAATATTTAAATTAATAATATATTGCATATGTTTGATCACATGACAAGTGTACCCATTAGTTCAAAAAAGGCCCATAGATGTTTTTTCCTTCTAAAAAGGAATATAAACCCTCACCTTTACATCGGTTGATGCACACAATCATATATTATTGATTATTAAAAAACAATGCCAAGCATTGGTGCCGAACAAATAAGCTAACAAAAAAACAATGTCATCCGCATAGGACAAGCCTCGCGACAGTATCTTCAACTCCTACCACAAAACATACAAAACGATATATTAGCAGACACGGGGTGCAACGCTCCAAGACATCGCCTTCACGAAGGAACCACCACTTATGTGTCGATGTTGGCTGGTCAAACCACATCATACGAGGTGCTATCAACCCGTGAAGCAAATCTTAGAACCAATACCTTCAAGAATGTAACAATACATAGTCGTTGAAGTTGCCTTCAACAAAAGAGCTAGATCATGAGTCTACACACGGAGAAAATACATCCATGATGTCTGCCGCTGTTGTCGTCGTCCACCACTCTATCAGCCTCTCACACAAAATCAGTCAACCAAAGGAAAAATCATCGGAAGGCATGTCACCATCGCATCACTTCCAAACACCACCACACTGCCATTCAGTCGATGGTTGTCATGCATGACAAAACAGTCGCTAGATATGCCACTTCGATGGCAAAGTGAGAAAGGGTCTGCTCAGGCCCACTATCGAGCCTGAACCGGCCACAGTAGCTTTCGCTAGCACCGGTAAATGAGAGGAGAGTCATACACAACATTCCCATAAGATCGAGCTGATGATCGATGCATCGCGTCAGATCTGCAGGATCCGACAAGCCTTGCCGCCACTATGCTTTGCACAAGGCCGCATCCGCGTTGCCATCGATCGGCTCCGAGACACCATGTTGGCACCGCTGCCACTACAACGGTCATGAGCGGTGGAGTTGCCAAGGCCGAGATGACAATCCTCCTCTGCCCCCTCCCCCCGAATTTTACGAGCAACAACCACAAATTGTCGCATGACTCCTTGTCGTGTGTGCCTCCTGCTCATGTGGATAGACGCAGTCCAACAGGATGAAGACTCACCGACATCCACCTCAGCCTGAGGGTGTGCAATGAAATGATTGGGGTGAAATCACCACCACTAGGGGCTAAATTTTGTGTTTTGACCCTTTTGGAGAAGTTGTTCGAGGCCTGACCCTAGTTTGCAAAAATTTCAGGATATAACCCTTTTCCTATCGCCAGGGGGTATGGCGGTAGGGTATAGCAGCCTACCGTCAAGGCCCCTTGAGGGAGTCCTGGACTAGGGGGTCCTCGGGTGTCCGGACAAATTGTTATGGGCCAGACTGGTGGGCCATGAAGATACAAGGCAGAAGACCTTCCCCTGTGTCCGGATGGGACTCTCCTTTGCGTGGATGGCAAGCTTAGTGTTCAAATGTATTATTTCATTTCTCTGTAAACCGACTCTGTACAACCCTAGACCCCTCCGGTGTCTATATAAACCGGAGGGTTTAGTCCATGGAGGCTAAGAACAAATCACATAGGCTAGACATCTAGGGTTAGCCATTACGATCTCGAGGTAGATCGACTCTTGTAACTCCTATACTCATCAAATACAATCAAGCATGACGTAGGGTTTTACCTCCATTAAGAGGGCCCGAACCTGGGTAAACATCGTGTCACCCTCGTCCCCTCTTCCTTCGATCCTCAGACGCATGCTTCGGGACCCCCTACCCGAGATCGGCCGGTTTTGACACTGACATTGGTGCTTTCATTGAGAGTTCTGCTGTGCCGTCAACAGAAGGTTCGATGGCTCATTCTATTATCAACAACGATGTTGTTTCCGGGGAAACTTTCCTCCCCGGCCAGATTTTTGTGTTCGGCGGCTTCGCTCTGCATGCCAACTCGATTGGTCACCTCGAACAGATCGACAGCTACGTCCCTGGTCATCAGATCAGTGTCGGGAACCTAAACTATGTAGCTGATATCCGAGGAGATTTGATCCTCGAAGGATTCGCGGCCCCGATCACCGCTTTGGTCTTAGATCCAGAGCAAATTGTCGGGTCCGAAGATGGGAGCTTGAAGCCCACCGGACTCTTGACTATGAAAATCGCAATCGGGGATCCAGAGGCGACTTTGTCTTCGGATAGCCCGGAGTCAGGCTCCCTCCCCCCATTATGGAAAGTCCGGACTCGCCCCCGGACTCTAGCTCTGAACTATCGAAGCCTGCGCTCAGCAAGCGTGGCCACGAGGCCCCTGCCCTGGCCATCCCCGTGGAATCTCGTTTCCCGTCCAACCCTCTCTCTTAAACGAGGCTCTAGACTTGAGGCGGTCCGTCACCATCATAGAGGAATCGCCTCCAAACTATGCCCAGCTCGGACTAGGGGCTGAAAACAGGGAATTTTACATCCCACCCACCACCCACTTCATAGCTACCATCGAGGACTTAACCGATATGCTGGATTACACCTCCGAAGACATCGATGGCATGGACGACGATGCCGGAGACGCACAAGGCAAAGAACCACCGTTTAGCGGACGTTGGACGGCCACCTCCACATACGACGTGTACATGGTGGACACACCCAAAGAGGATGACAGTGCATACAGGAAAGATCTGGTGGAGGACAAGCCTGATGAGGCACCGCCGAAGCATTGACGCCAGTGACACCGCTCAAAATCATGTCGTGACAAAGACAATAATACCGGCACCGGAGATGATAACACTCCAGAGGACGCCAAAGACCCCGAAGCCCCCATCGAACCCACATCCGAACATGACGATGTAGGGGAGGGGCAAGTTAACCCCAACGATCCGGTCGGGAACGAGGACTCGGAGGACAGCAACTATCTACCACTCTCGGAAGATGATGTCAGCCTCGGCAACGAAGATTTCATCGTGCCGGAGGAACCCCTCGAGCAGGAGCGCTTCAAGCGTGATACGTCTCCAACGTATCTATAATTTTTGATTGCTCCATGCTATATTATCTACTGTTTTGGACTATATTGGGCTTTATTTTCCACTTTTATATTATTTTTGGGACTAACCTATTAACCGGAGGCACAACCCAGAATTGCTGTTTTTTTGCCTATTTCAGTGTTTCGGAGAAACAGAATATCAAACGGAGTCCAAACGGAATAAAATCTTCGGGAACATGATTTTCTCATCGAACATGATCCAGGAGACTTGGACCCTACTCCAGGGAGTCAAAGAGGAGGTCACAAGGGTGGGGGGCGCACCCCCCCTAGGGCGTGCCCCCTGCCTCATGGGCCCCTCGGTGCTCCACCGACGTACTCCTTTCTCCTATATATACACACGTACCCCCAAACAATCAGAACATGAGCCAAAAACCTAATTCCACCGCCGCAACTTTCTGTATCCACGAGATCCCATCTTGAGGCCTGTTCCGGAGCTCCGCCGGAAGAGGGCCGTCATCACGGAGGGCTTCTACATCATCATAGCCTCTCCGATGAAGTGTGAGTAGTTTACCTCAGACCTTCGGGTCCATAGTTAGTAGCTAGATGGCTTCTTCTCTCTCTTTGAATCTCAATACAAAGTTCTCCCCCTCTCTTGTGGAGATCTATTCGATGTAATCTTCTTTTTGCGGTGTGTTTGTTGAGATCGATGAATTGTGGGTTTATGATCAAGTCTATATATAAATAATATTTGAATCTTCTCTAAATTCTTTTATGTATGATTGGTTATCTTTGCAAGTCTCTTCGAATTATCCGTTTGGTTTGGCCAACTAGATTGGTAGTTCTTGCCATGGGAGAAGTGCTTAGCTTTGGGTTCGATCTTGCGGTGTCCTTTCCCAGTGACAGAAGGGGCAGCAAGGCACGTATTGCATCGTTGCCATCGAGGATAACAAGATGGGGTTTATTTCATATTGCATGAATTTATCTCTCTACATCATGTCATCTTGCTTAAGGCGTTACTCTGTTTTTAACTTAATACTCTAGATGCATGCTGGATAGCGGTCAATGAGTGGAGTAATAGTAGTAGTTGCAGAATTGTTTCGGTCTACTTGTCACGGACGTGATGCCTATATACATGATCATACCTAGATATTCTCATAACTATGCTCAATTCTGTCAATTGCTCAACAGTAATTTGTTCACCCACCGTAGAATACTTATGCTCTTGAGAGAAGCCACTAGTGAAACCTATGGCCCCCGGGTCTATTCTCATCATATCAATCTCCATCACTTTAATCTTGGTTTGTTTTTACTTTGCCTTTACTTTTCACTTTGCATCTTTGTACCAAAAATACCAAAAATATTATATCTATCAGATCTCACTCTCGTAAGTGACTGTGAAGGGATTGACAACCCCTAATCGCATTGGTTACGAGTAGCTATCGTTTTGTGCAGGTACGAGGGACTTGAGCGTGGCCTCCTACTGGATTGATACCTTGGTTTTCAAAAACTGAGGGAAATACTTACGCTACTCTGCTGCATCATCCTTTCCTCTTCGGGGAAATCCAATGCAAGCTCAAGAGGTAGCAAGAAGAATTCTGGCGCCGTTGCCGGGGAGTCTACGCAAAAAGTCAACATACCAAGTACCCATCACAATCCCTATCTCTCGCATTACAGTATTTGCCATTTGCCTCTCGTTTTCTTCTCCCCCCCCCAATTCACCCTTGTCGTTTTATTCGCCCTCTCTCTCTGTCTCTATCCTCCCTCTCTTTCTCTATTTGCCTCTTCTGGCCCGTTTGCTTTTTGTTTGCTCGTATGGTTGGAATAGTCATTTATTTATTACTAAACAGAGAACCTAAGATTTATGGATCCTCATCCGCTTGCTAATCTTTTTAAGATATCCAGTTATGTTGAACCAATTGCTAGTGAGTTTTGTGCACTAGATTATCTTTATGAAGTTTTGCTTGAAATTCGTGAATCTGAAAATTGCGATGAAGTATGTTATGAAGTGATTCACGATAGATATTTGAATAAAAAGCATGATTGCAATGATGTTATTATAAATTCTATTAATGAAAATTGTGCTAATAATATGCAAAACCCTAAGCTTGGGGATGCTAGTTTTGTTATGTCCTCTACTTGTTGCAATGATCATGATTGGGGTGATTCTTCTTTTGATCTTGAAAATTTATTTAAACCCCATGATGAATATGAGATTGATTATAATGTTTGCAATAATATTGAAAGTGGGTTTGGAAGAATGTCAACTTTAGATCCCACATATTTAGAGAATGTTCAATCTTATGAAGTTTTTGATAAGAGTGCGTTTGGGAAGGTCATGACTTTAGTTAATGTTAATCCCACTATTTCGGAAAAATGCCAACTTTGCATGCATGTGGATCATGTTGATAATATTTTACGTGATAGCTATATTGTTGAATTTGCTTATGATCCTACATGTAATTACTATGAGAGAGGAAAATATGGTTGTAGAAATTTTCATGTTACTAAATTACCTCTCGTTATGTTGAGATTGCTATTGTTTCTTTCCTCTTCCTTGCATATGCTAGTTTTTGCTTGCCTTGATAATTTGTTTGCCTATAAGATGCCTATGCATAGGAAGTATGTTAGACTTAGATGTGTTTGTCACATGCTTTATGATGCTCCTTTTGTGCTTCAATTCTTGTCTTTCATGTGAGCACCATTAAAATTATCAATGCCTAGCTATAAGACTTTAAAGAAAAGCGCTTGTTGGGAGACAACCCAATATTTTTCCTTGCTGTTATTTAATAAATTACCTAGCCTCTGTTTTGGTTGTGTTTTTTGTGTGTTTAATTAGTGTTTGTGCCAAGTAGAACCGTTGGGAAGACTTGGGGAAAGTCTTGTTGAACTTGCTGTAAAAAACAGAAACTTTAGCGCTCACGAGAACTGCTGTCATTTTTATTTGAAGAGTGTTATTTAGTTAATTATTTTTGCAGATGATTAATATATAAATTCCTCACGTCCAGCAATTTATTTTAGAATTTTTGGGGTTCCAGATATTGCGCTAGCTACAGATTACTACAGACTGTTCTGTTTTTGGCAGATTCTGTTTTTCGTGTGTTGTTTGCTTATTTTGATGAATCTATGGCTAGTAAAATAGTTTATAATCCATAGAGAAGTTGGAATACAGTAGGTTTAATACCAATATAAATAAAGAATGAGTTCATTACAGTACCTTGAAGTGGTCTTTTGTTTTCTTTCGCTAACGGAGCTCATGAGTTTTCTACTTTAAGTTTTGTGTTGTGAAGTTTTCAAGTTTTGGGTGAATTCTTTTGATGGATTATGGAACAAGGAGTGGCAAGAGCCTAAGCTTGGGGATGCCCATGGCACCCCCAAGATAATCCAAGGACACCAAAAATTCGAAGCTTGGGGATGCCCCGGAAGGCATCCCCTCTTTCGTCCACTTCCATCGGTAATTTACTTGGAGCTATATTTTTATTCACCAACATGATATGTGTTTTGCTTGGAGCGTCTTGTATTATTTGTGTCTTTGTGTCTTAGTATGCCACAATCATCCTTGATGTACACACCTTTTGAGAGAGCCATACATGAATTAAAATTTGATAGAATACTCTATGTGCTTCACTTATATCTTTTGAGCTAAGTAGTTTTGCTCTATGTGCTTCACTTATATCTTTTGAGCTAAGTAGTTTTGCTCTATGTGCTTCACTTATATATTTTGAGCTATGTAGTTTTGCTCTATGTGCTTCACTTAGATCTTTTAGAGCACGGTGGTGGATTTGTTTTAAAGAAACTATTGATCTCTCATGCTTCACTTAAATTATTTTGAGAGTCTTAATAGCATGGTAATTTGCTTAATAATAATATGCTTGGTATTCAAGATTTGTGAAACTTTCTTTTGAGTGTGTTGAATACTAAGAAAATATTGAAGCATGATAATTGTTTTGAGATATGGAGGTGATAATATTAGAGTCATGCTAGTTGAGTAGTTGTGAATTTAAAGAATACTTGTGTTAAAGTTTGTGATTCCCGTAGCATGCACGTATGGTGAACCGTTATGTGATGAAGTCGGAGCATGATTTATTTATTGATTGTCTTCCTTATGAGTGGCGGTCGGGGACGAGCGATGGTCTTTTCCTACCAATCTATCCCCCTAGGAGCATGCGCATAATACTTTGCTTTGATAACTTCTAGATTTTTGCAATAAGTATATGAGTTCTTTATGAGTAATGTTGAGTCCATGGATCATACGCACTCTCGCCCTTCCACCTTTGCTAGCCTCTCTAATACCGCGCACTTTTCGCCGGTATCATACACCTACCATATACCTTCCTCAAAACAGCCACCATAACTACCTATTATGGCATTTCCATAGCCATTCCGAGATATATTGCCATGCAACTTTCCACCATCTAGTTCATCATGACACATTCATCATTGTCATATTGCTTAGCATGATCATGTAGTTGACATAGTATTTGTGGCAAAGCCACCATTCATAATTTCTTCATACTTGTCACTCTTGATTCATTGCATATCCCGGTACACCGCCGGAGGCATCCATATAGAGTCATACTTTGTTTTAGAATCGAGTTGTAATCATTGAGTTGTAAATAAATAAAAGTGTGATGATCATCATTCAATAGAGCATTGTCCCAATAAAAAAAGAGAAAGTCCAAAGAAAAAAAGAAGGCCCCCAAAAAAAGAAAATAAATAAAACGACGGCCAGTGAATTGTAATACGACTCACTATAGGGCGAATTCGAGCTCGGTACCCGGGGATCTTCATAGTAGAGAGTCTCTCATGTTATCACTTTCATATACTAGTGGGAATTTTACATTATAGAACTTGGCTTATATATTCCAATGATGGGCTTCCTCAAATTTCCCTAGGTCTTCGTGAGCAAGCAAGTTGGATGCACACCCACTTAGTTTCTTTTTGAGCTTTCATACATTTATAGCTCTAGTGCATCCGTTGCATGGCAATCCCTACTCACTCACATTGATATCTATTGATGGACATCTCCATAGCCCGTTGATACACCTAGTTGATGTGAGACTATCTTCCCCTCCTTTTTTTCTTCTCCACAACCACCATTCTTTTCCACCTATAGTGCTATATCCATGGCTCACGCTCATGTATTGAGTGAAGATTGAATTTTTTTTTGAAAAAGTTAGAGTATGAAACAATTGCTTGGCTTGTCATCGGGGTTGTGCATCATTTAAATACTTTGTGTGGTGAAGATGGAGCATAGCCAGACTATATGATTTTGTAGGGATAACTTTCTTTGGCCGTGTTATTTTGAGAAGACATAATTGCTTTGTTAGTATGCTTGAAGTATTATTATTTTTATGTCAATATAAACGTTTGTCTTGAATCTTTCGAATCTGAATATTCATATCACAATTAAGAAGATTTGCATTGAAATTATGCCAAGTAGCACTCCGCATCAAAAATTCTCTTTTTATCATTTACCTACTCGAGGACGAGCAGGAATTAAGCTTGGGGATGCCTGATACGTCTCCAACGTATCTATAATTTTTGATTGCTCCATGCTATATTATCTACTGTTTTGGACTATATTGGGCTTTATTTTCTACTTTTATATTATTTTTGGGACTAACCTATTAACCGGAGGCCCAGCCCAGAATTGCTGTTTTTTTGCCTATTTCAGTGTTTCAGAGAAACAGAATATCAAACGGAGTCCAAACGGAATAAAATCTTCGGGAACGTGATTTTCTCACCGAACGTGATCCAGGAGACTTGGACCCTATTCCAGGGAGTCAAAGAGGAGGTCACGAGGGTGGGGGGCGCCCCCCTAGGGCGTGCCCCCTGCCTCGTGGGCCCCTCGGTGCTCCACCGACGTACTCCTTCCTCCTATATATACACACGTACCCCCAAACGATCATAACAGGAGCCAAAAACCTAATTCCACCACCGCAACTTTCTGTATCCACGAGATCCCATCTTGAGGCCTGTTCCGGAGCTCCGCCGGAAGAGGGCCATCATCACGGAGGGCTTCTACATCATCATAGCCTCTCCGATGAAGTGTGAGTAGTTTACCTCAGACCTTCGGGTCCATAGTTAGTAGCTAGATGGCTTCTTCTCTCTCTTTGAATCTCAATACAAAGTTCTCCCCCTCTCTTGTGGAGATCTATTCGCTGTAATCTTCTTTTTGCGGTGTGTTTGTTGAGACCGATGAATTGTGGGTTTATGATGAAGTCTATCTATGAATAATATTTGAATCTTCTCTGAATTCTTTTATGTATGATTGGTTATCTTTGCAAGTATCTTCGAATTATCCGTTTGGTTTGGCCAACTAGATTGGTAGTTCTTGCCATGGGAGAAGTGCTTAGCTTTGGGTTCGATCTTGTGGTGTCCTTTCCCAGTGACAGAAGGGGCAGCAAGGCACATATTGCATCGTTGCCACCGAGGATAACAAGATGGGGTTTATTTCATATTGCATGAATTTATCTCTCTACATCATGTCATCTTGCTTAAGGCGTTACTCTGTTTTTAACTTAATACTCTAGATGCATGCTGGATAGCGGTCGATGAGTGGAGTAATAGTAGTAGATGCACAATCGTTTAGGTCTCCTTGTCACGGACGTGATGCCTATATACATGATCATACCTAGATATTCTCATAACTATGCTCAATTCTGTCAATTTCTCAATAGTAATTTGTTAACCCACCGTAGAATACTTATGCTCTTGAGAGAAGCCACTAGTGAAACCTATGGCCCCCGGGTCTATTCTCATCATATCAATCTCCATCACTTTAATCTTGCTTTGTTTTTACTTTGCCTTTACTTTTCACTTTGCATCTTTATACCAAAAATACCAAAAATATTACATCTATCAGATCTCACTCTCGTAAGTGACCGTGAAGGGATTGACAACCCCTAATCGCGTTGGTTACGAGTAGCTATCGTTTTGTGCAGGTACGAGGGACTTGAGCGTGGCCTCCTACTGGGTTGGTACCTTGGTTCTCAAAAACCGAGGGAAATACTTACGCTACTCTGCTGCATCATCCTTTCCTCTTCGGGGAAATCCAACGCAAGCTCAAGAGGTAGCAAAGCGCCAACTAATAGCGACTGCAAGAAGCCTAAAAAAGCAACAACAACAGCTGTGAGCCGAATAGGATACACTCAATGAAAGATGGACATAGGTCTTAGTTGCCGAAGAATATGGCCTACAACGCCGAACAAAGAGCTATCTGAAGCGTCGGCTACTGCCACAATTCGACGACGAGGCCTTCGAGCCAATACCGTTGAAGCATGACCAGATGGATGAACCAGACCGGCCACCGTGTGGGCGAGATAAAGCGGCCACCTACGCCAAACACCAACCCGAACCACCTCGCCGTAAAGGCAGAAAGACAATGGGTCCAGGATACACCTACGATTTATGGCAAGACCTGAATAATAGAGTAGGCCAAACAAGATCAATCTACGAATCTAGGGGGTGCACCCCAACGCTAGAAGACGAGCGTCAAGCTTGGCCTCACAGGCATAACCTCACCATGGCCGAAAACCGCATACGGACTTCATCCGAATTGCGTCGTGACGTTACCTGATAGAGAGGCGCCTAATAACTCACAAGTATAGGGGATCGCAACAATTTTCGTGGGTAGAGTATTCAACCCAAATTTATTGATTCGACACAAGGGGAGCCAAAGAATATTCTCAAGTATTAGCAGTTGATTTGTCAATTCAACCACACCTGAAAGACTTAATATCTGCAACAAAGTATTTAGTAGCAAAGTAGTATGGAAGTAACGGTAACGGTGGCAAAAGTAACAGTAGTAGTTTTTGTAGCAATTGTAACAGTGGCAATGGAAAAGTAACTAAGAAAAGATCAATATGTGAAAAGCTCGTAGGCAATGGATCAATGGTGGATAATTATGTCAGATACAATTCCTCATGCAACAGTTATAACATAGGGTGACACAGAACTAGCTGCAGTTCATCAATGTAATGTAGGCATGTATTTCGAATATAGTCATACGTGCTTATGGAAAAGAACTTGCATGACATATTTTGTCCTACCCTCCCATGGCAGCGGGGTCCTATTAGAAACTAAGGGATATTAAGGCCTCCTTTTAATAGAGTACCGGACCAATGCATTAACACTTAGTGAATACATGAACTCCTCAAACTATGGTCATCACCTGGAGTGGTCCCGATTGTTGTCACTTCGGGGTTGCCGGATCATAACACATAGTAGGTGACTACTGACTTGCAAGATAGGATCAAGAACTCACATATATTCATGAAAACATAATAGGTTCAGATCTGAAATCATGGCACTCGGGCCCTAGTGATAAGCATTAAGCATAGCAAAGTCATAGCAACATCAATCTTAGAACATAATTGATACTAGGGATCAAACCCTAACAAAACTAACTCGATTACATGGTAAATCTCATCCAATCCATCACCGTCCAGCAAGCCTACGATGAGATTACTCACACACAGTGGTGAGCATCATGAAATTGGTGATGGAGGATGGTTGATGATGACGATGGCGACGGATTCCCCTCTCCGGAGCCCCGAACGGACTCTAGATCAGCCCTCCCGAGGAAGATTAGGGCTTGGCCGCGGCTCTGTATCGTAAAACGCGATGAATCCTTCTCTCTGATTTTTTTCTCCCCGAAAGTGAATATATGGAGTTGGGGTTGAGGTCGGTGGAGTCACAGGGGGCCCACAAGGCAGGGGGCGCCCTGCACCCTCGTGGACAGGGTGTGGGCCCCTAATGCTGATTCTTTCACCAGTATTTTTCATTAATTCCAAAACGTGTCTCCATGGATTTTCAAGTCATTTCGAGAACTTTTATTTCCGCACAAAAATAACACCGTGGCAGTTCTACTAAAAACATCGTCAGCCCAAGTTAGTTCCATTCAAATCATGCAAGTTAGAGTCCAAACACAAGGGCAAAAGTGTTTGGAAAAGTAGATATGTTGGAGATGTATCAACACCCCAAGCTTAAACCTTTGCTTGTCCTCAAGCAATTCAGTTGACAAACTGAAAGTGATAAAGAAAAACTTTTACTAACTCCGTTTGATCTTGTTGTTGCAAATATGTAAAGCCAGCATTCAAGTTTTCAGCAAAGATTATGAACTAACCATATTCACAATAACATTTAGGTATGATGTTTACTCATATCAATGGCATAATCAACTAGCGAGCAATAATAATAAATCTCGGATGACAACACTTTCTCAAACAATCATAACATGATATAGCAAGATGGTATCTCGCTAGCCCTTTCTGAGACCGCAAAACATAAATGCAGAGCACCCCTGAAGATCAAGGACTGACTAGACATTGTAATTCATGGTGAAAGAGATCCAGTCATACTCAATGTAAATTAATATCAATGCATGCGAATGACAGCGGTGCTCTCCAACTGGTGTTTTTCAATAAGAGGATGATGACTCAATATAAAAGTAAATAGATAGGCCCTTTGCAGAGGGAAGCAGGGATTTGCAGAGGTGCCAGAGCTCAAGTTTTGAAACAGAGATAAATAATATTTTCAGTGGCATACTTTCATTGTAAACATAACAACCAAGAGATCTCGATATCTTCCATGCTACACACATTATAGGCGGTTTTGAAACAGAATGGTAAAGTTTATACTCCCCCACCACCAACAAACATCAATCCATGGCTTGTCCGAAACAACGGGTGCCGTCCAACTAACAAAAATCCTGGGGGAGTTTTGTTTGCAATTATTTTGATTTGATTTGAGCATGGGACTGGGCATCCCGGTTACCAGCCATTTTCTTGTGAATGATGAGCGGAGTCCACTCATCATGAGAATAACCCACCTAGCATGGAAGATATAGACAACCCTAGTTGATACATGAGCTATTCGAGCATACAAAACAGAATTTCATTTGAATGTTTAGAGTTTGGCACATACAAATTTACTTGGAACGACAGGTAAATACCGCATATAGGAAGGTATGGTGGACTCATATGGAATAACTTTGGGGTTTATGGAAGTGGATGCACAAACAGTATTCCTGCTTAGTACAAGTGAAGACTAGAAAGAGACTGGGAAGCGACCAACTAGAGAGCGACAACAATCATGAACATGCATTAAGATTAATCAACAATGAGTGCAAACATGAGTAGGATATAAATCACCGTGAACATGGAGGCTATGTTGATTTTGTTTCAACTACATGCGTGAACATGTGCCAAGTCAAGCCACTCGAATCGTTCAAAGGAGGATCCACCCTATCATACCACATCACAACCATTTTAATAGCATGTTGGCATGCAAGGTAAACCATCATAAACTCCTAGCTAATTAAGCATGTTATGCGCAACTATAATCTCTAATTGTCATTGCAAACATGTTTCATTCATAATAGGCTGAATCAGGAACGATGAACTAATCATATTTACAAAAACAAGATAGGTCGAGTTCATACCAGCTTCTCTCATCTCATTCACACTACTAGGAAAAGGCTAATTAGTGGCGCACCTGTTTTGGCCATTAATGGCGCACTACAGGTGCGCCACTATCATCACGCCACTAGTAACTAATACTAATGGCGCACCCCTGGTGCGCCATTAGTATACCAGACAATAGTGGCGCACCAGGGAGTGCGCCATTAGTATGTCAAACGGTGGGGTGCGCCATTAGTATACCAGACAATAGTGGTGCACCAGGGAGTGCGCCATTAGTATGTCAAACGGTGCGCCATTACTATGCCTCCCAGGGGGCCATATTTACCTTGTGCTCTGGGTTACTAATGGCGCACTTCTAGGTAGTGCGCCACCAGTGCGTTTATTGCAGTGCGCCACTAAAGTGCAGTGTGGTGCGCCACTAGTATGAATATTAGGATTTTATTTTGTTTTCTGATATTTGCATAGGTTACAAAATATATTACTGCACAGAATATAGACAGCACAACATATAAACAACAGATTCATCAAATACAATAGAAGATTAGTCTCCGATTACAATTCATCATATTAGTCTCCGAATTCAAAAGACCGAACATAGTTAGAACATTACAAGTCTCGAGACCGCGAGTA
Source organism: Triticum urartu (assembly GCF_003073215.2). Taxonomy (NCBI): domain Eukaryota; kingdom Viridiplantae; phylum Streptophyta; class Magnoliopsida; order Poales; family Poaceae; genus Triticum; species Triticum urartu. Next base: position 521,687,526 of record NC_053023.1, read on the forward strand.
GCGAGTTTGTCTTCACATTACAAGTCGATATCGATCATCTAAACTACCATCACATAGAAGAGAGCTGCGGTCATCACGATGAGCATCATCGTGATGAAACTGGTCTTCATCCGGTTCCTCCTCCGCTCCCTCCTCTCTCCCGCTAGATAGCGCGCGTATCTAGCTTCCGCCTCCGCCCTAGTGGTGTACCCTTTGTAACTGTTACTGCTGAAACGGTGAACCTGTCTCCGACACTCCTCCCAGTCGTTGTAGACTCCGTGAACCTTACCCTTGTACACGACATACGACGACATCTCTATGCACTAGCCAAACAAAATGTTAGTAGCAATTCACAGACAATACATAAGCAATATATAAGTATGCAACAAAAGGATCGGAAGAGAAAATCAAGACATTAATAGCACGATTCGTGGTCCTATTAATAAATAGCATCGATTACATATAAGTTGAACGACTGTCCAAACCAAAGAGACATACAAGTTCATTAAAGTTTAATTACAACATGAGCTAATCGATATTTCAGAACTACACATAGCATCACTACTTTCGACTCGACTCAGGGACCGGAGAGTGGATGAAGCCACCGCCTATCATGATGGTCATGAAATCGCGGGCGTTGTCAGCTTGCATTTGTAGTGTTGTTTCTATCTCACTGTTGGACGGTTGATATCTGAGGTAGAACTGCCCCGAGGTACGAAGGACATCTTGATGGATGATTTCCGCAAACTCCGACTGGATGCGAACGAAAGAATTCTTGTCTGATGTCCGCGTCCTGGATTGCTGACAAGCTTGCGGCCCAATCTTTGAGATTATTTGGTAGCAGAAGGTGATTATGGTCCCGTACGATCTCCCGCATGTGATGGAGGGCGTACTAGGCATCCTTCTGACCGCCAGGCGGCTGCTTGACGCAGGGGAACATCGTATTGTGGGCGAACACGTGCTTGCCGTACCTATGAATTGGCCTGCTGAAGGTGCCTCCAGATCTGGCGTAGTCGGGGAGAACATCATCAAGAACTTTCTTGATATTTGTGTAGTCTTTCTTTGACTGACGGTCCGAGTCGAAATACGTGGCCATGGAATATTTCGGGCTTAAGAGGATGAGTGTGCAATGTGTGTCACTGCACAAAACAGGGAATGTTAGAAAGAAAAGAACGATCGAAATCTAAGAAAGCATATGTTACGGGGCGGTGAGGGGATGACTTACTCGGGAAAGTAAGGCACGAGGAAGTTATCCTTATCTGGGTTTGCCAGAATGACGCCTTCGAGGTATGAACTCGCGACTTGCCGGTCCCCAGCGCTGCCCAAGATCTTGGCACACATGTAGAAGGGGTCGACTATCACGATGTCTGGGGTCTTGTCTCTAATGATCCGCATCTCATACTCAGCGAAAATAGCTGAACGAAGGTGTAGTGCAGCGGATGAAGGTTAAACATAGCAAAGATGTCATCAAGCCGCAGGATGATCATACCCCCGATGGCGCTATCCACAAAGCCCTTGCCCTCTGGCACCTTGGCCACGAAAACCGGGTATGCCACATCATTCTCTCGGAGACGCCATTTCTCCAAAGAAAGAACACTGTCATGCAGATTCCGCATAGCACTGGTTGCAGCATTGAGGAGATTAGTCGGTAGCATCGGCCTACCCGCCACATGCACATTTCTCGAGATATCCTTAGGTGAAGGTGGCCCATCCTAAGCACAGATCGTACTCGGTGCCGGCTGGCTCGCATCCTTGTTACTCTTTCTTTTCCGTCCCTTCTTCTTCTGCTGTAATGGGATCGAGTTTTGCTCACAGACAGCCTTCTTGAGTGTGTTGGGGCTGATAATATTTCGCACCTCGGCTATCTGAGGCTCGATGAAGGCGGCAGCTGGAGGCGTCTCCTGAGAACTGAATGCCAGACGATGCCTGTTGCAACTGGGTTTCTCTGCGGTACTAGCTAGATTGTCTTTTGCAGGGTTGGGTTCTTGAGAAGGAGGCCCCAAGAATTCGTCACCGTACCCATGTTCATTGAAGTACTTATCGACGTTGGTAAATGTACCGTCGTTGTCGCTGTCATCGTCCGGATCCTATGCCATATGCATGTCCGGATCTTGTGCCATATCCATGTCCGGCATGTCCGGTAGCGTTTCGGGGGTCTTGCCATGGCTTGGCGCCGGCACGACTGGCGGTGTTGTCTGTGGGGTGGTGTCCCCGACCCCCAAACGAATCTGGCTCTTCGGCCAAAGCATGGGCCAGCTTATGCAGGCGCTGAGGGTCATGACATCATCTTCGTCGGCCCCATGGGGTCGATATGGAGGTAACATGTCGTCGAAGCCCGGCAGCACCCGAACCAGTTGAACCCTATAAACGGTGGGTGGCATCTGATTACCGTGGAACACGCGGCTACCCGGTTGAACGATTCTGCCCTTGGCGACATCGACCAACTCGTCGTTCACGAAGTGCAGGAGAGTGCACGGAACATCGGCTGCGCCCTGCGAAAACATGTAGGGCGTCAGGGATGCCCAATCAAAGGCAAGGAGATGAAGTCATCGGCCAAGAGGCTTAATTAGTTACCGTGATGGCGTCGAGCTCGGCTAATGTCGAGGCACCGCCAACGGCGGGCGTGCAAGTGATGGAGGGGCCGCTTGCTGCCGAGGTGCCGGCCGGCGTATTCTTCCCACACCCGGGTGTATTAAGCTGCAATGCCGCCGCCGCCGCTGGAGATACCAATGCTGCCTCCGTCGGAGACACCAATGGTGCCGCCGGCGCGTTGCACGAGTTGCTGCCCGTGAAGTTGGGAATCGGGCGCAACCCCTATTGGCTGCCCGCAATCCACGCCTGCAGCCCAGAAACCAAGGTAGGCATAATGCGGTGATCGTCGCTCCCAGTTGATCTCACACTTGCTCTTCAACGAACTCCGGAATCCACGCCACTTGTACCTTGAGTTGTTGAACCTCGCGCTCCTGGCTTTCCGAGCTGGTCTTTCTCTCCTTTCTCCCAGCGGTATAGTACTCTGACCATTTCGTGAACAAGCCTTTGCCGGCCACACGACCAGCTGACGATGGCTTACTGAGCTTATCCTCGTTTTTCATTACGTTCAACACCCTATTTAAAGGGGTGTCGAAAGGGGAGCTCTGAGATGACCCCGCGCTACTGCTTTCTGTGTCCTGCGGAAGGAACGTGAACCATTTAGAAAATTGGCTTCATTAATTAGAATGCAACCATATGGAGCTAATTACGTGGGGGTGTATTCCTTACCAGAACACACTCAAGCGCCTTGGTCTTCGGATCCGTGGTAAGCTCCTTGGTTACCGGGTCCACCTTGTACCGGGCCCTGACATAGTTCCTGGTCTGCTTGTCACGGTATTTCTAGAAGAGGGGTGGTAGGCCTTGCTCGGCACGCTCCGCGTCCTCCTTGTCCCATATAGGTTCCGCCACTCTGTAACTGCCGGGACCGAGTTTGTGGACCCCTAAGTTCAAGTCCCACATCTCTTTCCCCCACTGACTTGATTCCACGGTTGCGTCGCTCTCACACTTGATCTTGAACTCCAGGTAGTCATCTTCGCTGATCGAAGGATGTTTCTCCTTGATCTTCTCATAACTATCACCTTTTTGAATGATTCTCTTCACTGAGGCTCTCCAAGTAGCCAGGGTCGTGCTCATCTTCGTGAGGGCGGCATTGTTCACTTTATTCCCTGCGAGGCTTGTGTTTGCGAAGTCACCAGGGAACTTGTATCGTTCGTGTAGCTTCGTGAAGAGGAGGTTGCGCAAATTCCCTCGGTCACGATGCCTTAGGTTCTCGGTGTTGATCGAGACGGTGCTCCGGAGAATGCACCCGAGCTGTCCCGCGTACCCCTTGACTATTTTTGGGGGCGCCATTGGATGCCCCTCAGAGGACACTTCAGTAAATTCCTCCTTGACGGTGCCGAGCATGTTCGGGAGCCGGTCCTTCCGTTGCCTCTTCGGTTGGCTGTCATTTGTGCATGCGCTGCCATCATCAGTGGTGGCATCCTCAGCGGCACCATCAGTGGTGTCATCCCCAACGCCATTAGGGGTTGTGTAGTCAGGATCGGTGTCTTCCACGGCGTCCTCATAGCGGTGAGGTTCTTCCTCCATCTCCTGGGACAGCTCCCAGAATGCCTTGCCCGAACCGCCAGCCTCATCGTTGTGGGCCATGTTTTGCTCTAAATAGGAAAAAAGTTTGGTCAAAAAGTTGGTTATTGTCAAGGAACAAGATCTCATCATTTAGGGTTTGTGAGGAATTATCATGGTCTCATCATTTAGGGTTTGTCGACACCGAGGCATCCTAAAAGCTAAGCTTTTATCATTTAGGGTTTGTCGACGGCGAGGCACCCTAAAAGCCTAAGCTTTCATCATTTAGGTTTTTATCGACACTGAGGCACCCTAAAAGCCAAGGTTTTATCATTTAGGGTTTGTCGATGCCGAGGCACCCTAAATGCTAAGTTAAGTTTTCGTCATTTAGGGTTTATCGATGCCGAGGCACCCTAGGTTGACTGATATATATGGGTACTCTAAATGGCAGATCGCATCGGCAGCACCGCCTACTCGAGTGCCTAGGAAAAGAGCACTGGTGCTTTCGATCATGCTACCCCCTCACAGCGAGAGAAACAGAGAAGGCAACTTGCAGGTTAAACTATCCCAAACAGAGTATTATATCACAGGCACACACATATGTATATATCACACATACTTGAGTTAACACAGACTACAAAATGAAACAAGTTCACAAGGTTGGATACACATATATGGTGACAGATAGAGTAATAACTATGAGTTGATATCACACTTCTATATGTATAACACAAGAGGCAGTTGATCCTACTTAATTAAGTACTAAGATACCCCGACCCATGCATTAGTCGCAAGTACCCCATATGTCCTATTTTTAGCAAAGTCATGCTAAAATTCACGGAAAATTTCAGCATGACCTTTGCTGAAAATAGGACACATGGAGTACCTGAATTTGCCGGAAGGGAAGTTAATAGACATTTCGGCAAACTCAAGGGCCTCTCGAGGTACCTGCAAAATCATCACGACGCGATGGTCGGAGACAAAACCCAGCAAACTCCTTCCCTTCACTCGGGGTACATCAATATATCTTCTAGCCTTGAAACCCTACCCTGATTCTCCTTTCTTCCTCTTGCCGAAGAGAAGTTGGCTGCAGAGGATGGTCCAACTCAGATCAGCCTGTAGAAGTTCATTGTATAATTCTGTTTAGTTCCAAGCATATACAAATACTCTTCAGAGTGGGCACAAAGATGGAAGCAAACTAATAGCACAAAGTGAATAGCAAATCGGCTACTGAAGCTATACTGAAACCATGCTTAAACTTTACTGAAACTACTCCTTGTAAGCAAACTGAAACTACTCCTTGGAAGCAAATTGTCTTGGAAGGAGTATTGTGTGCACAAATCTACTCCAGCTAGTTGCTTTCACTTAGAGATTGTTAGGTAGCCGATAGCACAAACAGCGGAGTCATTCTTCAGACCGTTACAAATAGAAACAATGGCAACCAAGGTTAAAAACCAACAATCCTATATATTATTCTGAAACTTGATATATTGAAATCACTTAGCACTCTCTTTCTTTGTTCATTCAACACTTAAAGTTGAGAAAAATAATACCAACTAGGATCGGTATGACCTTCGTTTTTCATTTTATGTATGATTAATTAAATCTTTTGCAAGCTTATATGAAAAGGTTCAGCAACTTGAAATGTAACTATTGCTTGGTGTTCCAAATGTGTTGCTATATTTCTGTATCTATAAATTGATGGCCGATGATTTCTCGTGCTCATTTGTTTTTAAAATTGGATTCCAGGAATGCAAGAACAAGACACAGAGGATATCTTTGCTTTCTTGGATAAAAGTTACGTTGGGTCATTAGGAGTGCAATGAAGGACAAAAGGAGACATGTCGAAACTGTTCAACTTAAGAAACAGAGAGTGCTTGGAAGGAGTATTGTGCACAAAGTGAATTTGTAGCAACAAAACTTGAGAAAATGACACCTAACACCGAAACTACAAACAGAACTGAAGAAAAATGGCACTGAAACTACTGACGATAACTGATGAAAATGACACCTAGTTGTATTTATGTTCTCTGAAACTTGAGCAACGGAACTATGCTGCATGCTCTCTGAACGTTTACGGGTCAGCTACCAAATTTTAAGTAATTACAGAGAAACTGAAGATACCGATGATAAACATCATCTGAATGACTGAACATAGAGGCATGTGATTACACGAGATGGATGCTCAAGTGGTACTTCTAAATATATGATAAGCAGCAACAACTTGGAGTGAAGAAACAAGACTTGTATGCAACAATTTAGAGAACAACTGGCCGAATCAGACGATCAAGCTTCAGACGCTCAGTAGTTGTAGATTCAGAGAATCATAGATCAGCTCGATTGAGCAACAAAAACTGACTGTAGGATAGCAGCTGCAGCAGCAAGATAATTGCATGATCTACTGCTTCTGGAGGAGGCGGACCTGTGCTTGATGAAGCCTGCTCAGGGAGGAAACGCATGATTCAGGGCGATGACGGCAGTAGCTTGCGGTCCAGTGGAGGGTGGTGGATGGTTGGGAGGGGGGGGAGGGGGGCGACGCTGGTGGATGGTTTGTTGGGGGCGGTGGCGGTGGTGGTGGATGCTTGGGAGCAGCGGCGGCGGTGGATGCTCGGGGGTGGCGGCGGCTTGCGGTGATGAGGGGTGGAAGAGCTGCGGTGGTGATGGGTGGAGCGCTGGCGGTGGGGGCGGGGCACGCTGGAAAGGGGTCATCGGCGGCGAGGGGGAAAGGGATCTGGCGCGGGGGGCGAGGGGGCTAGGGATTTGATCTGGCGCAGGGGGCGAGGGGCACTACAAAAAAATACACATCCCTGATGATACGTGTTTGTCACAGTAGGTCGCTTTTTTTGTCATGCATGTACATCCATGACAAATTTATGACAGAATCAAGATAGTCATACCTGTGTTGTCGTAGAAGTGTTCCATGACATTACCAAAATTATCATCACGGAAGTGTTCACTTCCATGACGATAAATCGCGCGTCACAGAAGTGCTTTCGTCAAGGGTGACCGACACATGGCATCCACCGTAACAGAACACCGTTAAGCTATCGGGTCGGGTTTTGGATCCGATAACCCGTTAACAGCCCCGACCAATGGGGATTTTCCATGTGTAAAATCATCATTGGCTGGAGGAAACACGTGTCGGCTCATCGTTGGGACAGATGTCAACCACTCATTGGACGGAAGGTGCCTATGATATGTCGACACGTGGCACGGCCCAACAGAGGCCCATTCCTGGGAAAAGGCTGGCCCGTTTGACTTGGTCAAAAGCTGGCAGGCCGGCCCATGGAAAGCCTGTTAACGGCCTGTTCGAATATAGCCCATTTACAGCCCGCTAACCCAAGGCCCGTTACGCCCTATCCGAATTAGGCCCAGTAGCGTCATCTGGGCCATCCAATATGATTCCAGCCCGTTTTCACTTCTGGCCCATGTATGGCCCATGACGTCTTTCGGCCCATATGAGGCCCTATGTAACTCTTGGCCTACTAACGGCCCGTGGTGAAACTGGCTCGCAATGAATAGTGTATCACTTTACACCCATTAACGGCCCGTGGTGAAACTGGCCTGTAATGAATAGTGTATCACTTTATACCCATTAACGGCCCGTTATTCCGTTGGGATGTTTCCAGCCCATGTTATCTTTCGGCCTTCTCAGAGCCCATTTATTCTTGGGCTCATTTCCAGCATTCGTTTACTTACGACCCGTTACTGTCAATTTCTGCTTGTGGGCCAAATTCAGCCCGTGGTTACAGTCGACCCGTTTGTGGTCCATTAATACATTGGGCCATTTTCATAGCGTCATCAAATACGGCCTATTAACGATGGCCCGTTATGGTCGGCTCATGAACGGACGATTCCAACTCTAGCCCGTTTACGGCCATAATGCGGCCTGTTATTGGCCAATGTTTGGCCATCGATCATACTACCTGTATAAGGCCCATTGATGATACGGCCCGTAGAAGGCCCATTGCTTCTACGGCCCGTAGAAGGCCCACTGTTTCTACAGCCCGTAGAAGGCCCACTATTTCTATGGCCCGTAGGAGGCCCAGTGTCACTACAGTAAATATTAGCCCATGGTTATTGTGGCCTAGTTTTAAAAAATAGGTTATTGCAGCCACTAGCAAACCGCGGAAAAAGAACTGCAATGACTAGAAGCAAACAAATAAACAAGACAACAAGGAAATAAATAAGCAAGCAACTTACGCTAGGCTATCATGGCTATCACACATATTACATCTACTGGGCATCAAAGTTCGCCACCAGTGCAAATAAATGCGCCGACAAAAGAATATACAAAACTGAGAGCACTTCAGAAGGCACTAGGCCTGGCCAGGTCGGCCCCCCCAAACAGCTGAAGAAGCTGAGTAGACCTCAGTTGTGTCAACGATAGATGCATCAACACTAGATTTAAGGCATGGTGGTGCGCACGGCAGTCCTCTGACATCTTCATTGCATCTTTGACTTCAAGTCGGAGCTGAGCTGAAGCAAGCCTTTCCGCTTTAAGTCGAGACTGAAGAAGTCGAACTGATTGAGGCAGCGACTGCACAGAGGTTGTCTCACACCTGCTGGTGAGTAGCTTCAACTCACTGTCTTCATCAAGACAGGACCTTGGGGTCATCTCGCTGTCCTCAAGATGGTTTGGCTCACTATCTTCCCTAAAGTTCTGCCCCGCGTAAGAGATACGAGTCTAAAAGAGAAACAAGGAGACACGTAACAGGTTTCACAATTATATAAGCAAATAAATGGATCTGTTCTGCATAAGGAACATGTTTTACAACTACAATTTGAAACTGGTAGTTGTTGCAAACATCCAATCAGATGTAAACAGCAAAGCAAACAACAGTGGAGGAAATGATGCCTATCCAAATCTATACTAGAACAAAGTTTGAAGGCTTGAGAGATGAACTTACATTACATGTTAACACGGGCTGGACAAAGCCCTTCTCCATGTTGATGGAAGGATAATTCAATAAATTCCCCAAAGAAAATTCTTTATAAGCGTTGCCATTATTCTACATTTTGCAAAGAGTAAATATAGATCAAATAATATTGGAAGAAACAGAGGATAATGAAGCTCAGGTGCAGACTGATGATATATAATCAAATAGCAATTAATTAAGTACAGCGTTACAAGGCAAAAGGGAGAGAGGTACTGACAAGAGCAATGCAGAGCCCATTATTGTTTTGAGATCGTATGATCCTTTGAGAAAGGCGATTCATCTAAAATTAGTTTTCACACAAGAGAGAAGGTAAGGCACAAGCAGAAATTTAGGAGTTCAAAATTTGAATTGATATCATAGACAGTACCTAACGCTGGGCTCCCAGCAGTTCTAATAGGGGTTTGGCCACTGGAGTAGGGGTAAAGTGTGGTACAGTTGGGCCTGTGTTTTCTGTGGCTGCTGATCTATCTGATTTAACAGGTATCACTACCTTTTCCAAATACCCAGTTTGTACTCCTTGACGACCTGCACTCACCCTCTTCCTTTTGGACACCTATTACGAAAGAACAACATTTGACTGGAAAAACATAGTGTGACGACACATGGAATAGGTACAGAAAATGGATAGGTATGGCATATACTCATATATGATGCTTAAACTAAGCAGATGGTGTAACAAAGTAGAAGTAATGCAAGAGGTCAGAAGCAAAATATGTGCGACCAATACAACTTTGCAAAGTTAGAGCAAGCACCTTGATGGGTGAATAAGATAGGCCATCCTCCACCATGCCAAGTTTGTTAGGCAGTGGATCATTCCGCAATATTTCTCTCGTGCGCCCATTCTCATATTCATTTTGATAATTTTCAATATCTGACATGCATGAAAACATAAAAACAAGTGAGATTTTCTTTGTAATGCAGAAGTGATTCTAATCCAATACTGCCTCCCTGTAAACCCCTTTGTGCTATCTCTGCAATTCTTTTAAAAGATGCCATGCATGCTGTAATTTGTTGTGTGCATTAATATAATGTGGCCTACTAATCAAAATATGAGAGCTCCAGAAGTGATGACACTTCGCATATGATAGCTTCAACATATAGTAAAGAAGAACAAGTCGACCTGACCTGACAGATTCAAAATATACTAAGGGAGAACAACTCGACCTGACCAGTCGACCGCAAGAGAAGAGTATCATCTTAAAGAAGAGCAGAAGAGCAAGTAGATTGAAGATATTACAAGTCTTCTAATACAATGTCGGTTGGCCACCCATGATGAACCAGAGCGCACAGAGAAATACTATTCTTTCCGGCCTCTCCATATGTGGCTCACATGCATTTCGAAACTAAAGTAGGAACATTTAGCTAACCAATTAAACATCTCCCAGTTTTACTAATATCAGCAATAATATCAGATATGAATTTGTACAACTAAGCTTGTTTAGCTCGATGGGTGGAGCAGTGCTATTACGACATGCACCACGTAGGCTGATTGTGGTCATCATAAAATGGGGAAAACATAAGCATGATGAGTACAGTGTTGACCGTGGCAGTGGGATGGCAGATCTGAAGCTACAAACCGCGCAAAGGGTAGTTAGCAACCGATGTTTGCTTTGAAATAACAACTAAGATTTGGTATGGACAAGAAAGTACGGTCAACAAGTGACAAAGAAATGCAATTATGCTGTCTCTCTATATGTCGCGACATGCATTTGGAAACTCAAGTGGGACCTTTAGCTAACCAATTAAATGTGTCGGTTAACTAATATCAGTATCATATCACAATCATATTTGAACAACTAAGCTTTCGAATTCTGAGTGTTGTGTTGTTTAGCTTGAAGGGTGGAGTAATGCTAGTATGACAGAAAGCACCTACGCAGATCATAGTAGAGTAGATAAAAGGGGAAAACCCTAAGCATCAAGAGAAAAATCAGGAAAGTGGAACTAGATGGACCAGTGGGTGGCGCACATGCTTTTCGAAACGAATATAGGAACATTAGGTGACCAATTAAACGTTCTCTGTTTTAGTGATATGAGCATCATATTAGATTCGTATTTCAACACGTAAGCTTTGGGTTGAGGTCTTGAGGAGCAGTGCTAGCACGACACGAAGCACCTACGATGATGGTAGTTAATATAAAGGGGGGGAACAATAAGCTTTACGAGTATAGTGCCCGTGACATGGCGGATCTGAAGGTGCAAACCGGACAAAGCTACTTCGCAACCAATGTTTGCTTTTAACTAGCCACTACGATTTGGTACGGACAAGAAAAGCACAGTAAACAAATAACGATCTATTTTCCGGGTGAGATCAATAACTTAAGCACATATGGAAGAGTACCACCTCTCTTGCGACACCGTGTAGGCCTATGCTGATACGTTGAGGGTGTTGCGGGTGCGATGGCTATCGGCGGCGGGGAAGAAGACTTTAGACGGCAGACGACCGGGTCGGGGGATATATCCTGTTGCCGTGGACGAGGCGGTCATAGGAGCGGCAACGGCAAGGTGGACGACGGCGCCGATGAGGCGAGAGGAGGCGATGAAAGGATGCTGGTCCAACGCCGTGGATGAGAGACGTCCATCTCTTGCAGTGGACGACGGGGTAGGGGTAGCGGCTCCGGCAAGGTGGAGGATGGGGTGGCGGATGGAGGAGGCTGGCCGCAGTGCGGAGGTTGTCGTGTCGCCGACGGTGTATGAATGGGGAAATGGAGGGGACGTTGAAAGGATCGAGAAGAGGTGTCTAGAGGTGGGGTGATTAGACACTAAGTGCCAAAAGTTGCAGTTTTTAATATTCTTAAGTTTAAGTGGAGTTTAAGCACAAGTTTAACAAACACAATACATATCAAGCAAGCATGCAATGAGTATATGAGCAGCGGAAAGTAAAGCATGCAACTTGCAAGAATGTAAAGAGAAGGGTTTGGAGTATTCAAACGCAATTGGAGACACAGATGTTTTTGTCGCGGTTCCGATAGGTGGTGCTATCGTACATCCACGTTGATGGAGACTTCAACCCACAGAGGGTAACGGTTGCGCGAGTCCACGGAGGGCTCCACCCACGAAGGGTCCACGAAGAAGCAACCTTGTCTATTCCATCACGGCCATCGCCCATGAAGGACTTGCCTCACTAGCGGTAGATCTTCACGAAGTAGGCGATCTCCTTCCCTTACAAACTCCTTGGTTCAACTCCACAATCTTGTTGGAGGCTCCCAAGTGACACCTAGCCAATCTAGGAGACACCACTCTCCAAGAAGTAACAAATGGTGTGTTGATGATGAACTCCTTGCTCTTGTGCTTCAAATGATAGTCTCCCCAACACTCAACTCTCTCTCATGGGATTTGGATTTGGTGGAAAGAAGATTTGAGTGGAAAGCAACTTGGGGAAGGCTAGAGATCAAGATTCATATGGTTGGAATGGAATATCTTGACCTCAACACAAGTGTAGGTGGTTCTCTCTCAGAAAATGTGTATTGGAAGTGTAGGCATGTTCTAATGGCTTTCTCGATGAATGAAGAGTGGGTGGAGAGGTATATATAGCCTCCACACAGACTCTAACCATTACACACAATTTGCCAAACTCGGTGGGACCGAATGGTTAAACTCGGTCGGACCGATTCAGCAAACCTAGTGACCGTTAGGATTTTCGGTGGGACTGAGATGCAACTCGGTAGGACCGATATGGTTAGGGTTAGGGCATAACGTAATCTCGGTGTGACCGATTACACAAACTCGGTGGGACCGATTTTGGTAATAAGCTAACCAGAGAGTTGGTCAGGCAAACTCGGTGAGACCGATTACACAAACTCAGTGGGACCAATTTTGGTAATAAGCTAACCAGAGGGTTTGAATTGTAATATCGGTAGTACCGATTGCTCAAACTCGGTGAGACCGATTTTGGTAATGGACATACACAGAGAGATTACAATCCCATCTCGGTGAGACCGAGATCCCTATCGGTGAAACCGATTTGCTAGGGTTTGTGGCAGTGGCTATGACATCTGAAACTCGGTGGCGCCGGATAGATAGAATCGGTGGGGCCGAGTTTTACTTTTGGTTTAGGTCATATGTGGATGTGGGAAGGTAGTTGAGGGTTTTGGAGCATATCACTAAGCACTTTGAGCAAGCAAGACATTAAGCAACACCTCATCCCCTCTTGATAGTATTGGCTTTTCCTATAGACTCAATGTGATCTTGGATCACTAAAATAGAAAATGTAGAGTCTTGATATTGAAGCTTGAGCCAATCCTTTGTCCTTAGCATCTTGAAAGGGTTCCACATCCTCTAGTCCATGCCACTCCATTATTGAACTTATCTGAAACATACTAGGTAAAAGTGTTAGTCCAACAAGAGATATGTTGACATTAATTACCAAAACCACCCAGGGAGCACTTGTGCTTTCAATCTCCCCCTTTTTGGTAATTGATGACAACATACATCAAAGCTTTAGATAAAGATATAGAGAGTAGCAAGTAAAGCTTTGGAAAGACATGTAACATGCATAGGCTCCCCCTACATGTGTGCAATCATGTGAATATTGAATATAGGAGCATGTGAATGCGTAAACATGACAGAGTAAGCAATGTGTTACATGTATCTTGGCTATATGCATCAGAGCAAATGATGTGAATGTGAGAAATGTACCTTCATGCTCATGAGTCCTTCTTGCAAATAGTATGTACATCAGCAAGAACTTCTCATTCATATGACTGTGATGCATATACTTACCTTGTGGTCTTGAGTTGGCTTAGGATGGGATGAACCTGCGCAAACAAGGTTAAATAACATAGATACACCTACTGACCAGAGCAAGCAAGAGAAACCACAAGAGAACCAAGACTGGGATGTCATGTAGAGTGAGTACTGAGTACCACATTGGATATAGACATGTCGCCAAAGGTAAAGATATGCAATAAATCAGAGATTTCCTTCCCTTAGATGTCTTGCTCCCCCTGAATCTGCATGGGATATTGGGAGAAGATAGGGAACAGAAAATCAGAGCAACAAAAAGGAAACAACAGAGCTTGAGCTAAAGCAAGCAACCAAACATGTCTTTCCCCTCTTAAAGACATGTGACATCTCTCCTCTTGAACACCAAGCATCTGGGGTCTTTGATGATATTACTTTCTCCTAGTTGAGAAACTCTCTCCCCTGAGTATTCTCTCTTTCTCCCCCTATAGGAAGGATTAAGCTTTGATGTGATCTCTATCTCCCCCTTTGACATCAATTTCCAAGAAGGGCTCTTCTGGACATGTGATAAAAATGGGTTGGTCCTTGAGTCACAGAGCAAAGCAGCATGTCTAATATGATGCTGGTAGAGGACAAGAATCATTGAGTGGAGCTGGAGCAAACAGGAATCAGGAATAAGTGGCAAGTTGGTTTTCCTGTGATGGAATCGGTGACTCCGAGTTGTGTGCTTCGATTGCACCGAAAGATTTCGGTTGGGCCGAAGAGAACAAACCGGTGTGACCGAGTTCATTAGAGTGAAACCACTTGTCACCTCAGCTCACTAGACAAGTAAAATCTCACAAGGATATGCAAGGAATTTACTGGAAGATTTGCAATGAATTGGATGCAGAAAATGCAGAACAAAAAGGAAAGAAAAGAAACTAAAAGTTCTACATGAAGTTTTTTTGAAAGGGGAAACAAATATGCAAATGCAAAAGCACAGAGAAACACTAGAGAACTTCATCTAGAAATGGTCAGTGACAAAGTCACCTATGTTAGAGTATATTGACTTAGGAGTCAAGTGAGAGCACTTGATCATAGGTCATACTCATCGTTTAAGCTCAAAATGGGGTTACCATTTTCCATTTAAGAATCTTGATGTATTCACATCTTGTCGAGTTGCTTTGGCTCATGACTTGGAGTAAAGCTTCTCTAAGATGGAATAACATACCTTGGGTGGTGGTGTTGATCTTGATCATGTAGTTGAACTTGTGTGGGTTGCTCAAGGTTGATGTAGTTCATCAAGAGTTGGGGAGCACCACTTGGAGTTTGAGTTCATCTACCTACATGGGTTAGCTTTGCAAGGAAGAGCACTTGTGTATCCGAAATGACAATCACGAGACTCAACATAGAATTTGCCAAAGGATATGTTTGAATGGTTTCGTGCTTCCTTGTCTTCAACCACCATTGTGTAGAGACTTGGTGATGTAAAGATTGCTCAAGATGTGAGTGAGTTGCAATCTCATAGATTTAGATTCAACCAAGTACCTACACGGGTTAGATAACATGCAAGGTACAAATATATCCAAGACATATGAATAGCATCATAAGAGAAATATCGAGGATTAGTCATAGGCTCATGCCCCACATGTATCAAATGGAGTTCCTACTCCAAGTTTGAAGCATCAATGATGTTCAATTCACCTCTCAACCTGCAAAACACTTTCTCATCAAGTGGTTTAGTGAATATATCCGCCAATTGCTTATCGGTGCGAACATGCTTAAGGTTAATGTCCCCTTTTGCAACATGATCTAGAATGAAATGATGACGAACTTCAATATGCTTAGTTCGAGAATGTTGCAAGGGATTGTGAGCAATCTTAATAGCACTTTCATTGTCACATAGCAATGGAACATGTTTCACATATATCCCATAATCTTTAAGAGTTTGGGTCATCCAAAGTAATTGAGCACAATATGAACCAGCGGCAATGTATTCCGCTTAGGCGGTGGATAAGGATACCGAGTTTTGTTTCTTGGAAGACCAAGACACAAGAGATCTACCAAGGAATTGACAAGTACCCGAAGTGGATTTTCTATCAACCTTGTCTTCGGCATAGTCCGAATTGGAGTAGCCAACAAGATCAAAAGAGGACCTCTTAGGATACCAAATGCCAAAATTTGGTGTATGGATTAGGTATCTCACTATCCTTTTCACAGCCTTAAGATGACACTCTTTAGGAGCAGCTTGATATCATGCACACATGCACACACTTAGCATAATATCGGGACGAGAGGCACATAGATATAACAATGAACCAATCATAGAGCGACAAACCTTTTGATCAACCAGTTCACCATCTTTGGTCAAATCAAGATGTCCACTAGTAGGCATGGGTGTAGTCATACCTTTGCATCTTGCATATTGAACTTCTTGAATAAGTCCTTGGTGTACTTCATTTGAGAGACAGAGGTACCTTCCTTAGTTTGCTTGATTTGCAAACCGAGAAAGAATTTGAGTTCACTCATCATAGACATCTCAAACTTCTCCGACATTAGCTTTCCAAACTTGTCACTAAAATGAGGGTTAGTTGAACCAAATATGATATCATCAACATAAATTTGGCACACAAATAGTTCTCCATTAACCCTTTTAGTAAAAAGAGTAGAATCAATTTTACCAATTTCAAAGCCTTTTTCAATAAGGAACTTGGTCAAGCATTTATACCATGCTCTAGGAGCTTGTTTAAGACCATAAAGGGCTTTGTGAAGTTTGTAAACATGATTAGGTTTCTTAGGATTGACGAAGCCGGGAGGTTGCTTAACATAAACTTCCTCCTCGATTTTTCCATTTAGAAAAGCACTTTTAATGTCCATTTGGTACAAGGTGATATCATGGTGATTAGCATAAGCAAGTAAGATGCGAATGGACTCAAGTCTAGCAATGGGAGCATATGTCTCACCATAGTCCATACCTTCAACTTGTGTGTAGCCTTTGGCGACGAGACGTGCTTTGTTGCGAACCACTTGTCCATCTTCATCTTGCTTGTTGCGAAACACCCATTTGGTACCAATGATGTTGTGGTTGTTGTCGGGCTTCTTGACCAATGTCCACACTTGATTTCTCTCAAAGTTGTGTAGCTCTTCATGCATAGCGTTTATCCAGTCCGGATCCTCCAATGCTTCTTCAACCTTCATAGGTTCAATGCTAGAGATGAATGAGTAATGTTCACAAAAGTTAGCTAAACGAGTTTTAGAGCGAGTGATTCTCCCGGTTTGGATATCATTGTAGATTTGCTCGACGTGATGATCTTTGGCAATTCTTGCTCGAACTCGTGAAAGCTTTTGCTTGGGTCGGGGTGGAACATCCTCTTCATCTTGTTCTTCTTCTTGGCCTTCTTCATTGTTGAAGTTGTCGTTCTCTTGTTGTGGCGGAGAAGGAGGTTGTTGATGTTCATCTTGGTGCGCTTCCTCATTTTCCTCATCTTGGCGTGTCCCACTTGTGGATGCTTCCGTATCAACTCTTGGTTCACCTTGTCGCGAGGTAGAAGCTTCCACTTGGGCGGACGAGGTACTCTCCTTCACTTTCGTTGGACGAATCTTGCCAATGGACAAGTCTTGAATTGCTTCTGAAGGGTTTTTGTCTCCTACATCAATTGGCAATTGCTCTACTTGCGAGCCGTTAGATTCATCAAACTTCACATCTACCGTCTCTTCAACTTTTCGGGTGAAATTGTTGTAGACACGGTAAGTGTGAGAGTTTGAGCCATAACCAAGTAGGAAACCTTCATGAGATTTAGGAGCAAATTTAGAACGACAATTCTTATCAAGAATGTAGCACTTTAAGCCGAATACTCGAAAGTATCCAACTTGGGGTTTGTTACTGGTGAGGAGCTCGTATGCCGTCTTGCCGAGTAGCTTGTGAAGATACAAGCGATTTGTTGCATGACAAGCTGTCTCAACCGCTTCCGCCCAAAAGTGCTTTGGCGTTTTGTACTCATCAAGCATCATTCTTGCCATCTCGATAAGAGTCCGGTTCTTCCTTTCAACAACTCCATTTTGTTGAGGTGTGTACGTAGCCGAGAACTCGTGTGAAATCCCTTCTTCGTCAAGAAAGGTGTCCACATTTGCATTCTTGAACTCCGTTCCGTTGTCGCTCCGAACCTTCTTAATCTTCACGTCAAACTGATTCTGGGCCTTCCTAGCGAAGTTTTTGAAGATATTTTGGACCTGCGATTTGTCATCAAGAAAGAACACCCACGTAAATCTTGAAAAATCATCAACTATGACTAGACCAAATGAGTTACCACCGAGACTCTTGTAGGCATTTGGACCAAAGAGATCCATGTGAAGTAGCTCGAGTGGTCTTCTTGTGGTCATGATGTCCTTCGCGCGGTGACTTCCTCAAACTTGTTTCCCTGCTTAACAAGCACTACAAAGTCTATCCTTGTCAAATATGACATCTTTTATTCCAAGGATATGATCACCTTTAATAAGCTTATCAAGATTTCGCATACCAACATGACCTAGTCTTCTATGCCACAACCGGCCTTTAGAAGATTTGGTAATTAAACAAGTTCTAGGTTGAGCCTTTTTAGTGAAATCAACAGTGTAAAGATCTCCTCTACGTATACCGGTAAAGACCATTTTATGATTGTCTCTACGAAACACTTGGCAATCTACTTCAGTGAATAAGACATTGAAATCGAAATCCGCATGTCTAGAAACTGAAAGTAAATTGTATCCAAGGGATTCAACGAGCATGACATTTTGTATGGAGCTATCATGTGAGATGGCCACCTTACCAAGGCCAACCACCTTACCCTTTGAATTATCACCAAAAGTGACATATTTTTGAGGGCCGTCGTTTTCAGCAAGCTCACAGAACATATCTTTATCTCCGGTCATATGATCAGTACATCCACTATCAAGGACCCATTCCTTTCCTCCAGCCATGTAGCCACGAAGATTTGCCATAAGACCAAAGTGTCTCATCGCATTATCGAGATCATAGTCACTATCATCATCATCATCATCATCATCATCATCCTCATCCGAGTATTCATGTTCAACATCATCTTGTGATTGATCAATTCCTAGAGAGGGCAATTCATTAGATAAATGATCATTTCTATAGTTATCTTTATGAATTCTAATAGCTCTGGAAATGATATTGCTAATGACTCCAACATCTCCTTTGGCACTCGTAAGATTAGTAAGCTGAATTAAGCAGTCCCCAAATTTGGGATCATTGGAACTCATCTTAATCAAAGCAATAGACTTATGGAGGATTTCATCTAGATCTTTCAAGGAGTAATTAGGAAAGAGTTCCTCAAGAAATTACCATATGGTGTAGGCACACTTAAGAGTCGGAAAACATCCAATCAAGTTTCTAGGCAAGCCTCTAGTGATAAGATTAACAGTTCTAAGATTGCGAATCATGTCAATATCTTCATCTAGGGCAGGGTGCAAAGGATCAACATGAGGTGCACAAGGGCTAGTAATGTACTTGTTCAAATGATATTCATTGAAAATCTCAAGCATTTCATTTTTCCACTCATGAAAATATTCTCCATCAAGAATAGGCACTCTATGTCTAAGACTCCCCAAAGTAGACACATCCATCTTCCTCCAATGGTGCTTAAACCAAGGCAATGGAGACCAAAGCTCCGATACCAATTGAAAGGATCGAGAAGAGGTGTCTAGAGGGGGGGTGATTAGACACTAAGTGCCAAAAGTTGCAGTTTTTAATATTCTTAAGTTTAAGTAGAGTTTAAGCACAAGTTTAACAAACACAATACATATCAAGCAAGCATGCAATGAGTATATGAGCAGCGGAAAGTAAAGCATGCAACTTGCAAGAATGTAAAGAGAAGGGTTTGGAGTATTCAAACGCAATTGGAGACACGGATGTTTTTGTCGTGGTTCCGATAGGTGGTGCTATCGTACATCCACGTTGATGGAGACTTCAACCCACAGAGGGTAACGGTTACGCGAGTCCATGGAGGGCTCGACCCACGAAGGGTCCACGAAGAAGCAACCTTGTCTATTCCATCACGGCCGTCGCCCACGAAGGACTTGCCTCACTAGCGGTAGATCTTCATGAAGTAGGCGATCTCCTTGCCCTTACAAACTCCTTGGTTCAACTCCACAATCTTGTTGGAGGCTCCCAAGTGACACCTAGCCAATCTAGAAGACATCACTCTCCATGAAGTAACAAATGGTGTGTTGATGATGAACTCCTTGCTCTTGTGCTTCAAATGATAGTCTCCCCAACACTCAACTCTCTCTCACAGGATTTGGATTTGGTGGAAAGAAGATTTGAGTGGAAAGCAACTTGGGGAAGGCTAGAGATCAAGATTCATATGGTTGGAATGGAATATCTTGACCTCAACACAAGTGTAGGTGGTTCTCTCTCAGAAAATGTGTATTGGAAGTGTAGGCATGTTCTAATGGCTTTCTCGATGAATGAAGAGTGGGTGGAGGGGTATATATAGCCTCCACACAGAATCTAATCGTTACACACAATTTGCCAAACTCGGTGGGACCGAATGGTTAAACTCGGTCGGACCGATTCAGCAAACCTAGTGACCGTTAGGATTTTCGGTGGGACTTGAGATGCAACTCGGTAGGACCGATATGGTTAGGGTTAGGGCATAACGTAATCTCGGTGTGACCGATTACACAAACTCGGTGGGAGCCGATTTTGGTAATAAGCTAACCAGAGAGTTGGTCAGGCAAACTCGGTGAGACCGATTACACAAACTCAGTGGGACCAATTTTGGTAATAAGCTAACCAGAGGGTTTGCATTGTAATCTCGGTAGTACCAATTGCTCAAACTCAGTGAGACCGATTTTGGTAATGGACATACACAGAGAGATTACAATCCCATCTCGATGAGACCGAGATCCCTATCGGTGAAACCGATTTGCTAGGGTTTGTGGCAGTGGCTATGACATCTGAAACTCGGTGGCGCCGGATAGATAGAATCGGTGGGGCCGAGTTTGACTTTTGGTTTAGGTCATATGTGGATGTGGGAAGGTAGTTGAGGGTTTTGGAGCATATCACTAAGCACTTTGAGCAAGCAAGCCATTAAGCAACACCTCATCCCCTCTTGATAGTATTGGCTTTTCCTATAGACTCAATGTGATCTTGGATCACTAAAATAGAAAATGTAGAGTCTTGATCTTGAAGCTTGAGCCAATCCTTTGTCCTTAGCATCTTGAAAGGGTTCCACATCCTCTTGTCCATGCCACTCCATTGTTGAACTTATCTGAAACATACTAGGTAAAAGTGTTAGTCCAACAAGAGATATGTTGACATTAATTACCAAAACAACCCAAGGAGCAATTGTGCTTTCAGAGGGGGATCTCAAACTTTGGGACGCACTTCTCTGAAATGGGGGAAAGTTATGAACTTATCTCCCGTTTAAAATTTCGGACATCACGTCGGTTGGGGATAGGACGGTAATCTCGCATCTCCCAAATATTTGCCGGTAACTATTTAGGGCAAGGAGAGGGTGTTTTGCCGCCCACTGTTGGCGCCCACGGTGTGTGAACAGGCTGACAGGTAGGGCGGTTGTGTCACGTCTGATGGAAGTTACACATCTGCCCCTATTTAAAATATAAGCCTACATCGATTTCGGACAAGGAGAGTTTGTTTTGCCGCCCACCGTGTATGAATGGGGAAATGGAGGAAGAGACACATGTCTTTTGGACGAGCTTGAATCAAATGTGTTTTGCCGCCCATGTTTGGCGCCCATCGTGTCTGAATGGGCTCAGAGGCTGTTGTGTCACGTCTGATTGAAGTTACTAGTCCACCCTATCGACAGCAGTGTAAATCTTGTCGATAAGGATGTCAAGTGTCAGGGGTAGAAAGTAATTTCCATCTCGCAAACACTTGCTTCGAGCAGCCCACAAATTATAGTGGGTGTTTAGCCGCTTCGTTCAAAACTTGGGAGAATTAGCTTTCACGTTTGCCCAGGGACCTGACAAACTAAATTCAAATCCAATTTGTATTCGATTACGAATATCCACAGATAATTATACGTTTTGTTATTTATTTCTTCAAAACCACAACAAAGATTTATTCCACCTTTATATATGATTATGATTTAGAAATGTCGTGATCTTCGAATTCAGTAGGTTGGATACACTCTGAGTCAAACAGTTATTTCATCCAATACAATATGCTCACATGACAAACAGTTCACCTTATGTCAATCATACAAGTTCTGAGGATTACCTCTCCTAAAAAATCTGGATCATTACAACACATGGACAACAAAGGGGGTCTTGCAACATAATCCATTCAGAGACATGACACAACATGCAGGTACAATAATCTAATGAAAATTTGAACTGGTATCTAAAGAAGAACCGAGATTATCTTGGGCTTCAGATAGCAGAAATAGCAGGACCTCCTCTATCTTCAAATGCAACATTCTTACTTCCTCCAATTCTTGGGTTGCTTGCATAATGCATGCCGCTAATTCCGTAATTTCCAGCCTCAAGATAAATATTACCTCATTCATGGCAGCCACACCATCTATTTCTGCCTCTAGTAGAGCCTCAAGCACTATAATATCTGTGCTCAGACTGCTCTCCGGCGGTGTTTCCTCTGAACTGCTACCATCTGGTAACATGGATGGCGCACTGCTTCCACAAATAGATTCCGGGGTTGTACATTGTGTCCTAGTGTGAACGGCATCCTGAAAGGTTTCCGCTGGACATCAGTAAGAGATAGTTATCGTATGATCCAGGCAGTAAGCTTACATGGTAAACGATGGACGAATTATTGCCGAGCATGGCAAACTATATTTTAATGGTTCGAAGCAGCATCATCCAAAAAGAAATTAAAATGGTAAGATGAAACTAGGGATGTAAGTGGAAAATAAACGAAATCCGCCAGTCCCATCTAGTTAGTTTTTGCTACCTCCCTAGTTCATTTTCCTCAAAAAAACAAAAACTCTTTTGAACTATCATACCACTAGTGGACTTTAATCGGGATTAAACCGGACCCAGTTGACATCCCTAGTTGAAAGGGAGTGTACAACCGCTATATTTAAGTTGCCAAGGCATCTAAGCAGTTGAAATAATCTGAGAAAGCACTTAACAGTGTGGCCTCATATAAACTACAAAGACAGTCTTGTGATGAAGTTGAGAGGAAAAGTTAAGGACTCAAATGAAATAGGCATGCATTTCTTTACGATAGTACAGCAGGCACTGCTGACATATTGGCCAACTCAGGTATAGTGTAACAACAAATAAGCATTCGAATCAAGCAATACAGCAAACAGACAACTGAACTATTTGTAATTCGGTAGGATTACATGTTGAGGGCACAAGCTAAGAAAGCAGCCCACTCGCATTACATTTCACATGTACTAAAACACACTGGCTTACCATATGTTGCTGTGAAGCCTAGCTGCTGTTGCAATGTTCTTTGAAGATATCGTCAGCATCCCGTGGTTGCAAATATAGTTGTTGTAGTTTATTCTGCACCATCTATTTAGGTAAAATTAATTTTAATCGCACCACTGGTCTGAATTGATCATCAATGGTTCATCTCAACTAATGAAAGAAGGGTGTGTGCATACATGACAATACTCCCTCCGATTCTTTTTACTTTGCGTATAATGTTTTCTCAGTTTTCTCATATTAGTCTGCGCGTTGCCGATTCCTAGCACTGGTTTCCTTTTGTGCCCCACCCCATCCGCCTCTGCCCTAATTAATTGGCAAATTAGTCCAGAAAAATTAAACCAGTGCCCTCCTTGGTATGCGGGTCAAGAGTTATGGGCAGAGTAAATATAATCGGAGGGAGTATATCTGCTTCCCTCTATTTTTATGCTTTTTCGAGGTGCCAGCCCCAAAAGAACAAATATTTTGCTTGATGGGGTTGGCAGCTCCATAATTAATAGAAGCATCAAATTAGTCATGCAACTTGGGAAGATCAAGAACACACAACAAGTAATGAACAGAGGCTCGGAGCAGTGATGTAATAGCTAGCATCAGAAAATGTAGGGTAAAACGAACAAAAAGCAGCGGAACCACATGCTAGTTTGCTGATGTGTAATTAAGCATAGAGAACATTAAGCAGTCTGATGGAACCAACAGGTGGCATCAGAACAAAACTAAAGCATATTAACTATATGTGCACTGGTATGTAATTTAGCACATGTAACATGTTCATTGCCAGAAGTATGGCCCTACAGGTGCAAGCAGAATAACGCGTCTCATGAAAAACTGAATGATGCCCTGAAGAAATTCAAAGGTGCGGTGCTTATGCTAGGAAAGTGAACGTAGGCGCCGGCCGTTGGATAATAGTACCTGATTCTCGGCGGCATATGGGTATCATTGTCATACTTGATAGCTAAGGATCGTCGATGGTGCTCATCTTGCGGTTGAGTTTGGACCGGCTGTCGCCGTCACTGAAGCGGCTCCGGTGCTACGGTTGCGGCGCCTGTCGACATACAAGAAAGTTCATCTGTGGTAAGTGAACAGTTGCACGATAAAGAGAAAAATCGAAGGAGTACAAATCGAAATAACCTGATGAGGCTGCGGCGTTGGTAAAGCAGGGCCGGTGGAGTTGAATATGGCGTCCGTGGAGCGCGTCCGGTGCAGTGGATGAAGGCTTCGGCGGGCGCGTTGTACAATGCTTTCGGTGAGGCAGATCTGTTGCGGCGGACGAGGGCTTGTATGAAGGGCCAGCGAAGGGGAAGACGAGGGAGTCAGTGAAGGGCCCACGCTGTGGTGGACGAGGGCGCTGGTTAAGCAGATCCGGTGCGGTGGACCATGATGGTGGTCAAGGAGATCTGGAGCGGTGGACAAGCCAGTCGCTGAAGCGGCTCCGGTGAAGTGATGAGTTGGCAGTTGGGGGTTCCAAGGTGCGGAAGGTAGATCCGGTGGGGTGTGAGGTCCACCGCTGCAGCGGAGGACTAGATTCGATGGATTGCCGTGGTTGGGGGGGGGGTTGGGGGGGGGAAGGGGGGGGGCTCTGGGGAAGAATGTTGGGGGCAAAGAGGGGAAAACAATGGAGTTACCAAAGTAGCCCTTTTCCGTTCATGTGGCAGGGGTAAAACAGGAATATCGCAGGGCTAAACTTTCGGGCGCGTGATATTTCGATGTGAGCGAGAAGTTTGAAAGCTTTTGGCACCTAAAATTATAAGTATTCTGCTCTCGTACGACCGACTATGATATCATGGCCGACAATTTGTTTGTTTTGCACGCAAAAAAATGTGCAAGTTCTGAAAATCAATGTCTCCAACTCGAAACTTAGATTGTCCATTCAATTCAAATATGGATCATTGAGCTACTACAAGTAAATACCATTATACGGTCCAATTCAAATGAAATTCCAAATGTGTTTATCCTAAATATGATGAGAAAAGCAAAAATGTGTATGTGTATGAATAAAGCGGATGATTATAAAGTTTGAACATGCTCGTATGTGTATATCTCTAGGTTTGATATATGAATTTGAAATCACGAAATCCCGGCTTAAAAAATGTACCTCCGTTTAAATGAATTACAAAAGCTAATGATGGAGTCGAATTCCAAAATTTCAATCTTAGGTTTGTAATTCTGGTACATCAAGGTATATCACGCTTGTTCAAAAGTATCGTTATCTCATAGTACAAACTGTGAAACAAATTGATCAACCATGAGTGCACAATATCTCAATTACGCTAAAGTCCCTAAAATATAGACACCTCACTCTTTATCTGAAGCAACCCCCCCACCACACACACACACACACACACACAGAGAAGTCGTTCTCTCCCCCAAACACCAACACACGAGCACATTAACACCCCTCTCTCTTGTAAAGGCCGGACCCCAACATAGGTCTCTATCACTTTGTCTCTCGGGCATGGACACATCTCTTCCCTCACTCTCTAGGTCTCCCGCTATCTCTCTTACCCAAGCACACACACTATGTAGAGTGTATATTTCCCATACACACAAAACATCGCCCCCAAATGTCTATCTCCCTAGTTATGTGGTTCTCGCGCACTCACCTCACACACCACCCCCACTGCAAACAAGCACACTTTGTCTCCTTGTGCACCACTCTCCTCTTTCTATCTCTCCCACATGCGGACCCGCCCCAGCTCCTTCCCTGTATACATATATGTCGTGACTCTTTGCATAGCTCCCTAATGTATAATCGTTCTCGATTTCGCACATTGTTCTCTACACCATCTATTCTAGCTCTCTTATGAAGTCCCTATCACACACACGATGACTCGCTTCCCTTGCGTCTCCGTTCATAGGCCAATTTCGGACAACATCAACATTGTCTCCCTATCTATACGCCATTTATGGACACAAACGACCCCTCTCGCCCCCTCTCTTCCTCTCTCTCTCTCTCTCTCTCTCTCTCTCTCTCCGGCGCTAGCTCTCTCTTTCTCTCGCTCTCACACCCCTCTCCCCCACACACACTCGATGTCTCTTCCAAATAGTCTGCTCCCCCCGCCCGCACCCGTGCTATCTCGCTACTACACATGTCACACCATTCCCCCTTCCCTTATACTAGGTTTACATCATCGGTGGTCTCTCTACTCCACATACACTCTCTCCCTCTCACACACAAACGCATGCACAAACACACACAGACACGCACAAACACCCATTTACCTGGATCCTCATCTCTCCTCATGTCTGCATGTGTATCTCACACACTCACTCTCTAATTATGTATATCTATCTCCACGTTACACAACAGAAAGCCCCATGTACATGTCTCTCTCTATCCTCCACACACATAGACACAAAGAATCTGTTATCATTGCCTCAGTCTCTAACATATCACACACGCACACACTCTCTCTCTCTCACTCTCTCTCTCTCTCTCGCAAACACGCTCAACAAGGGTTTCCCCGTGAATAACTTACCGTCTATTCATGAACAGTCGTGGAAGTACGGAGAACATGAGACGTGAAAAACAATAAATCTACACGTGCTTAGACCACCTAGTATGACTACTAGGACTAGAGCAAGCCAAAAAGCGCGCCGCCGTCACCCCCTCCTTGTCGGCGACGGGAAAATCTTCGTTTTACATAGTCGAGAAGTCATTGTGCTAAGGGCCCACATGCCGAGGCATTGAATAGAATGTAGATGCTAGTTTACGGAAGCAAGTATCGATAATACGTTTGTATCTCCATACTTATATTTCTTCTCTTATAAAAAAACCGAGTTGGTGATGATGGTACGTGTGCCATCTTGCAATAGAGACCGCCCGATCTATATCTGACGGATGGAAATTAAACTAAAAGATACCTGCACCCCTCTCCACATTTGCAGACAAGGCCTTCCCTCGTTCATACTTATCTCCAACAAACCTCATTGTTGAGCAATTAAGAAAGGAAGCCTCTCGAACAAACTGGCCTGGTGGCCGCTGCCGGCATCGTCAATCCCCATGCCTCCGCTCAGTTCGACCACCAACCACCACCACACCCCACTCCTCTTCACCTTATCTCATATTTCTTGAGATATCATTAGTTTTTACACATGGGATTACTCCCACAAGGGTCAATCACAACAAGTGTTTTATAAAAAATGCATCTTGATGTTCCATGCAATGCACGGATCTTGCTAGTACTCCTACACAAGACTAAGTTGGTGATGCTAGTGTGTCTTCCATCCGTCGTTTCTGACCATTAGATCTACATCTAACGATTATGAGGTAAGTTGTTGCCTTTTCTCACCAACATCCCACTTGTCTACCAATTTGCAGAAAAACCCATAATTAGTATCTTAAAACCAACCACATCCCTCCCTGACCTCACCAAAACAGCCCAAGGAATATATTCTAATTGAAACATAATATATCTCTAGTGACATATGTATATCAAAATTAGAGTGTTTTGTACCAAGTTTGTGAATAAGTATTATTCTAATTATGATTCGTTGCAACGGACATGAACATTGCTAGTATTTCCAACCATGCATTTCTTTTCCTAGTATTCCATAGTTTCGAGTTTTCCATCAAGATATTAGTCACTCATGGTTGATATTTACTTTCAATCATGTACACATATGCACTATGTAACTAGCCTTGCTTATTGGCTTCCAAAGCTTAACTTTCACTCCTACTTACAATATGTAGAGTATTTAACAAAAAACTACCACTTTCAACCAGCCCTAGGAGGAATCTATTGTACAAAAAATAGCAAAAACATACCCAAAATTTCTTAATCCACGCCAAAAACTACCTAGTACTCCTACCGATTAGGTTTGTTTAAACCCATTTATGACAGGGTTGGCCCACATGTCCGTGCTGATGACGCAGCTTAAACCAACACATTTTGTTTGATCATTGACACGAGGGACCCACATCTGACCTTCTATCCTGTTATTCCCCCTCAAATCATTATTTTTCCTAAACATTACTTCAAACAGTACCGATGCGTGTTCGTCGGTGGCGCCGGTGATGAGCGAGTTGGCCGCCGCTCCGCCGGACGGGCCGGACGCCGCGCTGGCCTCCGCACGGGTTGGCAGGCTGGCCCGAGCATGACTCACGAGCGAGCAAGCCGCCGTGCTGTCCTTCGCTCGAGCCAGATGGCTGGCCTTAGCGCGGCGCGCACGAGCAAGCCGCCGCACTGCCTTGCCAATCTAGCTAGCAAACCTTGCAGACAAGCAGCTGGAAGGAGCTATCTTGGCTAGCTAGCGGCCGCGAGCGCCGGACGGAGCTGGCATCTGGGCTGCCGTAACATGGGCTCCACACCGCCGGCGGTTTTGACCTCGCCTTCTGCCGGCGGCGGTAGCTGCGTCCCATGGCCGAGGATGACTAGGTGGACGGGCCGGAGGTAGGAGGTCACTCGAGGATTTTTGTTGGTAAGAGCATGTACAATGGTTGATAAGGTAGTCTTATCTTAAGTCTGCCACGTATGCAAGTGGTAGTAGTTTCTTGGCAATTTAGTGGTTTCTTGCATTATTAGAGCAAGTACTACAATAGAGCTGAGTCAGCGGGCTATAAGAAATAAACTACTACTACATGTTGGCTATAAGATGGGCTGTAGATGACATGGCACTGGCTTATAGCCAGCAGCTAGCTATACTATTAACCATGCTCTTAGGGGTTTCTTGTAAGGAACAATGTACGTACTACTAGCGACAAAAAGCGATTCTAGGTTGCGTTGTACTCCAACGAGTACTACTAGTAGTCGCGGGAGTGTATACCTCGTTTTGTGGGTTCGATCCCGGCCGAACGCATGGCGACCTTTTAAAAAAATAGTACTACTACACTTCGCTGCGAGCCAATATTTTACACGGGTAGTTTGAGTTTTGAAGTCAAACGGATGTGCGGCCCCACAATCTGGGTGCACTGGACAGCCTAGCCACGTGAATGGGTTTTCCTTCCCAGCATCTCGTGGCTCGCATGCTCGCCCTAGCCGCACCTCGCTTGCAGCTTCCAGCTAGTAGCATATTTAAACTAGCGCCTCCCAATTAAGCCCGAGGAGCCGGAAAAGCCTGGCGGGGCATTGGGAACTGTGCAATATGGCTCTATACATAAAGTTCTCTACTACTACTCTGTAGCTTGTGGCGTTGCATGCATGGACTTCACTCCATTATCGGCTCTACTATAAAAAAATCCCTCTTGCCGTGTTTTTTTTGAAACAGAGGCAAAAGATTTGCTTCATCTCATTCATAAAGAAGGAACTACTAACAAAGTTTGACGAGATCCATTACACCTCCACAAATGGAAGCGAAAAGCCTAGTCTCGCTGTATCAAATAACTCAAATGTTCTGCCCCCGCAGTAACTGTCGCTGATAAACAGGCTGCTAGTGTGTGCGTGAGAGGAGCGGCTGAGTAGGCCAGCTACGTGAGAGGAGCGGCTGAATAGAGCACCGAGAATACCCACTAGGCCACTACGCAGGTGTACTTCCCCTACATTGATAGTACAGCGATGGTTCTAGAGAACAGTAGTACCCTCCACTTCCAACTATAGCTCCTTGGCCCTGAGATTCAAGAGTTCAAAACTGGTGCACTATACTAGACTAGACTAGAAGTACAGTACATCGCACTACTAGTTGAGAAAAGTAGTACTAGTACTGCTACAGTACGAGTACGTACTCCTCCGTCACATAATGTAAGCCGTTTTTTGACACTAGTTGGCGTGTACAAAAAATGGCAAAAACATACCCAAAATTTCTTAATCCACGCCAAAAACTACTACCTAGTGCCCAAAATTTCTTACTAGTGCTATTATTTATAGTATAATGCAATCCCATAACGTTCCATAATCCCTTCCTTTTAAAAAAATCACTTCTGGAGAGAAGATTGCTATCTCCACGCGAGCTTCTCATAGGCCAGCGCCACCGCATGCAGTCATGTGAGAGAGAGGGAGACATCCATGTAGCATGCAGAGAGAGGAGAACGCGGGCGAATAGCGAATGGGCTGCATGGGGAATTTATAGATGCTAACTCCTCCCATCCATGCACCAGGGGTATTTCCATCCAGAAAGCATGCAGCGAGCCCCTGCCTTTGTATGCGCAGAGTAAAAATAATCGGAGGGAGTACTAGTAGTAAATAATAGCCTCACCCCTTCGCTGAGGAACGATCTACAGTTGGAAGGGACGAGGCCCTACGGTTACTACGCTCTTATCTCCTCCTCGCCAGTTCCCCTCCCCCAGAAGAGAAGGCAGTTCATCGCTGCTCCCATGGATTCGCCAGGCGGTTCTCCTCCTCGTCGGGGCTGGGAGACCTTGGACGACGATCCTGTGGGAGAAATCGCACGCCGCTCCGACGTCCTCACCGCCGCAAGACTTGGTGCTTCCTGCACCAACTTTTTCAAGACGTTGCTTAAACAGGCCATGCTTGTTGGTCTTCCATGCATCCTCGAGGAGAAGGTTCTTCTATGGGACAATCCTTCGAATAATCCACCGCTCCCTGGCCATGGTTGCACGTTGACTCCGCTAGAGTTGCCGACGTTGAGAGGTAGTCGGATTTTGTCCGATGAGCAGGTCAGTAATGGAGTTTGATCATGTAGTACATAGTTATTCCATTTCCATCCCGTAATTTCTCCGCTACCCACCGTCTTATATATAGGTCTGGGTTGGTGCCAACGAAGATTGGCTTGCATACCTTCGGCCAGATACCACCATCATTTTGCACAACATCCACAGCAGTGCGGCCGTTCCGGTAGACCCCTTCTCCACCATTGGGATCGGCCTTCCGGACTGGCTGGGCAAGAATACGTATGATGATGCCTACATGAGATTGAAGAAGATAGCAATTGCGGACCCACCGACAAAGCGACGCGGCTACGGCGATTACTATCTCATCGCGGTGTTCGACATAAGGATTGCCATCAATGCAGGAGGCAGTAACGGCAGAGGCTGGCGCATGTTGGCGGCGGCAGATTTGTACCCCTACACGTTCGAAGACGCCATGCGCCATCTAGGCTGCATCTTCGCGGTGACAAGCCAGGGGACTTGTTTCATCTGGTTGACATCCTACGGTACGGGAGATTACAAACGGAATGCACAAACCATCATTTGCATCCCTAACGGTACTCCATTATTTTGCAGGGAGCAGTCATCCCCCGATCAAAATAAGATCGCCGATCCTGGATGTGCATTTGCATCCGCGATTCGGTCTAACCTGGAACCTTGTAGCTAACTTTGGCATATTGGGATCAACTATCTTAGCAGTCGTTACCCATGGTACCACTGATGTGCAACATGGTCACATAATCTACCATGATCGGACCGTCACCATCTACCCAGGTATTCCATTTTTAACCCTCTCGCCTTCTCTTTCATTGTTGTACTAGTAGTATACTTTGTAGTACTAGTAGGAGTACTTTTTACCTTGGAGGACACGTATAGCTAGCTAGGCCCTTGAAGACTTGAACCCACTAGCTGCCACCATTTTTGTTTTTCCATGTCTTACTATCTCATCCATGTAGCCAACAGTGGCTATATATAATAAGCCGGTTATTTTACTTCCTCTATTGTGGAGGAGTAGTACTATTTGCCTTGGAGGAGTAGTACTATTTGCTGCACATTATTACTGACCGCCACATTTGAGCACAACATTATTATGCATGGACCTTGACTATGTACGTCACCATGTGTCCAGATCTGGGATGCCGCGTGTACCAGATGAACGGCGCTGAGTTCGACCCCCGTGATGCTACGTGGGTGCCGAGGAACACTCTTGGAGAGTACTCGCTTTTTATCGGGGACAGCTACCCCATTGTGAAGCGGATGCCACCTTCCGTGCACGACACGGAAGGCCTGCCGTTCATGAAGCATGGTTGTGTCTTCAGTGCGCACCGCCGGATGAACGACATGCTGGGACACGCTATCCCTGATTTATGCCGCTTCAGCTTGGATGAGTCTCCATCGTGTGGAACCGGACTAGAAAGCTGCGACAATGATGCCCGTTTCCCACCGCTATGGATCGTGCCATCCATGAAGAACACCTGGGACTGGAACCTGTAGGAGGACATGTAGCCCATCTATAACGTGTAAGTGGAGTACGGTAGTTGTGAACGGTAGCGCTGTGAATATATGTAGACTAGTCGTGCACAAATTAGTCACATGAGTTGGAGATGAACTTGTGTGGCATACTGGCATTTGTCCTTTAGAATTTATTACTAGTAAATGTGTTATGTGTACGTGCAACTTGTGTGGTTGTTTCACGGGCTCCAACACGCTCTTTGAGAAAAAAAAGGTGGCACAGCTTTGGATATACGTGACGTGGCGGCATCATACAGTAGCATCGTTCGCTATAGTTGTACTAGTACACTCCTACTAGGACGACAACTCCTATAAAACCTTGCGCTTGGCTCTTTGCCTCTTCGGGAGGTTCAATAGTTCGTACTCGTGTGAACCTTGCACTTGCCTCTTCACCTCTTCAGAAGGTCCAACAATGATGATACTACAGTACAATATGCTTCTGGCAATCTGACACCGATTGAACTGCTGCACGTCCACCGCGAGGGCGAGGGCGAGGGAGAGGGAGAGGGCCCTGTAGTCAAAACCCTCTCCTCGTCCTGCGAACCACCGTGCGCGTGGGCGAGGGAGAGGCGTAGTAATCAAGCTTCTCCTCGTTCGGGGAGTTGACGGGACACATCAAAGCAGTACTAGTACTAGTAGTAGTAGTCCATACTGCGTCCTTTCCGATTAATATGGCTTAATTTGAAACGAGAAAAATACACTGGCGGTCAACGTATGTAACAGTACGCTCTTTACGGTCACTATATATAGTTTTGCGGCGATTATGCGATCACTAGCTCATCGTAGAGCACCGTATTGCGCCCTAATGACCGGCCACATAGTCGACATGTCACTTTGTTGACTGGTTAAATTGTCACCTGGTTTCTAGGTCCCACCTGTCAGTTGGCAGAGCAAAGAAATCAGTTAAACAGAACTTTATGCAGGCGCGATACGAGTCGAACCCTTGCGCGCGAACTGCCCTGGCTGTGTATGTGAGTGCATGCACGTGTCCTCCCTTGGTCTTCCAACAAAGAGTGTACTACATGATGTACATCTACACTTCCAATGTGTTTAGCCTTTAATCTAAATCGAAATTGATTGACTAATGCACCAACTTGTGCTGTAGGTATAGGCTACATGTCTATCCTTAATTACAGCATGCAACGGCCTTCATTTAATCTTCTTATCTCAATGGTCGCATGCACACATAAGTATGCTACTTTTGGGCATTAATTATGCCCTGGTCAATGTGTAAATCTCTAAATGTACAGTCTTTCACGGACGTAGGGAGTAGGTTGAGCACTTGAGCGTGAGCGTGTATGTTGCGTCATGTGCTGTGTGCCGCATGGGTGCATGAGTGTTGCGTGCGTCCATCTGTATGTGTGAGTGTTGCATGCGTCCATGTGTACGTGTGCTGTGTGCCGCATGGATGCGTGAGTGTTGCGTGCGTCCATGTGTACGTGTGAGTGTTGCGTGTTGCATGCATGGGGCTTACTCCCTCCCATTGACATGTCCATTTGGCTATAGATTTCAACAAGTGAGTAGGTACGGAGCAAAATGAGTGAAGTGAGCGTAGAGGCATAGGGATACTATAGAAAGGAAGTCCTCACGATCCATTTATTCCCCATCTCGGTCAGAGAGAACTAGTCAACTAGTCTTCGCACTGAAGTGACAATACACACTGCAGCAGATGGGACACGTAATTAATAAGCTGAACCAGCGTGTTGGTGTTACTAAATCAGTCGGTTATGTTTGGTAGTCTCAAGTCATTGAAAGCATGCACAGCCCACATATCTTATTGGTTGATATGCCACAAAACAAAAAACGAGAAGGGAGTTAATGTACGGTGCCTAAGTGTTTTGGGATTATTTGGTTTTCGTAAGGTGACTTACACACCTAGACAGAGGGAGTAGTAGAATTGAGATTGAATGCACTTTCTTCCCCGTCTTCCACTCTTCTTCCTCCTCTCTTCTTCTTCCTCCTCTCTTCCCCATCGTCGGCCACACACCATTTACCCCCGCTCACTGCTCGCCCGCCCGCGCCATCTTCCTTGGTAGCTCGCGTGTACCATATCCCCCCGCTCACTGCTCGGCCACACGAGGAGAAGCTTCTTCGCTCGGCCGCCCGAATCCACTTCCCCGCTGGCTCGCAGGCACCGAAAACCCCAATGGCAGAACCGACTGACACGTAGAGCCACGATTGGAATTCCCTCCCCGATGTTCTCTTGGAGCAAATCTGTAGTCGTATGGACCTACTTAGCACCGTCCGTCTGGCCGCATGCTCGGTGTCTTTGTACCGTCTACTCGTCTGCAACCGGCCGGCTCTTTTCAAGACACCCTGCTTGCTGATGCCCGATCCTCGCAGGTGGCCCAGACACCGACTTGACGATCCTACGGAGGTTGCCGTGGTGCCCCTCGACATGCTACCACTACCCGTCCACCTGTCCTTCATGCGCGGCCACTACTGGGCGGGCATGAAGGCCAACTGGATCGTCCTCATCCACCACACCAGTAGTCCGTGGCGTCTCGTGGATATCTACACCCAGCGAGAGATCACCCTTCCATCGTTGGATACCGCCGCCATTGAGCCTCGCGGCCCGCCAGACACTCCTGCCTACTACGCACGAGACGCGTCAAGCTTTTGGCTCGACCTCTGTTTGCAGAAAGTTGTAATCTGCGAAGTGCTCACACCACCAGAAGACTACATGGATTACAAGCTCATTGCCTTGTTCAACAAGGGATTAGTCTATCTGGAATCCGGTCGCCATACATGGTTATGGCTCATCATCAATCCTGTTGAGGAAACATTTCCATCTGATGCTATAGTGCACGATGGCATCGTTTACGCGGTCGACGCACAGATTGGCTGCCTATATTGGTGGATTCTATCGTCGTGTAATTGTTCTATCTCATCTCATCTTTACCTTATGAATACGACTGCCTGTTCATTTGTTACAAATTTAGAATGCATAGCATGTCTATAACCACATCATTGCTATATGTTCCTCTCATTTCCTAGATTTTTATGACAACACATGTTATTGTTAGAGTTGATATGAGAACAATTGGCATCTAATGATTGTTAGAATACATATTATGAGCATAACATCATGATTGCTATATGTTACTCTCGTTTACAAGATTTTTATAACAACGCATGTTATTGCTTAGAGTTGATATGAGAACAGTAGTAGTAAGTGCTATGGTAGAATATGAGTAGGCGCTGTCATAGCTGTTTTCCTCTCATTGTTACATGATGTTTGAACCATGACATATTGCTAGAATATGAAAGCCATTGGCTTATTTTTTAACTTGGGGTATGCTTATGACCACGGCATTGCAATTCTCTATCTATGATATGTGTCACTGTTATAATAATCTTAATTCCACACATACTCTGGACATGATTGTTTATTTTTGTTCTTTTGGTCTCCAATTTGAATTGTTGCAGCAGACGCAAATGCGCTTGCCTTCATGATTCTAGGACCTGGAATCATACCAGCCGATGGGTGGTGGTTTATCGCTCGTTCAGCTGACAGCGGTCATTTGATGCTCATTCGCACGTACCAAATTGACCAAACCATTACATCAAACCACATGCAGTACAATGCGTGGGGCGTTCGTGACATTGATGGCTATGGCTGCTTCGTGTTCGAGAAAGATCCCAGCTCTGTTGGGCCAGGCGTATTCAACTGGAGGCGGGTTTACAGCCTCGGCAACCACTCTTGTTCCTGGGGCTCAATTATCCGATCATCCAACCAATCATCGATCATATCATATCACCGGCGATGATTACTGTGCTATGCAACTTCCATTCGCGAGGGGGGGCTGTGTTTACACATCATACCATGGGTTTCATGAATCACCATATCCAGAGATTCGTCGACACAGCTTGTTGCCAGATAATCTTCAGTGTGTGAAAGGCATCAAGCTTCCATGCGATGGATGGCTTTTGCAAACCCAACATGCGGCGATGTGGTTCATGCCAACAGCAAATATGCACAACTTGATTCGTGCTGATATCTAGACTGAGCCATGTATTCTGCTGCTGTAGCACGACCCTCTTTTGTTGGATAGTATGTACTATTGTTAGTTTGAAGCACTCCTTTGGTTTGAAGGATAGATACCTTCCTGGGATCAAGTGCATCCTAACTCACCTGCGTAGGATGTACTGAAAATGATGATGAGATGTTGTGCAGAAGCCATATATCAGTTAGGTTTCAAGTGCGTACTTGTTAGTTAAACCTATGTATAAATCGTGACACTAAATACAACTAGTAAGTAGTACAGTAGCAGTACTAGTATACGTCGGTCAAATTATTCATCATGTCCACACATTGAATTGACGTGACAACACACTGCGCGTGAGGTGACACAAGAATCCCGGCGGCGTGTTCGGGTATTCTGGACTTCAGATTTGGAGTACCACTTATCTGTCGAAATCTTTCATCATTCACTTAAAACAGTCGATTGATCATACATTGAGTACCATATAACTGGAGTTACCGATGCAAGTCAAAGAAGGATTGGCCCGTGTTGCCGGCTGGCGTCAAGTTCGATCCCACGGATCAGGAGCTGATCGAGCACCTTGAGGCCAAAGTGAGTGCTGACAGCACGAGATTTCAGTCTCTCATCGATTTTTCATACCAACCATCGACAGCGAGCACGCCATATGTTACACCCAACCTGAGAAACTTCCAGGTAAGACACCGATCGGCCGTCTACTTGCACAAACATATTCCTTTGTTTATAGCTCTATTTTTCTTTTTAGACGCAGACCTGGTGAAGCAATTACAATTTGACAGTTAATAAAAAGTGAAACAAGTGACTGCAACATGCCAAAGATGTTATGAAAATGCCAACTAGGTACACTAAAACCTGTATTCCACAATACTGCAGGTATCACACTGAGTGGCCTAAGGAAGCATTTCTTCCAGCACAATTCCAGGGTGTTCAAAAGGGGTGCGTGGACGCGTCGCAAGATACAGTCGGAGTGCGGCATGCACGCGATGTGGCACAAGGCCGGCAATACCTTGCCGGTGATGGTCAACGGCCGGCAGACGGGCAGCAAAAAAGGTTCTGGTGCTGCACACCAACAAGAACTTCGACCAGCAGAGGACCAACTGGGTGATGCACCAGTACCACCTCGGGGACCTGGAGCAAGAGAAGGAGCGGGAGCTTGTCCTCTGCAAGATTTTCTACCAGACGAACACTAGGGCCAGGAGTAAAAAGATTATAAGTTAGTTTGGTATAGGTAGTTGTACTACCTTGTCGTCCGCAAGTTGGTATTGTTGTTAACGATCTTTTGGTATGAAGTTGCATTTGCATCCAACCATCATGCTGAGGGTCGACGTGGATATAAAGCTGAATCATTTGTTTCGAAACGAATTTTCAGGCACCTGATTTTTATTTGATGGGTAGCATAAGCACCCGCCGTTTGAATTCCCAGTTCTCCAATTTTTTCGAAACAAGTGCATGCACTTATTATCACGATAAAAAAACAATATCCGTGCTGCATCCTAGTTATCAGTCTGTACTTGCAGAATTCTCTCGTTTATTGAGCACGTATATTGTTTTTTCAGGTCGAGCAAGTTTCAACTGGGCTGTAGATTGCCCAGGGTTGTTTTGTTTTTAACAGGCCCAGCCCATGACGACAACGGGGCACAAAGATCCAGCAGGTATCTACTGGCCTCTGGCCCGCCAGTGTTAGTTATATTTTGTCTTACAACATCCACAGGCAGTTTTTTACTGAATCAAACACACATCCCAGTTTTATTTTCCTCTTGAAACGCATGTCCTACATCCGTTTTCTAATCTCTACCTATAGTTTTACTAGTTCATATACACGTATCATTATATTGAAAACACATAAAATTCCCTTTTCATATTTATATCCTTATTTTTGTTGTTTTTCCCACCCAGCGCTGATTTTTTTTACCACTGGTTTTCCCTTAAACCAACTAAATTGTCCCACGTCTTATTTGCTTACAAAAACAAAACAATTTTTTGGCAAATCAATAAGTTCTTAAAAAAATGTTTATTATTGCGGGATTACAACAGTTCGGACTCCACCGAAATATGCAAAATAAGGTTGGACTTTTTGACCGTGGTCCTGGGCAGAAAATGGGCTATAATAAATTACTTAAGAATTAGCAAATGGGCTGCAAATTATAAAAAATAGCAAATGGGCTTTATGTTGTCTGCCACAGATTTGGAGGCTGACTTGTGGGCCTACTAAGTTCATGCGTACACAAGGTTTCTCAAAAAAGAAACTTAGTCAACAATCGACTCTACCAGCGTCAGACCGTTAGATGTCAATCTAACGACAATCGTGCTTCTTCAGTCTCTGATCTTCCTGCCCCAGCCGTCTAAACCAGCGCCGTCGGAACCACCTGCTCCCGCCTCCCGTGGCCGGCAGTGCTGTCGGGAAGGCCTCATGGCCCCATAATACTCGCATCCCTGGCCTGTCTATCCCTCTACTCACCCACACCTCCTGTTATTTTCCAGCGACAACAGCCGAACCAGTCAACCCTCATACTCTCCACCGCGTGGGCAGCCACTGCCGTGTCTTCTCCGGCTCCGTGTCGTTCCTTTCGTAGG
Organism: Triticum urartu; assembly: GCF_003073215.2. Lineage (NCBI taxonomy): Eukaryota > Viridiplantae > Streptophyta > Magnoliopsida > Poales > Poaceae > Triticum > Triticum urartu. The sequence goes on from NC_053023.1 coordinate 521,726,246, forward strand.
CCTCTCCGTCGTCCACCGCCCTGGTGCTCTCGGCGCGGCGTGGTCAACGATGTCCATCCAACGGCCGTAGTGCTTCTTCAACCTCTGGTCTTCTTGCCCCAGCCGCCCAAAGCAGCGCCAGTCTTGCCGCATGCTCCTGACTGCCGTGGCCGGCTGTGCTGCTGCGGAGGCCTCACCGTCCCCATACTACTCCCACCGCTGGCCAGGCCATCCCTCCACTCCCCTACTCCCCCTGTTATTCTGCGGTGACGGCAGCCTCACACCACAGCCGAACCAGTGAACCCTCTCTCCGCGTGGGCATCCACTGCCGCGTCTTCCCCGGCTTCCGCGTCGTCCCCTTCCTAGGCCTCGCCGTCGTCCACCGCCGTGGTTGCTCTCGGCGGCGGCCGTGGGTCAATGTTGGTCAACGACCCCGACTTCCATCGAAAAGAGTACTGTACGTGGAGAGGCTGACAGGGGGTCCACGGCAGCCGCAAGGAAGTTCCTCCTTATTACGCGCAAAAATAATTATTCCTCCACCTGACAGCAGGACCCACGGACGGGCCACCAGTATTTTCGCGGAAAAACGTTTCCCCCTAACTGCTAGGACCCACCGAACGGGCCACTGTATTTCGCGAAAAAAAAACGTTTGCCCCTGACTGCTAGGACCCACCGGATGGACCACCCGAAGAAAAACGTCCCCCCCCCCCCGCTGTCAGCTCGGACCCACCGGAAGTGCCTCCTTATTACGCACAGAAAAATGAATACCCCCCCTGCTAGCTGGGACCCAACCTGGTGGGAGGCTGACTTGTGGGCCTACTAAGTTGACGAGGATGGAGGGCTTTGTCAACTTAGTCAATATGAACGATTCTAGCTCCATTGACCGTACGATGTCCATCCAACGGCCGTAGTGCTTCTTCAACCTCTGGTCTTCTTGCTCCAGCCGCCCAAAGCTGCGCCGGTCATGCCGTGTTCTCCTGCCTCTCATGGCCGGCTGTGATGCCGCGGAGGCCTCACCGCCCCCTACTACTCCCACCGCTGGCCCATGCTATCCCTCTACTCACCCACACCCCCTGTTATTCTGCGGCGACGGCTGCCTCACGCCGTAGTCGAACCAGTGAACCCTCGTACTCCTCTCCGCGTGGGCATCCACTGCCGCATCTTCCTCGGCTCAGCATCGTCCCCTTCCTAGGCCTCGCCGTCGTCCACCACCTTGGTTCTCTCGGCGCGGCGTGGTCAATGTGGTCAACGACCGACTTCCATCGGAAGAGTACTGTATGTGGAGAGGCTGACAGCTGGGTCCATGGCCACAACCCAGTTTTTTGTGATTTGCCAAGTAAGTCGCTTTGTCAGGCCTGTTGGGCTGCAAATCTTACAAGACGAGTAGAGCTTCATACGGCTGGCCGAGAAAATGGCCCATAAGTAATGAGAAATGGGCTGTACATTTTTAAAACACATCAAACCGGCAATTAGTTTAAAATATCTTTTTTTTTCATTTCAAGATTTTAAATTACATTAATTTTTATGCGTGGAGAATTTGTTGGATTTTATATTGATATACATTTATTTTTAAAATCAGTTTGAATGTGAGTTGAAATTTCAGGATTAAAAACAGTTCGGACCGCACCGAAATATGCAAAATTTCGTTAATTTTTTAACCGTGGCCACAATATGGGCTGTAATGCTTACAAAAAGAATATGGGCTCCAAAAAAAACCTTAAGAATTAGCAAATGCACTGTAAATTATTAGAAATAATCGCAGATGGGCTGTATGCTGTTTTCCACAAATTTGAGGCTTTCCTAAAAAAAGGTTGATGCACAAACAGTGACTGTTGGATGTCCATCGAACGGCCGTCGTGCTTCTTCAATCTCTGCTCTTCCTGCTCCAGCCGCTCAAACAAGCGCCGGCGGGACTATCTGCTCCCTCCTCCCCGCGGCCAGCTATGCTGCCGCGCAGGCCTCACCGCCCCACCGTACTCCCATCGCTGGCCTAGCCATCCCTCTACTCACCCACACCTACTGTTATTCTCCGGCGACGGCAGACGAACCAGTAAACCCTCGTACAATCGTACTCCCCTCCGCGTGGGAAACAACTGCCGAGTCTTCCCTGCCTCCGTGTCGTTCCCTTCCTAGGCATCGCCGTCGTCCACCGCCCTGGTGCTCTCGGCTCGGCCTGGTCAACGTGGTCAACGACCGACATGCATCTGAAGTGGACTGTACGTGGAGAGGCTGACAGCTGGGTCCACGGCCGCACACAAGGAAATGCCTCCTTATTACGCGCAAAATAATGATTCCTTCACCTGACATCAGGGACCCACCGAAAGGGCCTCTGTATTTCGCGAAAAAACGTTACCGCCGCTGACAGCTCAGACCCACCAGCTATATCTTCGCACACAAGGAAGTGCCTCCTTATTACGCTAAAAAAATGAATACCCCCTTGCTAGCTGGGACCCACCTTGGTGGGAGGCTGACTTGTGGGCCTACTAAGTTGACGGGGACGGAGGGCTTTGTCAACTTAGTCAATATGCACGATTCTAGCTCCAGTGACCGTACGATGTCCATCCAACAGCCGTAGTGCTTCTTCAACCTCTGGTCTTCTTCCTCCAGCCGCCCAAACCAGCGCCGGTCGTGCCTCGTGCTCCCGCCTCCTGTGGCCGACTGCGATGCGGCGGAGGCCTCACTGCCCCCTACTACTCCCACCGCTGCCCAGGCCATCCCTCTACTCACCCACACCCCCTGTTATTCTGCAGCGACGGCAGCCTCACACCGCAGCGAACCAGTGAACCCTCATACTCCTCTTCGCGTGGGCATCCACTGCCGCGTCTTCCCCGGCTCCGCGTCATCCCCTTCCTAGGCCTCGCCGTCGTCCACCACCTTGGTTCTCTCGGCGCGGCGTGGTCAATGTGGTCAACGACCGACTTCCATCGGAAGAGTACTGTACGTGGAGAGGCTGACAGCTGGGTCCATGGCCACAACCCAGTTTTTTGTGATTTGCAAAGTAAGTCACTTTGTCAGGCCTGTTGGGCTACAAATCTTTCAAGACGAGTAGAGCTTCATACGGCTGGCCGAGAAAATGGCCCATCAGTAATGAGAAATGGGCTGTACATTTTTAAAACACATCAAACCGGCAATTAGTTTAAAATATCTTTTTTTTCATTTCAAGATTTTAAATTACATTAATTTTTATGCGTGGAGAATTTGTTGGATTTTATATTGATATACATTTATTTTTAAAATCAGTTTGAATGTGAGTTGAAATTTCAGGATTAAAAACAGTTCGGACCGCACCGAAATATGCAAAATTTCATTAATTTTTTAACCGTGGCCACAATATGGGCTGTAATGCTTACAAAAAGAATATGGGCTCCAAAAAAACCTTAAGAATTAGCAAATGCACTGTAAATTATTAGAAATAATCGCAGATGGGCTGTATGCTGTTTTCCACAGATTTGAGGCTTTCCTAAAAAAAGGTTGACACACAAGCAGTGACTGTTGGATGTCCATCGAACGGCCGTCGTGCTTCTTCAATCTCTGCTCTTCCTGCTCCAGCCGCTCAAACAAGCGCCGGCGAGACTATCTGCACCCTCCTCCCCGCGGCCAGCTATGCTGCCGCGCAGGCCTCACTGCCCCACCGTACTCCCATCGCTGGCCTAGCCATCCCTCTACTCACCCACACCTACTGTTATTCTCCGGCGACGGCAGACGAACCAGTAAACCCTCGTACAATCATACTCCCCTCCGTGTGGGAAACAACTGCCGAGTCTTCCCTGCCTCCGTGTCGTTCCCTTCCTAGGCATCGCCATCGTCCACCGCCCTGGTGCTCTCGGCTCGGCCTGGTCAACGTGGTCAACGACCGACATGCATCTGAAGTGGACTGTACGTGGAGAGGCCGACAGCTGGGTCCATGGCCGCACACAAGGAAATGCCTCCTTATTACGCGCAAAATAATGATTCCTTCACCTGACATCAGGGACCCACCGAAAGGGCCTCTGTATTTCGCGAAAAAAACGTTACCGCCGCTGACAGCTCAGACCCACCAGCTATATCTTCGCACACAAGGAAGTGCCTCCTTATTACGCTAAAAAAATGAATACCCCCCTGCTAGCTAGGACCCACCTTGGTGGGAGGCTGACTTGTGGGCCTACTAAGTTGACGGGGACGGAGGGCTTTGTCAACTTAGTCAATATGCACGATTCTAGCTCCAGTGACCGTACGATGTCCATCCAACGGCCGTAGTGCTTCTTCAACCTCTGGTCTTCTTCCTCCAGCCGCCCAAACCAGCGCCGGTCATGCCTCGTGCTCCCGCCTCCTGTGGCCGACTACGATGTGGCGAAGGCCTCACTGCCCCCTACTACTCCCACCGCTGCCCAGGCCATCCCTCTACTCACCCACACCCCCTGTTATTCTGCAGCGACGACAGCCTCACACCGCAGCGAACCAGTGAACCCTCATACTCCTCTTCGCGTGGGCATCCACTGCCGCGTCTTCCCCGGCTCCGCGTCGTCCCCTTCCTAGGCCTCACCGTCGTCCACCGCCCTGGTGCTCTCGGCGCGGCATGGTCAATGTGGTCAAGGAACGACTTCCATCGGACGTGGACTGTACGTGGAGAGGCTGGACGGAACAGGCGATGAAAACGAGGCCTGGCGTACTGCAGAATGGGGGAAACGGCCTTGTGTTCGACCGACCACGTTCGAAACGGGATCCTTTATCATCGGGAGGGGTCTGGTGTACCGCAAAATGGAGGAAACGGACCTCCTACGGTCGAAACAGGGGTCCTGTTGTCGGGAGGGGTGTGGCGTACCGCAAAATGGAGGAAATGGACTTGTGTTGGAGTGCTACGGTCGAAACGGGGGTCCTGTTCATCGGGAGGGGTGTGGCGTACCGCAAAACGGGACTCCACGGGATACTGTTCATCTCCACCGTCGACCTCCTCCAGCCTCCACGGGCTCCTGTTAATCCAGCCTCCACCACGCGCTACTCCACTGGCTACTGTTCAACCACCCCTCCACCGTCTACTGTTCATCCAGCCCTCCACACCACGGGCGTGTTCACGGGGAAGCAACGGAATGCGTCGTGTTCATCGGGAGGGCTTGGACGGAACAGGCGATGAAAACGAGGCCTGGCGTACTGCAGAATGGGGGAAACGGCCTTGTGTTCGACCGACCACGTTCGAAACGGGATCCTTTATCATCGGGAGGGGTCTGGTGTACCGCAAAATGGAGGAAACGGACCTCCTACGGTCGAAACAGGGGTCCTGTTGATCGGGAGGGGTGTGGCGTACCGCAAAATGGAGGAAATGGACTTGTGTTGGAGTGCTACGGTCGAAACGGGGGTCCTGTTCATCGGGAGGGGTGTGGCGTACCGCAAAACGGGACTCCACGGGATACTGTTCATCTCCACCGTCGACCTCCTCCAGCCTCCACGGGCTCCTGTTAATCCAGCCTCCACCACGCGCTACTCCACTGGCTACTGTTCAACCACCCCTCCACCGTCTACTGTTCATCCAGCCCTCCACACCACGGGGTCCTGTTCAACCACCCCTCCACCGTCTACTGTTCTTCCAGCCCTCCACACCACGGGGTCCTGTTCATCCACCCCTCCACCGTCTACTGTTCATCCAGCCCTCCACCACACCACGGGGTCCTGTTCATCCAGAGGCAACGCCACTGCTCACTGTTCATCCAACCCCCCTCGCAATGCTCACTGTTCATCCCATCGATCGGCTTCAGTTAGCAGCAGTAGCGAAGGAATCGCTCGATCGAGTTCAGTTAACAACCATCGATCGATCGCTCTGGTTCAGTAACGAGTAGCCTGTAGTGCAATCGCTCGGGTTTAGTTAGAGCCCAACGCCTCGCTCAGGTTCAGTTAGAGCCAATGCCTCGCACACACACGCGTACGTGTACGAGAGAAAGGCGCATCACTCGGTCCCCGACCTCCCACCGTAACCAGGAACTCCCTGAAATTTTCCTCCCCCTCGCCAGTGAGTACTTTGCATGTACTCGCAAACAATAAGAACACAGGTATAATATAGCCGCTGATAACCATGTTTTTGAAATATTCTATGATCACTTGTCGGTCATGATATAAGGTTCATGATGCACGCAGGTAGATCACTCAAATAAAACATGAGTAAACAATCAGGGAGTAGAAATGAAAAGCACCGATCGGGTGTCTGAAGCGATGCCTCGAAAGGATAATAATATGAGACATGCCTCAGTCGGGCGTCTGAGCGACACCACAGAAAGGGCTTATACATAAAGGAATAACAAGCCTGCCACAGTCGGGCGTCTATGCGACACCACATAAAGGGCTTATAAGTAAATGAAATAAAAAACATGCCACAGTCGGGCGTCTGTGAGACACCACATAAAGGGCTTATAAGTAAATGAAATAACAAGCATGCCACAGTCGGGCGTCTGGGCGATGCCACATAAAGGGCTTATGTAACCATAATCATAGTGAGTACCCAGGAGGTAGAACCGTCCCAGGGACACTCCATAATTCAAATAACATAAATGGTTAGTCCATGATAATAATAATCATAATCATAATACGTCACAAGTTATGATCCATGTTCTGGTTTAGTAGTTTCTCCTCCGAAGACCGACACTAAGACCGACACTTGACCCATCCCAGACTGTAGTCCTTAACCATGGACACGACTATTCGAATAGGTATTATATCTCTGTAGAGGGTGTACTCTTTACCCACGAGTAACGGATTTCTTTAGTCCATCAGAACTAATTTCGTCTACGGTCTTTTAGTCGAAAACACGCCTGACTTGCACACACCAGCTTAACTTTACTCGTGTCTGGAATCACCTAGACACCTGTTAAGCAAAACTCTAAGTGGGGAGGCTACAACCTCGCGTAGCATGGGATCAAATTTTTATCACGCGCTCTAAGGGGTGGCCTCCCCTCTCGGTCCCAACCGGAAACACCCATGCCCCCGGACCAGGTGGCATGCCTACCGGCTACAACCGGTATCTTCCACCATGGCCTCTCTGGACGGTGTGTGCTAGGAAAGGGGTTGACAACTTACTGAACCATACCCTACCTACGGCAGGGACAAGTGGCAGCACGAAACAAGTATGGGGGTTACTGGAACAAGACTCGATCTACGGCCGACTCAGGAGGCTTAAGTATTTCCTGCATGGTTAGCTCAAGAATTATATTTCACAGCCATCGGACACAACCACCACTCATCATACCTCCCCTGCCCTACCGGTCATAACCGTCTCGACGAGGGACAAGCTCGTGTCTACACAAGACAGAGACTTTCCCGGGTCCTTCCCGGTAGGCATGAGAGGCATATGAGGGTGATTGCTATCACAAGCTTATCCATTTCCAACAGCAAAAAATTTCATTTATGCACTCAAGGTGTATGATCATATCGTCACATAAAATAACTAACACTTCATGTCGAGGTGGTGTTATAACCATATCAAACAATCCCCAAAATATATTATGCCAGGGTTCAGAATGCTTGCCTTCAAGGTGTGGAGAGGTGAGGTGCTCTCCAAAACTTTTGAAAGTTTTCTCCTCTCTCCAACAAATCCTATTTTAAATAAATTTGAATTAACACATACTTTAAAAACAGTACAAAAAGTTGTTTGGAAAATTTTGAAATAAATATGAAAATAAACTAGACAATATTTAGGAAACAACAGAAAAAGAATCAAGTCATTTGGATTTATATTTGAAAAGTTATAGCCAGTTAAAGTTTCAGTCAAACTCTGTTTTTAAAATAAAACAGAAAAGAAAACGTTTTGATGAGAATACACTTTCGGAGCGGAGGAGACGTACTTCTGGCTGTTTGCGTTTTCACTTAAAACACGCGGGCGGGGCTGGGTCGCTGACAGTGGGTCCAGGGGGCCCACCGGTCAGGTTTGACCAGTCGCCCCCGCCTCCTTCTTCCTCTGGCCGAACAGGGGCGGGGTTTCGGTGATCAACGCCAGCGAACGGCGGCTTCCCACGGGCTCCGGAGGGCAGGGATGGATCCGCCACTCCAGGGCGGTCCTCCCGGTAGTCGAGGGGGTGACGGGGATGGAGGGAGTCACCGGCGACGAGCTTCGCGGCGGACGGCGGCCTCGGGGGAGTTGGGGCTTTGCGCTATGGTGGTTCCCGAGCGGGTTTGAGGTGTTGGGTGGCTCCGCGAGATCGAGGGGGAGCTTCTGGTGAAGAGAGTGGTGAGGGGGAGGCCCTGGGGGCGCCGGTATGATCGAGGCAGTAGCGGCGGCCGTGGTTGCCGGAGACGAAGAAGACGACCTTCCTCTCTTTGATTGTTGGCCAAGGGGGCACTGGAAGGATGGCGTGAGGCTGACTGAGGGACTGGATGCGCTCGGGGCTCCTTAAATAGGCGAGCAATGGCGGTTCCGCGGCGGCCAGGGATAAGATCGTCGGCGACCGCCATCCTGTAGTTGCAGTGCGACGTGGCGGCGACGTGCGCTAGAGGACGTGTTTGCGGATGAGATCGAGCTGTCCCAGGGGTAGCTGGCACGCTGGAGTGGCTCGGGCGGTGCTGCCATGGCCGGGGCCTGCTGTGTCCGGCCGCTAGTTGCCACGGCCGACCTGACGGCGGCGCTGTGGAGCTCCAGGGGCGGCTCTGCGGCGAGGGAGGGGTCGGGTGCGTCTACTGGGAGAGGGGAAGGGCCAGAACGGGTGCGGGGCATTGGCAGTGGGACGCGGCGGCTCGGTGCACGCGCGTGCAAAACGTGCGCTCTGGGCGCGCCCAGAGCACGCACGGCATGTGTTCGGCGAAATGCCAAGTCATGCCAGGGGACTCCAATCCACAAGAGGTTAAGCAGGGAGGGGCTATAGGCTAGGGAAAAGCTATGGGACATGCTAGTTAGGCAAGGCAAGCAAGTCCAGTGTGCAAACTAAAAACCATGCCAAAACTGGCCATGCACACCAGGTGTTTGACAAAATGCTAAGGGCATCTAGGCAACTCTTGGGGTGGCCCAAAATTTCCAGATCATAGTCTCTTTAGATGATACAGAGGGTGGTGAGGTTAGTTTGCCAAAAGCTCAAGCTTGTTAGTGTAAGTTTTGCAAATCTCCAGTTTTGGACAGAAGGAAAAAGGCATGATTGCATGCACTCAAAATCCTCCAATGGGTCCACTCTCCTGGACTTAAGGATTTTGCAGGATGGGCTATAAGTAGGAAAAGGAATCATAGCTAAAAGGGCAAGTTAAAAGGTGGTTGCTGTACAAATCACCATGCTGGACCAGAATGAAAAAGAGGTTGATTCACTCAAATATTTCAAAGAACATCCAGGGGTTTTTTCTTAAAGTTGAATAATATACTCCTATGAACATCACATAATTTTGGTGGAAGTTTTAAAGAAATATTTAAAGGGGTTGTAGTGCAAAATTGCCCACTGGACCAGATTTGAAAACTTGGTGTAGAGCTCAAAATATCCAAAGAATGAAATATATTTTTTGCATAAGAGTGATTTAAAAACATCACATGACATCTCCAAATTTTGGTTGGAATTTTAGATAAATATATCAAAAGGTTGCAGTGCAAATTGTGTCCTGAAACTTAAGAAAAATCATTTTAAGGAATAAGGCTCAGAAAGGAATAATTATGCAAATAAATCCACTGATAATAGAAATGTTTTTCTTGAGGGGAGAAACAAGTCCAATAATACATTTGGAAAGTTTTTCACTTGAGGTAAAAACCCCATAATAATAAGGCAAAGAATGGCTCTGAAAACAAAAGAAAAATCCAGAAAATAAAGGTTTAAAATTTCCTGGCAAAATTTTTAATCAATAAAACAAGGGTAAAATTTTGGGGTGTCACAATGCAGCTGCGTCTCCGGCCCGCCCAGGACAAAAAGCCCATTTTCTGTCATGATTTTTTGTCATAGAAGTAGGAGCCCACCACATCTATGATGATACCGGGTTTTGTCACAATTATCGTCATAGAAGTGTCATATGTATGACAGAAAAAAAATTCGTTCGGCCCAAAATGTCACGGATGTGTCTTTTTTTGTAGTGGGGGAAAGGGATAGAGGGGGGAAAGGCATAGCAATGGCGCACCTCCAAGGGGCACGCCATAAGTACATCCATAGCAATGGCGCACCACCGAGGGGTGCGCATAAGTAACTTTTTTTATTGATTACAATGGCGCACCCTCTCCTGGTGCGCCATTAGTAACTTTTATTATTATTTTTTTATTGATAAAAATTATTACACTATATAGAGGAGAGGAGTAGAGGAGTGAGGGAGGGAGGGAGCATTTACATTCATTGACAAGGCGGTGGTTGGTGTCGCATCGGAGATGCAGACCGTAGAAGGAGGAGGACGCGGGTCATGGTCGTGGTCGTGGGCCGGCCTCATCGCGTCGCGTCGGCGTTCGTTGTCAGCCGTTGATGGACTGCGAGTAGCCCCGCCGAAGTCTCCACCTCCGGGCTCTGGCTTCCTCGTCACGGCGGCGGAACGAGGTGCAGCTATCGATGGGGTGGGGTAGGGCGGCTGCGGCAAATGGGGTTGGGGCGTGACGCGACCTAGCCTAACCTAGGTTGGAGCGGGGAGGCTGTGGGGGGTCGTCGGCGGCGGTGGAGCGGGGGAGGGTGTGGGGGATCGTCGGCGGCGAGGGGGATCTGGCAAGGGGTTCGAGATGGAGGGGGATCTGGCGCGGGGGGCGAGGGGAAAAGGGATAGAGGGGGAGAATAGCAATGGTGCACCACTCGGGGGGGGGGATATTCATGAGTTCAAAAAATATTAACAAATTCAATACTTTTTGTGAGTTAGAAATTCAATACCAAAATAAACGCATAAATAAATATTCATGAGGACTAGAACAGAAGAAATATCATTTCAAAATGTCGAAATACAATCGAGAAATGAAAACTACGATTTAAATACAATCGATCTTAGCTAGCTATCTTTTCACAATCTTCTTGCCCTTCTTTTTCGCAAATGGAGCTCTTCTGTTGAACGGACGTCCTTTAGGTAGGGTGGTCCTTCTTCTTCTTGTGGTGTATGGCACTTCATCGTCATCATCATGTTCCATCTTCGGGTCGCCGTACTTGTCGAAGTCTTGCTCATTGGCGACTCCATCCATTCCGATGATCTTCCTTTTGCCTCTCCTCACGACAACACGACTGGGCTTTGACGGGTCAGTAATGAAGAAGCATTGGTCCACTTGGGAAGCCAGTACCCATGGCTCATTTTTTGCGGTGACGTTTGCGCCCGTGGTCTTGGATTTGGCTTCGGGTATAACCATGGTGGTGAAATACCGGTCTTGTTTTAGGACGCTCTCGACCCATCTGACACGGAACATCGTGACCTTCTCTCCAGCATAGCTCAGCTCCCAGATCTCCTCGATCCTTCTGTAGTATCTGTCCTTGTCGTTACCGGTGTAGGATTCCATTGTTACCCCGGAGTTCTGATAACCATTGCTCTTCATGTCCTTGTCCTCGGTGTAGAATGTGTAGTCGTTGATATCGTACGCCTCATAGGTCATCAGGTTGTGCTCGGCGCCCTGTGACAAGGCGAATATGAGTTTTTCTTCCGCGGAAGAATCCTCATGTAAAGGGTACGACAGAAGCTTATCCTTGAACCAATGCGTGAAACATGAGTTGTGCTCTTTGATTATATCTCCGTCCATCCTCTATTGGCCTCGGTCATTGTATGTCTTCTCAATAAAGGTTTTGTGCTATACCACCCAAGGAAGGATCACGTCTATGTGTTGTAGCGCAACTAGGTTTGCTCTTTCAAAGTCGGCGAGTCGACCCTCGAAGTCGACATGCATTTCGCGGCGACCATCGCGGTGACCCCATCTAGCGAGCCTGCCGAGGTGCCTGTTGACGCGCAGACCAACGGGGTTCTCGATGCCTAGATAATTCGTGCAGTAGGAGATGCACTCTTCAGTTAGAAAGCCCCTGGCTATGCTTCCCTCTGGACGTGACATGTTGTGAACGTATCCTTTGATGACACCATTCATCCTTTCGAACAACATCATGCTATGCAGGAACGTCGGCCCGAGTTGGATGATATCCTCCACGATATGGACCAGCAGATGCACCATAACATCGAATAATGCGGGCGAGAAGTACATCTCAAGCTCGCATAGTATCACCATGATATCTTCCTGTAGCCTTCTGACTTGCCTCATGCCAACCGACTTCCGAGAGATGACGTCGAAAAAGTTGCATAGGCCAAATAGCATTTCACGGGCGTGCGCGTCTAAGGGAGTCCTGGATTAGGGGGTGTTCGGATAGCCGGACTATACCTTCAGCTGGACTCCTGGACTATGAAGATACGAGATTGAAGACTTCGTCCCGTGTCCATAAGGGACTTTCCTTGGCGTGGAAGGCAAGCTTGGCGATACAGATATGTAGATCTCCTACCATTGTAACCGAGTTGGTGTAACCCTAACCCTCTCCGGTGTCTATATAAACCGGAGGGTTTTAGTCCGTAGGACAACATACACAACAACGATCATACCATAGGCTAGCTTCTAGGGTTTAGCCTCTTCGATCTTGTGGTAGATCTACTCTTGTACAACCCATATCATCAATATTAATCAAGCAGGATGTAGGGTTTTACCTCCACCGAGAGGGCCCAAACCTGGGTAAAACTTTGTGTCCCTTGCCTCCTGTTACCATCCGGCCTAGACGCACAGTTCGGGACCCCCTACCCGAGATCCGCCGGCTTTGACACCGACATTGGTGCTTTCATTCAGAGTTCCTCTGTGTCGTCGCCGTCAGGCTCGATGGCTCCTACGATCACCAATAACGATGCAGTCCAGGGTGAGACCTTCCTCCCCGGACAGATCTCCGTCTTCGGCGGCTTCGCACTGCGGGCCAATTCACTTGGCCATTTGGAGCAGATCGAAAGCTACGCCCCTGGCCGTCAGGTCAGATTTGGAAGTTTAAACTACATGGCTGACATCCGCGGGGACTTGATCTTCGACGGATTCGAGCCACTGCCAAGCGCGCCGCACTGTCCCGACGAGCATGATCTAGCTCTACCACCGAACAGTGCCCTAGAGGCTGCACCCGCATCGGCTTCGACCCTTAATTCAGAGCCAACTATGCCGATCAAGGATGGGCGGTTGGACGCCGCCTTGGGGGCTGCGATCCCAACGACGATTGAGCCGAACACCAGCCCCGCACTCTGCGAGACTCGTGACTCCAAGGAGCCGGACTCCTCTCCGGACTCCGAACCCTCCGTGCCCCTGCCGATCGAATCCGATTGGGCGCCGATCATGGAGTTTACTGCCACGGACATCTTTCAGCACTCGCCTTTCGGCGATATTCTGAAGACACTAAAGTCTCTCTCTTTATCAGGAGAGCTCTGGCCGGACTACGGTCAGCAAGGTTGGGGTACGGACGATGAAGAAATTCAAAGCCCACCCACCACCCACTTTGTAGCCACTGTCGACGATTTAACCGACATGCTCGACTTCGACTCCGAAGACATCGATGGTATGGACGCCGATGAAGGAGACGATGAAGAACCAGCGCCTATCAGGCCCTGGAAAGCCACCTCGTCCTATGACATATACATGGTGGACACCCCAAAAGAAGGAGATGGTGATGGAACATCGGAGGATGACCCCTCCAAGAAACAGCCTAAGCGCCGGCGTCAGCGGCGCCGCTCAAAATCCCGCCAAAACAAATACGGTGATTCCAGCACGTGAGATAATAATACTCCGGAAAGTGACGAAGAAAACCCCCTCCAGCAAGATTTAGCACAGGAGGATGGAGAAACCAGCCCTCATGAGAGAGCGGCAGACAGAGAGGTCGAGGACGATAATTATATGCCTCCCTCCGAAGACGAGGCAGGCCTCGACGACGACTAATTCGTCGTGCTAGAGGATCCCGTCGAGCAAGAGCGTTTTCAACGCAGGCTTATGGCCACGGCAAGAAGCCTCAAGAAAAAATAGCAACAGCTTAGAGCTGATCAAGATTTGCTAGTCGAGAGATGGACTGAAGTCCTTGCGGCCGAAGAGCATAAACTCGAGCGCCCCTCCAAGAGCTACCCAAAGCGCAGGTTGCTACCCCGATTAGAGGAGGAAGCACTTACACCTATATCACCTGCACTCGATACGGCCGATCGGCCACCTCGTGGCCGCGACAGAGAGGCCTCTCGGCCCTCCACTCAAGCCGCACCCCGTACCAAGGCACGGGAAAATGCGCCGGACTTGCGAGATATGTTGGAGGACAAGGCAAGGCAAACAAGATCGATCTACGGATCGCGTGGGCGCCCCACGACTCGAGACGGTAACCGTCACGCCGGCCACAAATTCGGCAGGGCCGAACACAGTAGACAAAGCTCATTGGAGCTACGTCATGATATAGCCCAGTACAGAGGCGCCACACACCCACTATGCTTGACAGACGAAATAATGGATCATCAAATCCCCGAGGGTTTCAAACCCGTAAACATCGAATCATATGATGGCACAACAGATCCTGCGGTATGGATCGAGGATTATCTCCTTCATATCCACATGGCCCGCGGCGATGATTTCCACGCCATCAAATACCTCCCACTCAAGCTTAAAGGACCAGCTCGGCATTGGCTTAACAGTTTGCCAACAGGATCAATCAGTTGTTGGGAGGACCTGGAAGCCGCATTCCTCGACAATTTCCATGGCACTTATGTGCGACCCCCAGACGCCGATGACCTAAGTCACGTAATTTAGCAGCCAGAGGAATCGGCCAGGCAATTTTGGACACGGTTCCTAACAAAGAAAAATCAAATAGTCGACTGTCCGGACGCTGAAGCCCTAGCAGCCTTCAAGCACAATATCCATGACGAGTGGCTTGCCCGGCACCTTGGACAGGAAAAGCCGAAGTCTATGGCAGCACTCACGACACTCATGACCCTCTTTTGCGTGGGAGAAGACAGCTGGCTTGCTCGTAGCAACAATATGACCAAGAACCCTGGTAATTCGGATACCAGGGACAGTAGTGGCAGGTCGCGTCGCAACAAGCAGAAGCGCCGCATTAACGGCGACAAAGCTGAGGATACGACAGTTAATGCCGGATTCAGAGGCTCTAAATCCGGTCAGCGGAAAAAGCCATTCAAAAGGAATCCTAGGGGCCCGTCCAGTTTGGACCGAATACTCGACCGCTTGTGCTAGATACATGGCACCCCTGAAAAGCCAGCCAATCACACCAACAAGGATTGCTGGGTGTTCAAGCAGGCAGGCAAGTTAAATGCCGAAAATGAAGACAAGGGGCTGCATAGCGATGACGACGAGGAGCTCCGGCCGCCGAACAACAGTGGACAGAAGGGTTTCCCCCCACAAGTGCGGACGGTGAACAGGATATACGCAACCCACGTCCCAAAAGGGAGCGGAAGCGCGCGTTAAGGGACGTATACGCGGTAGAGCCAGTCGCCCCAAAGTTCAACCCATGGTCCTCCTGCCCGATCACCTTTGATCGAAGGGACCATCCCACTAGCATCCGTCATGGAGGATTCACCGCATTGGTTCTAGACCCAATTATTGACGGATTTCATCTCACTAGAATCCTTATGGACGGCGGCAGTAGCCTGGACCTGCTTTACCAGGATACAGTGCGGAAAATGGGCATAGATCCCTCGAGGATTAAGCCCACCAAAACGACCTTTAAAGGCGTAATACCAGGTGTAGAGGCCAACTGTACAGGCTCAGTCACACTTGAAGTGGTCTTCGGATCTCCGGATAATTTCTGAAGCGAGGAGTTAATCTTCGACATAGTCCCATTCCGCAGTGGCTATCACACACTGCTCGGGGGAACCGCATTCGCCAAGTTCAATGCGGTACCGCACTACGCATACCTTAAGCTGAAAATGCCAGGCCCTCGAGGAGTAATTACGGTCAATGGAAACACCGAACGCTCCCTCCGAACACAGGAGCACACGTCGGCCCTTGCAGCAGAAGTACAAAGCAGCCTCTCCAGGAAGTTCTCCAGTCCGGCCATTAAACGACCGGACACCATCAAGCGCGCTCGGAGTAACCTACAACAAGACCGCCTGGCACGATCCGAGCAGGCGTAGCAATGCAGCCCCAACCCCAGCCCTCGCAAAAAGGCGACGCCAGTGCTTCGCATACATAACTACACTCTAGAAATACCATGGGTACAGGGGGAGGGGCACCATCACGGCACGCCCGAAACACGGCTTAAACCGCACCAGGGGCTGCCGATTTTTTAATTTTCTCTTACTTTCAGGACTCCATTCTTCGGAAGGCCTGTTCGGCAGTTCAATTGCCGCACAAACGATGCAAGAACCAGGGAAGCAGACAAGCCACGCTGCATTACGGAACTCCCAGGTGGTCTCTATCACGAGCAGTATACCTGTTTCGCATACTATTCCGCAGCTTGCCCTTGGAACGGACATGTTAAATAGTCCAACCTTTTGCTTATCGCATTATTTGTATCGTTCTGCTTTGATCGCAGCCCTCTTTAATAAACAATGCATAGCTTTTGTCTATTTTCGCATTACTCTTTTTTTATATGTTCCTTAACGACATGTTGCACCCGTACACTTTGGTACGGCCAAAAGACGCTAGGGGCTTCAGTACCCCTCAATATGGTGTGAGAAGTCCGAACACTTTCAGAAGTGCGGCACCCCGAACTTATAGCATTATATGCATCGGCTCCGAATCATGTCTTGGGTCAATAGTTGGGTTTGCCCGGCTCCTATGTTTTGGTGCCTTACGTTCCGCTACATCGGCTCAGGTAGCACTAGGAGAACCACTGCGATTGTGCCCCAGTTGAGCTGGGTCGAGCACCTCAGTGCAGAAAGCTAAAACTGACTGCCATGATGAAGCGAGAGCTGGTCGCTGTTCGAGAGGTTTTTCGAGTCCCTAAAGACTTATGCCGCTTAGAGCGAGGAGTCGGCTCTGTCCGGCCAAGGCATGGATAGCGCTCCGAACTCGGTCTTCCGAATACCAGGGGCTTCGCCGAAATTTAAAATTATAGAATTCTATGGCTAAGTGAGAGTGTTCACGCATTATAGTCCGATTGCCTTGTTTGTTGGGCTGAGTGCCTCCCTCGAAGGATCCAAACATGGGAAAAAGAGCGCTCAGGTTTATCCCCGAACACCCCAGCACTAGCGGCACGGGGGCAGAAGCCGACGACTCGCCATCTCTCAGAATTGATAAACAGCCGCACAGAAGTTAATATTTTAAATTCCAACAGCATTGCTTAGCGCATATGAACAAGTTTTCAGCGCACAGGACAAAACGAGCAAGTTTCACTCAAAAATTACATCCCTAGAACATTCATCCGCCATAAGGCAGGCACCCTTCAGAACATCCTTATAATAATTCTCGGGCTTGCGATGCTCTTTCCCCGGCGGTGGCCCGTCCTTCACAAGCTTCTCAGCATCCAACTTGCCCTAGTGCACCTTAGCACGGGCAAGGGCCCTACGGGCACCTTCAATGCAGAAGGAGCGCTTGATGACTTCGAGCCTTGGACAGGCCTCCACGTGCCACCGCACCAGCCCGAAATAGCTCCCAGGCAGAGCCTCTCCAGGCCACAGCCGAACTATGAGGCCCTTCATGGCTTGTTCGGCTGCCTTGTGGAGCTCGACCAGTTGCTTCAGCTGGTCGCTCAGGGGTACGGGGTGTCCGGCCTCAGCATACTGAGACTAGAACACCTTCTCTGTCGAGTTGCCCTCCTCGGCTCAATAGAATGCAGCGGCATTGGACACACTCCGGGGAAGATCTGCGAACGCTCCTGGAGAGCTCCGGATTCGGGTAAGTAAAAAGTAACTCACGTTTATGTGTTTGCTTTGCATAAAGAATGCCTTACCCGCCACTATCTTCTTCACCTCATCCAACTCCTGGAGGGTCTTCTGGGATTCGGCCTTGGCAGACTTGGCATTTTCAATAGCCGCCGCGAGCTCAGACACTCGCGTCTTTGAGTCAAGCTCCAAACTCTCATGTTTTTTCATGAGAACTTGGAGCTCTTGCTGCACCTTGCCAACCTGGGCCTCGTACTTCTCCTGCTCGGTGCGCTCCGTGGCCGCCCTCTTCTCGGCCTCGACCAACGTTTGCTTAAGGGTCGCCACCTCAAACATGGCCCCTATAATAGCCACGATAATCCTGTCATTTTTTGCAATCACACCTTTTTATATATAGTTAAACAAGGTATTTCTTACCTTCATTGTCCTCGAGCTGCTTCTTGGCATGCCCGAGCTCTTGCTCGGACCGCTCGAGGTTCTGCTTTAGCGTGTCCATTTCCGCAGTCAGTGCGGCGGACGCAAGCAGAGAAGCCTGCATACGCATATTGACTCCTTTTTGTTAGACTCCTGCGAATTTTATTTGATCCTCTATTCGGCTTTTCTTCCCGAACGCCAAACAGAGCATCAGGGGCTACTGTCTATGCGGTAATATTATTTACACATTCTTTACTTACCTCAAAGCCTGTTAAAAGGCTAGTACAAGCTTCAGTCAGTCCGCTCTTGGCGGACTGAACCTTCTGGACCACCGCACTCATAATGGTGCGGTGCTCCTCGTCGATGGAGGCGCCTTGGAGCGCCTCCAACAGATTGTCCAGCGCCTCCGGTTGGACGGGGGTCACCGGCACGGTGGGCTTGCTCCTCTTGGAAGGAGGTCCCCCGCTGGACTCTGGAACCTTTGAAGGTTCCGGAGCGGTGTCCGGCCCAGAGCCGGACTTGGAGCCCTGGGGGGTTTCATCCCCTTTACTACTGGAGTGCGGGAGGTCGCCTCACGGCGCCTCCAGGACCACCTCCTCCCGGCTTGGAACCTGTTGGGACAATACTTCGGTGTCGTCTGTAGGGCGGGGGGAGGAAGCCGTCGGAAGCGAGTTCACATCCGACGAGTCCAGTGAGCCGCTCGACGACGCGTCGAGCCGGTCTTTGGGTGGGCTGCATAAACATATTCGACATAAGGGAAAGCTGTGCAATAAACGAATACTATGAATTACTCTGGTATCCAGATACTTACGATTTGGCCAGGGGCTTGGCCCTGAGCGGCCACTCCTCTCCACCGTCGTCGGCGTCGGTGGAGTAGTCCGGAGGAAGGGTTTTCCCCTTCTTGGACCCTTCGGCCTCCCCAGTTGGGGCGGCCTTCCTTTTCTTCCCTTCCCCCACTGGAGGGGGAGGGGTCTCTTCTTCCTCCTCCTCGTCTTCATGGGAGGAGTGCGTCTTGGAGTCGTCGGATGAGGGATCCGACACCTCCAGGCGCCGGGAACTCTTTCGAGTCCCCGTGGCCTTCTTCTTGGCCTTCCTCTCTGGCACCACATGGGGTGCCGGTACCAGCAGCTTCGCCAAACGAGCGTCCGCTGGGCCTTCGGGCAAAGGAGTCGGACAATTGATCTATCCGGACGTCTCCTGCCAATCCTGTCAAAGGTAAGGGACCTTAGATCCTACATGGAGTCAAACTATGAAAAACTGATACCCTATAAAAGGAAAAAATAGCTTACCGCATGAGCGTGACGCTGCGTACTGAATCCGCGATCCTCGGTAGCGGATGCAGGGGCCTCGGTGCCCTTGAAAAGCACCTTCCAGGCATCTTCGTACGTCGTGTCGAAGAGCCTGCTCAGAGTTCGGTGCCGTGCCGGGTCGAACTCCCACAAGTTGAAAGCCCGTTGTTGACACGGGAGGATCAGGCGGATGAGCATAACCTGGACTACGTTGACAAGTTTGAGCTTCTTGTCCACCAGGGTTTGGACACATGTTTGGAGTCCGGTCAGCTCTCCTTTTTTACCCCACGACAGGCCCGTCTCCTTCCAGGAGGTGCCGCGTAGGGGGTCCGGATCGAAACTCGGGGGCTGCGACCCATTCGGGGTTGCGCGGCTCGGTGATGTAAAACCACCCCGATTGCCACCCCTTTAGGGTCTCCACAAAGGAGCCCTCGAGCCATAAGACATTGGGCATCTTGCCCACCATGGCGCCTCCGCACTCCGCCTGGTTGCCGCGCACCACCTTCGGCTTGACATTGAAAGTCTTGAGCCATAGGCCGAAATGGGGGCGGATACGGAGGAAAGCCTCGCACATGACGATAAACGCCGAGATGTTGAGGACAAAGTTCGGGGCCAGATCGTGGAAATCCAGGCCATAGTAGAACATGAGCCCCCGGACAAATGGGTGGAGAGGGAAGCCCAGTCCGCGGAGGAAATGGGGGAGGAACACCACCCTCTCATGGGGCCTAGGGGTGGGGATGAGTTGCCCCTTTTCGGGAAGCCGGTACGCGATGTCGTTAGATAAGTATCTGGCCTTCCTCAGTTTTTTGATGTGTCCCTCCGTGACGGAGGAGACCATCCACTTGCCTCCCGCTCCGAACATGTCTGGAGAAGATTGAGGTGGGGAGTGCGGACTTGGGCGCTGGAGCTCGAGTGTGCGAGAATGGATAAGCAAGGGAGGAAGAAGGCATAGGTGAAAAGGTGGATCCTTATCCCCTTATATGGGTGGATGCAACTACGTGTCCCCACCAGCCTAGTAAAACTCGCTTATCTCCAAGCGCCGTAATCAATGGCGCGGTTGGGTTACCCATGCCCGTATTGATGAGAATCCCGGAATAAGGGGACACGATCTCTGCTTTAACAAGACGTGCCAAGGAAACCGCCTCGCATGACGCGCTGAGGTGGGATAATAAAACGACTCGGATAAAGGCTTGGCCGTGGTGTGTCACACTACGGAATACGTCAGCAGATTAGATTTGTGTAAATGTTATTCTCTCTATGGCAATATGTGGAAACTTATTTTGCAGAGCCGGACACTATCTTTGTGTTTAAAATCTTATATGAAGTACTTGGAGGAGGAACCCGCCTTGCAATGCCGAAGACAATCTGCGCGCCGGACTCATCGTCATTGAAGCCTGGTTCAGGGGCTACTGAGGGAGTCTTGGATTAGGGGGTGTTCGGATAGCCGGACTATACCTTCAGCCGGACTCCTGCACTATGAAGATACGAGATTGAAGACTTCGTCCCGTGTCCGGAAGGGACTTTCCTTGGCGTGGAAGGCAAGCTTGGCGATACGGATATGTAGATCTCCTACCATTGTAACCGACTTGGTGTAACCCTAACCCTCTCTGGTGTATATATAAACCGGAGGGTTTTAGTCCGTAGGACAACATACACAACAACGATCATACCATAGGCTAGCTTCTAGGGTTTAGCCTCTCCGATCTCGTGGTAGATCTACTCTTGTACTACCCATATCATCAATATTAATCAAGCAGGACGTAGGGTTTTACCTCCATCGAGAGGGCCCGAACCTGGGTAAAACTTCGTGTCCCTTGCCTCTTGTTACCATCTGTCCTAGACGCACAGTTCGGGACCCCTTACCTGAGATCCGCCGGTTTTGACACCGACAGCATCCATGATCCCACAGATTGCAACTGGAAGTATCTGCGTCATCAGCACGTGACAGTCGTGAGACTTCATCCCGCTGAACTTCTGCTTCACCGAGTCTAGGTATCTGCTTATCTTCCCCGCGTAACCGTAAGGAAGTTTTACTCCTACGAGGCAGGTGAAAAACTGCTCGATCTCCTCCTGACTTAGAGTGAAGCACGCAGGAGGGTAGTCATTTCCGGTCTTCTTGGCCTTTTTGCCTTTGCGACGACTTTCCGTGTCCTGCTTCGCCTCATCATCATCATCATCATTAGCGTGAAGCTCCTCCCTGATGCCCATTGATTTCAAGTCTGCCCTTGCTTTCGGCCCATCTTTGGTCGTCTCTGGCAAGTTGAGCAGGGTACCAAGCAGACTCTCGCACACGTTCTTCGTGATATGCATGACATCAAGGCTGTGAGGCACACGGTGGATCTTCCTGTACGGTAAGTCCTAGAAAATAGACCTCGTTTTCCATACCTTTAGCAGCGGCTCTGGCGCCTTTTGCTTCTTTCCCGGCTCTGGCGCCTTTTGCTTCTTTCCCGGCAGTGGGCAATCTTTCCAATTTTTCAACAGCTCGTCTATTTCCTCGCTGCTCCTCGTACGCGGGCGTCTTCGGGGTTCGGTTTCACCATCGAACAGATCCTTGCGTTTTCTCCATGGGTCATCGTCGCGAAGCCACCTTCGATGTCCCATGAACACGGTTTTTGAAGACCCGGGATCTCTATCTAGCTAGCAATACGTTGTGTCATCCATGCACCTGATGCATCTAGAAAATCCGTGGACCACCTGCCCCGCGAGATATCCGTAACTGAGATAGTCGTGCACCGTCGTGAGCAGTGCGGCTCTCATAGGGAAATATTCTTTCTCTGCGGCGTCCCACATATTGGCTGGCGTTTTCCACAGCGTGTCTAGCTCCTCTTTCAGCAGCCCCAGATACAGATTGATGTCGTTCCCTGGTTGTTTTGGCCCTTCAATTAGCATACTCATGTGAATGTACTTCCTCTTCATGCACAACCAGGGGGGAAGGTTGTACATCCACACAAACACAGGTCAGGTGCTATGTGTGCTTCTCTGGCTGCCATACGGATTGACTCCATCGGTGCTCGCGCCCTGCACGATGTTCCTTGGATCGTCCCCAAATTCTGGGTGTTCGAAGTTCAATGCTTGCCACTGGCTCGCATCGTTAGGGTGACTCAGCATCTTGTATTTTTTATTTATCTTCGGATCATTTCCATCATCCTCTCGCTTCTTCTCCTCCCTATCCGCGTGCCAACGCAGGAGCTTTGCTAGCTTAGGGTCCGCGAAATACCGCTGCAGACGAGGAGCGATCTGAAAGTACCACACCACTTTTCGAGGAGCTTTCTTCCTCTTCTTGTATCGAGTGACGTCGCACACCGGACATATGGTAAACTCCGCGTGCTCGTCCCGATAAATGATGCAATTGTTCATGCACACATGGTATTTCACGTGCGGTAAATCCAGAGGACACACGATTTTCTTCGCCTCCTCAAAACTGGTCGGGCACTTGTTCCCCTTGGGAAGATGTTCGTGCCAGAATGACATGTTCTCGTCGAAGCATGCGTCGGTCATTTTGTGTTTTACCTTCATCTCCAGAGCCATGAGCGTTACTTTCAGGCGGGTATCCTCGGGCCTGCATCCTTTATACAATGGAGTAACCGCGTCTATCTCCAGTTGATCCAGCTTGGCTTTCTCTCGGGTGGCAGCTCTTGCGTTATCCGTCTGCTTGAGAAGCAGCTCTTGAATATGAGGGTCCTGCACCCAGCCCATCGATGGTCCATCATCGTCTGCTCCGGCATCTTCATCTTCATGATCATGCCCTTCGTCTTGATCTTCCTCATCATCATGTCCGGCATCTTCGACATGATGACTGTGTGCTGCATCACCGTCGTGATCATGTCCTGGAGATTCTTCGTCTTCTCGCCCGCCCTCGCCGCGGTGGTTGTCTTGTTGCCCTTCCTCATTTTCTTGCCCGCCCCCCATGGATGACTTCATAGTCATCTTCATCACCTTGCCATTCATGAAACCATGCAAGAGTAGGTGGTCCCGCACCTGCCTGGAATCCGGGTCCGCAATAAGGCTCTCCAGCTTGCATCTTCGACACGGACATCATATCTCCGTCTCGTTCTTTTGAAGCATCTCGGCCTTCGCGGAGCTAAAAAACCTATTCACGATGCCTAAAAAATTTTAGAACCAAGAAAATTTTTGGCAAGACTTTGCCTAAAAATAGGACCAAAAAGAATGCATAGTGCCAAATTATCGCCGAAACGGAAATGAATCAACATTCTGGCAAAATATTGGCAACTATTGCATTTCAAATACCGGTACCTGCAAACACAAACATATATACAACACCACAAACATATGTAGATCTAGCTAGGCCATAAAAAGTTCATGTGCACGTTGTTGGAGGGAGAAAAAAGTAGATCTACAACATAAAGAAAGCTTTCCCCTTACTTACCTATCACAAAAAGGCAATTTAACCACTTAATTTGGGTGAATCTATGGTGCAAATGAGGTGAGGAGGAGGAGGCAGCCAAGACAAGCATGGAGGAGGAGGTGGAGAGAATGAAGTGGGGAAAGTGAGTGTGGTAGGTGTGGCTGTCCAAAATATCTAGCTGGTCTCAGGTTACTAATGATGCACCACCTAAAAATGTGCCATTAGTAACCTTGGTTACTAATGGCACACCAGTTAGCGGTGCGCCATTACTACTTTTGCAAAAAAATATCATTGTTAGTAGTGGCGCACCTTGGTTGTGGTGCGCCATTACTAGTTTGAACTAGTAATGGTGCACTTCACACAGGTGCGCCATTACTAGTTTTGAAAAAAAAGTAAAAAAATTGTTAGTAGTGGCGACTAGTAATGGCGCACCGCGCCCTGGTGCGCCATTAATAGTTTTGGAAAAATAAAAAAATAATAAAATTTGCTAGTAATGGCGCACTGTGTGTCTGGTGCGCCATTAGTAATGAGGACACTATTGGCACCTGTATCTGGTGCGCCACTGCTATATAGCAGTGGCGCACCACATACATGGTGCGCCATTAATGTCCATATTAGCTATAGCCCTTTTCCTAGTAGTGTCAGTCCACCATATATTGGCATTATTGCCTTTCACTCGCACGACCGAACGGTGTGGATAATAATAATAGTGCATGTGTATTGGACTAAGCTGAAATCTGCAAGCATTTTATACAAGGAAGCAGACAAGGTAATATGGGCTCTTGGTTAAATCAAAAATAATGCATATGAGAGCCACTGAACATTTTCATCATGGTCTTCTCCTCTTGACCCCCAAAGAATAAGAAAAAGAAATAAAACTATTTACACGGGAAAGTTCCCAACGAGCAAAAGAAGAACGAGAAATCTTTTTGGGCTTTCTTTTAATTACTAATACTACAGGCATGGAAAGTAAACTAGCTAAAAGCTACAACTAATTTTTTTGTTTTTCTTAAGGTTTTTCAAACACACAAGAAGAAGGCTTAGAAAAGAAAATAAATTAGCATGGATAGTACCATGAAAAAGTATGAGCACTGACAACTAGAATGAGTGTGTGAACATGAATGTAATGTCAATGAGAAATACATACTCCCCCAAGCTTAGGCTTTTGGCCTAAGTTGGTCTATGGCCACTGTTGTCCTGGCGGATATCCAAAGTCATAGGTGGGGTTGTACTGAGATGCAGCAGCTACTTCCTGAAGAGCTGTAGCTTGGAGGCAAGCTGCCTCCGTCCTCCTCTCATACTCGTTCGCCTCCTCCCTGGTTATAACATATCTCCTTTTTGCCTGAAAGTAAAAGAAAGTAGGAGTAGGGAGGGCAACATGGACATTGCGTTGTCTGTCAAAGATTAGTCGATACTGGTAGAACTGTTCATTCCTCTCAAGAAACTGATGGCGAACCATAGCACTATAATCTAGATAAGCAGGAGGCAACTCCATATCATTTCCATGTATGGGTACACCAAGATAATTAGCTACACGAGTTGCATAAATTCCACCAAACAAATCTCCACTTGTACCATTAAGATGCAACCTTCGTGCAACAATGCCCCCTATGTTATATTGTTTATCACCTAATACCGCCCTCTTGAGGACACTAAGATCTGGAATGCACATGTGACAAGCCTCATCTTTACCGTTAATGCATCTACCTATAAAGAGAGCAAAATAATGTATGGAAGGGAAATGAATGCTCCCTATGGTAGCTTGTGTGATTTCCCTAGATCCCCCCCACAGTGATACTAGCAAGAAAGTCTTTATATTCAGATTTGCGAGGTTCACTAACATTGCCCCATTGCGGGAGTTTACAAGTAGTATTAAAATCTTCTAGGTCCATGGTATATGATTTATCGTAAAGATCAAATAAAACAGTGTGAGAATTGTGCGAGGATGTAAATTTAAACCTCCTCACAAAGGAATCAGTTAGGTAGTGGTATTGTAGGCACTTATCTGACATGAAGTCCTCAAGATCAGCATTATGCACATACGCGTCAAATTCATCCTTGATGCCTTCCTGGACCATAAACTCCTCTAACGGCCATTCACAAGGCCGCACTTGAGCTTCCCTCATTGGTTCATTGTCCGGCTCACGTATCGCGAGCCTTGGTTCTTGCTTCCTTGAGGAACCACCTTGGTACATTTTCCTATGCATTTTTCTTTCTCTGAAAATTTTCTGAAATTTTAATGACTCAAAATAAATGTGAACCAAACTCAACAAGATTGATTGCAGCTACTCCCATACTCCCACGAGTGCCTAGAAGCTATATCATGCATCAAAACTACTTTTGACCATATAAATTTGACATGCAAGCTCAAGAACGGGGTCACCTTGGAAGAAAAAATTTGCAATAAATAAAGCACTAGAACAAAAATTAATTGGACCATTGGAGGAGTCACATACCGAAGAACAATCCCCCAAAACAGTTTATTGAATGGAGCTTTGAGCAAAGAGATCGAAAATCGCAACAAGATGAGCTAGAACACGGGTTTGAGATATTGGAGGAATTTTTTCTTGAGAAAGAAGAAGTGAGTGGGTGCTGGAGTAAGTGGAGGGGTTCCATGTGGGGCCCACAAGGCAGGGGCGCGCCTTGTTCCCTCGTGGCCAAATGGTGGCCCCCCTGGTGTGTTCTTAGTGCCATAAATTCTTAAATATTCTACAAAAACTTATATTTCATCTTCAGGACATTTGGAGAACTTTTGTTTTTGGGGTAATTTTATTGCAAGGATAATTCAGAAACAGACAGAAAATACTATGTTTGCTTTCACTACTGCAGGATGCTGCTAACGCGACACTACAATCAGAGACCCTTCGACGAAATTGTGTGCGATGCCATAATTGCAAAGGTGGTATAAAAACCGTCAAAAAGGGTGAAAAACGTTTGTGATGGAGGACGCATCAAACACGGTTCAGATTTTAGTTGGGTGTGCAATGCAGGGCATACGGTTCAGCTCAATTAACTGTTTGTGATGAGGAGGAACAAAAGAAACGGGCAACCAGATGAAGGTGTGTGCGATGTACAACATACGGTTCACTCAGATGAACTGTTTGTGATTAGGCAACACAATGGAAATGGTCAGCCAGATCAAAGGTGTGTGCGATATACGGCATGCGGTTCACTCGGATGAACTGTTTGCGGTGACACATGATAACAGAAACGGTTCAAATGAACAAGATGTGTGTGATACGCGACAAACAGGCATGTAATCAGAAATGTGTGTGAATACCGATAATAACACAGACGGTTGCTGCTAATAAGACGTGTGTGTTGTGCGATGGGATTGCATATAGAATAACAACAATATATATATATAGACACACACACACACACACACACACACACTTATAAGGACATGCTTGCATAACCAAATTAAACATCCACTTACATAGGTAGCTACTACAACCATGGCATTTTCACACACCAAAGTAAACTATTACATGCATAATTACATAGGTGGCTACTACACACATGGCATTTCCACACACCAATAAAGTAAATTGTATATTACATGCATGATTAACTAGCATAAGCGATCATCTGATCATCATCTACTTCTTCTGATGCTTGCTCTGCTTGTGGCTCGATCCGGACTCGTCGATTTGGGTAACGAGGCACTTCCTCATGTCAACGATCCGCCTGTGCATCTCGTAGCATGTGTACACGCTCTTGGCCGCGAACCTGAGGTGAGGTTCATCCAGTTGCCGCATCCAGGCCCAGTGCCAGGATAGGGGGCT
Source organism: Triticum urartu (assembly GCF_003073215.2). Lineage (NCBI taxonomy): Eukaryota > Viridiplantae > Streptophyta > Magnoliopsida > Poales > Poaceae > Triticum > Triticum urartu. The sequence goes on from NC_053023.1 coordinate 521,753,773, forward strand.
TGTTCTCTGGGCATCCTGCTTCTTGTTTTCGTAGTAGGGGTCGATGATGGCTGAGGCGAGTTCAACCAGGGAGTCCTTCGTGCTGCCCCAGACACTATAGTGGTCATGGATTTCGACAAGGTTCTTGCAGGCTAAGCCCGTAACACTGAGCGCATTTACATCGTCTTTGGTTTCCACCGTGGCGAACTTGTAGTCGGTGCTGTTGACAAACCTGTTGAAACGGTCGCAAGGCTCTATGGCCATGCAGTAGTGGTAGATGAGGACATGATGGTGCACGCACAACTAGGTGATGGCAACCTTCTGATCTATGTCGGGACGACCGGCGGTGTACTGGAGGTCGATGCCGACCACCTTGTACTTGTCTCCAACAAGCAACTGCTCAACGCTGTTGATGTAGTCGTCCACCACGGCCGGGTCGATGGTGTACACCATCGAGAGATCCGTATCCCTCGCGTGGGTCACCACTCTATGCCCGCCGGACTCCATTGGAGTGCCGCTCGACACCCCGTCTCTATGTGTCATCGTGGGTGTGCTTGTTGTGTTGTGGGGGCGCGGTCGAAAGGTTGAAGAGACTAAGGTTATAATGGCCGCAGGAATTAAAGGGGAAGCCGGACGGCCAGGAATATCAGCAGGCCCTGATGGTAGTTCTAATTTGCAGCGCGTAACTCCATCGTGCCGCACGTAACTGCATCATGTGGCAACGCGCACGGCGCAACCACAAGCATATGGGCCCCCCGACGAGATCGTGCGCACGGCCAACCACTGGCGGAGCGCGCGCGGAGGGATGCGAGCAGAGTGCTCCGCGGTCGCCTCAACTGCGAGCAACAATATATATATATATATATATATATATATATATATATATATATATATATAGCAGTTGAACGCGCAAGGAAAAGCTGTCCACAAGCCAAGCGCGCAGACGAACGCGAGCAGAGCGCGCCAACGGACGCGACAGGTCGCGCCGCGGTGCCTAATGGCGAGCAAAGCTTGCCGAGGGACGCGAGTAGAGGACGACACAGTTATACGTGGCAAATAAGACGAACTGTGCGAGCAATGTCGGAGACATCAAGCACGAATCAGATTAGAGTTGCGTGTGCGATACGTGGTATACAGTTGATCCATTCGAGCTATTTGTGATGGAATATGCCGTGTGCGTTGCGGGCAAATGCTTGCTGGTATATAATCTTAAATTTAACCAAAAAGTGTTAATGCATGTTAGAAAAATTGTATAGCTGGAAACTAAGTTCAAATACGACTCCACTGATATAATCTTTGGCAACATGCATTCGTATGTTATTAGTTAAATCCTACTTATAAACTAGGACGAGGGTATAGTAGGTAACTAAGTCGCAAACATTTTTTATTAACTGTATGTGTACGTGTCCTCTCGTCCTCCTCTCGCACGTCTTGTCACCCCGCTGCCGCAGACGGCTTGCAGTGCAAGCTTGCGCAGCACGCGGGGGCGTTCTTTTGGCCAAACGGTGGCACCAATGAATCGTCGGTGAGCCCGTTCCCGCGCAACCTTGCAGGTTCCCGTGCAGGCTTCCCGCCCGACTCGGTGAAATCCCCCAAAATCCCAATGCTTATCGGCCTGCTATAAAACCCCTCACGGCCAGCGAGTCCTGCGTCGCATTTTCCCCTCCCTCCCTGTAGCATATCTCTTCCACTTCTTCCACAATCGCCAATGGCACCCGTCCGTCGTCGTCGCTCAGCCACTCCGCCATCATCAGAGGACAGCTTCAGCTGGGAGGCTACTGATACGTCTCCAATGTATCTATAATTTTTGATTGTTGCATGCTATTATATTATCAATCTTGGATGTTTTATATGCATTTATATGCTATTTTATATGATTTTTTGGACTAACCTATTAACCTAGAGCCAAGTGCCTGTTTATGTTTTTTCCTTGTTTTTGAGTATCACAGAAAAGGAATATCAAACGGAGTCCAATTGACCTGAAAATTTACGGAGATCATTTTTGGACCAGAAGAAGCCCACGGAGCATTGGAGATGGACTAGAAGAGTCCCGAGGCCACCACGAGGGTGGGGGGAGCGCCCTAGCCCCTGGGCATGCCCCTACCTCGTGGCCGCCTCGTGGACCCCCTGACTTGTTCCCAACGCCAATGCCTCTTATATATCCCCAAAATTCCAGAAAATAACCTAGATCGGGAGTTCCGTCGCTGCAAGCCTCTGTAACCACCAAAAACCAATCGGGACCCTGTTCTGGCACCCTGCCGGAGGGGGGATCCATCACCGATGGCTATCTTCATCATCCCGACGCTCTCCATGACAAGGAGGGAGTAGTTCACCCTTGGGGCTGAGGGTATGTACCAGTAGCTATGTGTTTGATCTCTCTCTCTCTCTCTCTCTCTCGTGTTCTTGATTCGCATGATCTTGATGTATCACGAGCTTTGCTATTATAGTTGGATCTTATGATGTTTCTCCCCCTCTACTCTCTTGTAATGGATTGAGTTTTCCCTTTGAAGTTATCTTATCGGATTGAGTCTTTAAGGATTTGAGAACACTTGATGTATGTCTTGCATGTGCTTATCTGTGGTGACAATGGGATTTCACATGATCCACTTGATGTATGTTTTGGTGATCAACTTGCGAGTTCCGTGACCTTGTGAAATTATGCATAGGGGTTGGCACACGTTTTTGTCTTGACTCTCCGGTAGAAACTTTGGGGCACTCTTTGAAGTTCTTTGTGTTGGTTGAATAGATGAATCTAAGATTGTGTGATGCATATCGTATAATCGTACCCACAGATACTTGAGGTGACATTGGAGTATCTAGGTGACATTAGGGTTTTCGTTGATTTGTGTCTTAAGGTGTTATTCTAGTATGAACTCTAGGATAGATCGAACGGAAAGAATAGCTTCGTGTTATTTTACTACGGACTCTTGAATAGATCGATCAGAAAGGATAACTTTGAGGTGGTTTTGTACCCTACAATAATCTCTTCGTTTTTTCTCCGCTATTGGTGACTTTGGAGTGACTCTTTGTTGCATGTTGAGGGATTGTTATACGATCCAATTATGTTATTATTGTTGAGAGAATTTGCACTAGTAAAAGTATGAACCCTAGGTCTTGTTTCAACGCATTGCAATACCGTTTTTGCTCACTTTTATCATTAGTTACTTTGTTGTTTTTATATTTTCATATTACAAAAACCTATGTCTACCATCCATATTGCACTTGTATCACCATCTCTTCGCCGAACTAGTGCACCTATACAATTTACCATTGTATTGGGTGTGTTGGGGACACAAGATACTCTTTGCTATTTGGTTGCAGGGTCGTTTGAGAGAGACCATCTTCATCCTACGCCTCCCACGGATTGATAAACCTTAGGTCATCCACTTGAGGGAATTTGCTACTGTCCTACAAACCTCTGCACTTGGAGGCCCAATAACGTCTACAAGAAGAAGGTTGTGTAGTAGACATCAAGCTCTTTTCTGGCGCCGTTGCCGGGGAGGTGAGTGCTTGAAGGTATATATTTAGATCTTGCAATTGAATCTTTTTGTTTCTTGTTCTATCACTAATTTAGTCTATAAAAGAAAATTACAAAAAAATGGAATTGAGGTTGCCTCATATGTTTCATCTTTTTAATGTCTTTCGTGAAAACAAGGATTCCGATAATTGCGCCAAAGTGTTAGAAGAAGAATGCATTAAAATGTTTGGCACTAAATCTTTGAATGATGAGCATGATTGCAATGTTGTTTGTATGAATTCTTTGAATACCCATGATGCTAATGATACGCAAAGCTACAAGCTTGGGGATGCTATGTTTGATGAATATGGTATTTTTAGTCCCCCAAGTTTTGATGAGAATATTTATTATGATGAAAGCATGCCTCCTATTTATGATGATTATATTGATGAAAGTGGGTTTGTAAGAGTGTCAACTTTAGGAAGTAATGATCCCACTATTTTGGAGGGTGTTGAATCTTATTGTGATAATTATGAAAGTGGATTTGGAGAGGTCATGACTTTATTTAGTGATGAATCCACTATTTCAGAAGAGGTTCCAATTGATTATGAGAACAAAGTTGCTATCTATGATGATTATTGTGATGACATGTATGCTATAAAGAATAGATAACCATGAAACTTGTCATCATGATTTTAATTTTCAATTGGATTATGCCTCACATGATAGTTATTTTGTTGAGTTTGCTCCCACTACTATTCATGAAAAGAAATTTGCTTATGTGGAGAGTAATAAAAATTCTATGCTTGTGCATCATGAAAATAATGATTTATGTGATGGTTATATTGTTGAATTCATTCATGATGCTACTGAAAATTATTATGAGAGATGAATATATGCTTGTAGGAGTTGCAATAATATCAAGTTTCCTCTCTATGTGCTTAAAGTTTTAAAGTTATGCTTATTTTGCCTTCCTATGCTAGTTCATTATTGTTCCCATAAGTTGTTTGCTCACAAAATCCCTATGCATAGGAAGTGGGTTAGACTTAAATGTGCTAGTCATATTCTTAATGATGCTCTCTTTATGTTTCAATTCTTATCTTTTATGTGAGTATCATTGAAATCATCATGCCTAGCTAGGGGCGTTAAATGATAACGCTTGTTGGGAGGGAACCCAATTTTATTTTTGTTCTTTACTTTTTGTTCTTGTTTAGTAATAAATGATTTATCTAGACTCTGTTATGATTGTGTTTTTTTATGTTTTAATTTGTGTTTGTGCCAAGTAAAGCCTTCAGGATCTTCTTGGGTGATTGTTGTTTGATCTTGCTGATAAAAAAAGAAAGTATGCGCTCACGAAAATAATTTTCATTTTTTTACCAGAGAGCGATAAAATACCAATCTCAGCTGCAGTAGACAAAATATACAAATTATTTAGGTCGTCCTAATTTTTCAGAATTTTGGAGTTACAGAAGTATTCGAAATCTCCATATTACTACAGACTGTTCTGTTTTTGACAGATTCTGTTTTCATTGTGTTGTTTGCTTATTTTGATGAATCTACGAGTAGTATCGGAGGGTATGAACCATAGAGAAGTTGGAATACAGTAGATATTACACCAATATTAATTTAGAATGAGTTCACAACAGTACCTAAGTGGTGATTTATTTTCTTATACTAACGGAGCTTACGAGTTTTCTGTTCAGTTTTGTGTTGTGAAGTTTTCAAGTTTTCGGTAAAGATTCGATGGACTATGGAATAAGTAGTGGCAAGAGCCTAAGATTGGGGATGACCAAGGCACCCCAAGGTAGTATTCAAGGACAACCAAGAGCCTAAGCTTGGGGATGCCCCGGAAGGCATCCCCTCTTTCGTCTTCGTTCATCGGTAACCTTACTTGGAGCTATATTTTTATTCACCACATGATATGTGTTTTGCTTGGAGCGTCATTTTATTTAATTTTGTTTTGCTTGCTGTTTGAATAATATCCTAAGATCTTAAATTCTTAAATGTTAGAGAGTCTTCACATAGTTACATAATTATTCAACTACTCATTGATCTTCACTTATATCTTTCGGAGTAGTTTGTCGTTTGCTCTAGTGCTTCACTTATATCTTTTAGAGAACGACTGTGGTTTTATTTTGAAGAAATTAATGAACTCTCATGCTTCACTTATATTATTTTTAGAGTCTTTTAGAACAACATGGTAATTTTCTTTGGTTATAAAATTAGTCCTAATATGATGGGCATTCAAGATGGGTATAATAAAAACTTTCATATAGAGTGCATTGAATACTATGAGAAGTTTCATACTTGATAATTGTTTTGAGATATAAATATGGTGATATTAGAGTTGTGCTAGTTGAGTAATTGTCGGATCACAGGTTCTGGGAAAACCCTCAAGGTTCGAACACTTGGGTGCGCGCGAACATCTCCCCCTACCGATCCACGTCCTAGCTTTGCTAAGATCTTACGGGCTAACTCGACGAACTCACAACACAAAAGACACAATATTTATACTGGTTCAGGCCATCGTTGTGGTGTAATACCCTACTCCAGTGTGTGGTGGTGGATTGCCTCTTGGGCTGAGGATGAACAGTACAATGGGAAGAGCAGCCTCCTGAGGAGAGGTGTTCTTGTGCACAGTGAGCTCGTGGTGGTTTTCCTCTCTCTCGATCCAACTGATCCCCTTCTCTCTGGTGGTGGCTACTCCTATTTGTAGAGGCCCTGGTCCTCTCCCCAAATATTGAGTGGGAAGGGATCCAACAACGACCAATTCAAAAGGGGACATCTTGTACAACTTATCCTAACAAAAGTGGTCTTCGCCTGCCAAAGGCTCTGGTGTGACGCCGTCTTGGCTCCACGGTCACCTCCGTCTTGCCGTCCTGCTGGTCTTGGTCTCGTTGCACCGATATGGAAACCTTTGCTTGACACCTCGATACTCTGCGTGCTGCGCTTGCTTCCTTAGCACCAAAGAGGAAACAAGGACACTGTACGCGCTGGCGCCCGCCTGATCTCCATCGTCATGGCTCAAGTCATCGGAACCTCGCGAGGTTTGTCTGGCCTTGTTCTCTCCGCCCCTCGCGAGCCAGCCTGGTGAGGCCGCTCCTGAGGAGGTCTTGTGTCGTCTGCGTCGCGAGGCTTGGCCCCCCGTGGGGGTCTTGAGTCCTTGCTGGTGAAGATGGGCCGTACGGGCCCGCTCACGGAGCCATGCCGTGGGCAGCAGGCAGGCAAGTCTGGGGACCCTCGTTACCAGAACGCCGACAGTAGCCCCCGAGCCCAAGGCGTGCTTGGGCTTGGCTTCGAGGTGAAGCCTAAGGGGAAAGTGCAGAGCGCCGCGGGCCCCAATAGCCTGCGGCCTTGGTCGATGTGTGGCGGTTGATTGGACGTGGGCGTCTCCGCTTCCCCATGTCGCCTCGGCAACTGCCTGATTTGGCGAGTCTCTGCTGCATGCAGGGAAAAACCATTATTACCTGAGATTGTGGGGGGCGCTGGTTGGCCTTCTTCTGCTATAAATGGGGAGGGGGCAGAGCCCCCGTCGCCCATCTCTTTCCATTCCGCTTGCTTCTTGCCCTTTTCTCCATCGCGAGTCGCAACACCAATGGTGCCGTCGAAGAGGTTCTTGATACGTCTCCAACGTATCTATAATTTTTGATTCCTCCATGCTATTATATTATACTAACCGGAGGCCCAGCCCAAATTGCTGTTTTTTGCCTATTTTAGGGTTTCGAAGAAAAGGAATATCAAACGGAGTCCAAACGGAAAGAAACCTTCGAGAATGTGATTTTCTCAACAAAAGTGATCCAGGAGACTTGGAGTGGCTGTCAAGAAACAAGGGAGGAAGGCACGAGGTAGGGGGCGCGCCTACCCCCCTGGGCGCGCCTTCCACCCTCATGGGCCCTCCGTTGCTCCACTGACGTACTTCTTCCTCCTATATATATTCGCATACCCCCAAACATCCAGGAGCACCATGAAAACCTAATTCCACCGCCACAACCTTCTGTACTCGAGAGATCCCATCTCAGGTCCTTTTCCGGAGCTCCACCGGAGGGGGCATTGATCACGGAGGGCCTCTACATCAACTCCATGGCCTCTCCGGTGATGTGTGAGTAGTCTACTTCAGACCTACGGGTCCATAGTTATTAGCTAGATGGCTTCTTCTCTCTCTCTTTGGATCTCAATACAAAGTTCTCCTCGATTTTCTTGGAGATCTATTCGATGTAATCTTCTTTTGCAGTGTGTTTGCCGAGACCCGATGAATTGTGGGTTTATGAACCAGATTATCTATGAACAAATTTTGATTCTCCTCTGAATTCTTTTATGTATGATTGGTTTATCTTTGCAAGTCTCTTCGAATTATTAGTTTGGTTTGGCCTACTAGATTGATCTTTCTTGCAATGGGAGAAGTGCTTAGCTTTGGGTTCAATCTTCCGTTGTTCAATCGCAGTGACACAAAGGGAACTGATACGTATTGTATTGTTGCCATTGAGGATAAAAAGATGGGGTTTATATCATATTGCATGAGTTTATCCCTCTACATCATGTCATCTTCCTTAAAGCATTACTCTGTTCTCTTGAACTTAATACTCTAGATGCATGCTGGATAGCGGTCGATGTGTGGAGTAATAGTAGTAGATGCAGAATCGTTTCAGTCTACTTGTCTCGGACGTGATGCCTATATACATGATCATACCTAGATATTCTCATAACTATGCTCAATTCTATCAATTGCTCGACAGTAATTCGTTTACCCACCGTAATAATTATGCTCTTGAGAGAAGCCACTAGTGAAACCTATGGCCCCGGGTCTATCTTTCATCATATTAATCTTCCAATACTTAGTTATTTCCTTTGCCGTTTATTTTACTTTGCATCTTTATTTCTCTTTATCATAAAAATACCAAAAATATTATCTTATCATATGTATCAGATCTCACTCTCGTAAGTGATCGAGAAGGGCTTGACAACCCCTTTATCACGTTGGTTGCGAGGTTCTTATTTGTTTGTGTAGGTGCGTGGGACTTGAGCGTGATCTCCAACTGGATTGATACCTTGGTTCTAAAAAACTAAGGGCAATACTTACGCTACTTTGCTGCATCACCCTTTCCTCTTCAAGGAAAAACCAACGCAATGCTTAAGAGGTAGAAAGAAGGATTTCTGGCGCCGTTGCCGGGGAGATTCGTGCCAAGTCAAGTCAAGATTTGACTCCCACAACGAGTCATTTCTGGCGCCATTACCAAGTCAAAATATATCAAGTACCCATCACAAACTCTTATCCCTCGCATTACATTATTTGCCATTTGCCTCTCTTTTTCCTCTCCCCCACTTCACCCTTGTCATTTTATTCGCCTTCTTTTCCTCTCTCCCTCTCTTTCCATCCGCCTCTTTTTCCTTCCTGCCTTCTGTGTGCTTGTTCTTTTTGTGACCTGTTGCCATCATGTCTGAAACTGGGGAGGTTATCGTTGATAAGGATAATAATATAGAAAATTTTGATGCTTTTGATGACCCTCCTGAAAACTCTACTATTTTACATACTAAAGAGTTTCGGATTGGTAGCGGTAATATCATTGGGAAGGGAGTTCTCCAAGATTTCTTTACTTGTGCCGGTGCTTTGCCTTCTATGGGTAGTTCTATCCTTCATAGAACTAGTAGTCTTGCGGACACTATCTCCATGCTTGTAGTTGAACTTTAAAGGCAATTTATGCACATGCATCCTTGCATACGAATGATTTTCCTAGAATTTTCTAATATTGAGCATTGTTCTGTTAAGCGTGCCGCTACTATCTTTTTGGCTCATGAGTTCAGATTTATAATAAAAAGAGGCGAAAGAAATCTTTGCGCACTATAGGGTGGATGCTGGCCGTCCTCCCATAGAGGCAATCCTCTTTGATCAAGAGGAAATAATGCGTTTTCAATCTTTAGACTATGTTTCTTTTAATAAGAACCTTAGAAAAAAGGTCTCTACCAATGTTCTAGTTGATAGAATTTCTGAACTTAATGATGATTTTTCTATTCGAAATAATGAGCTAGGATATTCTCTCGAGTATAGGCTCACGAAGTTTTGTCAAAAGAATGCTTATAATGATGAATTGGTTGTGCAATATGAAGGGCCAAAGGAGGAACCTATACCTCCCAAAATTGATCTTGGGGACTTTTGTCCCATTAAATTTAGCCCTTTTGATTAATTTTGCTTGCCTCAAAGAAAACTTGCCACTGAACGTAGAGAATATGAAATGAGTTTTTGTGATTTATCCTATTATTATGGCAACACCTAGATCTATCTTCGTTTTTATGCCTAGCTAGGGGCGTTAAACGATAGCGCTTGTTGGGAGGCAACCCAATTTTATTTTTATTCCTTGATTTTTGCTCCTGTTTAGTAATAAATAATTTATCTAGCCTCTGTTTTTGTTGTGTTTTTTTGTTTTTAATTAGTGTTTGTTCCAAGTAGAACCGTTGGGAAGACTTGGGGAAAACCTTTTTGATCCTGCTGTAAAAAACAGAAACTTTAGCGCTCACGAGAATTGCTGCCATTTTTATTTGGAAGGTGCTATTTAGTTAATTATTTTTTCAGATGATTAATAGATAAATTACTCACGTCCAGAAATTTATTTTAGAATTTTTGGGGTTCCAGAACTTGCGTTAGCTACAGATTACTACAGACTGTTCTGTTTTTGACAGATTCTGTTTTTCTTGTGTTGTTTGCTTATTTTGATGAATCTATGGCTAGTAAAAGAGTTTATAAACCATAGAGAAGTTGGAATACAGTAGGTTTAACACAAATATATATAGATAATGAGTTCATTACAGTACCTTGAAGTGGTGTTTTGCTTTCTTTCGCTAACGGAGCTCACGAGATTTTCTATTTTGAGTTTTGTGTTGTGATGTTTTCAAGTTTTGGGTAAAGATTTGATGGATTATGGAACAAAGAGTGGCAGGAGCCTAAGATTGGGGATGCCCATGGCACCCCAAGGTAAAAGACAAGGACACCGAAAAGCCTAAGATTGGGGATGCCCCGGAAGGCATCCCCTCTTTCGTCTTCGTCTATCGGTAACTTTACTTGGAGCTATATTTTTATTCACCACATGATATGTGTTTTGCTTGGAGCGTCTTGTATGATTTGAGACTTTGCTTTTTATTTTACCACAATCATCCTTGCTGTACACACCTTTTGAGAGAGACTCGCATGATTTGAAATTTATTAGAATACTCTATGTGCTTCACTTATATCTTTTGCGCTATATAGTTTTTACTCTAGTGCTTAACTTATATCTTTTAGAGCACGGTGGTGGATTTGTTTTATAGAAACTATTGTTCTCTTATGCTTCACTTATATTATTTTGAGAGTCCTTTAGAACAACATGGCAATAATAAAAACTTTCATATAAGTGCATTGAATACTATGAGAAGTTTGATACTTGATAATTGTTTTGAGATATGGAGATGGTGATATTACAGTCATGCTAGTTGAGTAGTTGTGAATTTGAGAAATACTTGTGTTGAATTTTGTGATTTCCGTAGCATGCACGTATGGTGAACCGTTATGTGATGAAGTCGGAGCATGATTTATTTATTGATTGTCTTCCTTATGAGTGGCGGTCGGGGACGAGCGATGGTCTTTTCCTACCAATCTATCCACCTAGGAGCATGTGCGTAATACTTTGTTTTGATAACTAATAGATTTTTGCAATAAGTATGTGAGTTCTTTATGACTAATGTTGAGTCCATGGATTATACGCACTCTCACCCTTCCACCATTGCTAGCCTCTCTAGTATCGCGCAACATTCGCCGGTACCATAAACCCACCATATACCTTCCTCAAAACAGCCACCATACCTACCTATTATGGCATTTCCATAGCCATTCCGAGATATATTACCATGCAAGTTTCCACTATTCCGTTATTATGACACGCTTCATCATTGTCATATTGCTTGCATGATCATGTAGTTGACATCGTATTTGTGGCAAACAACCATTCATAATTCTTTCATACATGTCACTCATGCATCATTGCACATCCCGGTACACCGCCGGAGGCATTCACATAGAGTCATATTTTTTTCTAAGTATTGAGTTGTAATTCTTGAGTTGTAAGTAAATAAAGTGTGATGATCATCATTATTAGAGCATTGTCCCAAGTGAGGAAAGGATGATGGAGACTATGATTCCCCCACAAGTCGGGATGAGACTCCGGACGAAAAAAGAGAGAAAAGAGGCCAAAAAAGAAGAAAGAATCCCCAAATAAAAAAAGAAAAAAATGAGAGAAAAATAGAGAGAAGGGACAATGTTACTATCCTTTTTACACACTTGTGCTTCAAAGTAGCACCATGTTCTTCATATGGAGAGTCCCCTATGATATCACTTTCATATACTAGTGAGAATTTTTCATTATAGAACTTGTCTTGTATATTCCAATGATGGGCTTCCTCAAAATGCCCTAGGTCTTCGTGAGCAAGCAAGTTGGATGCACACCCACTTAGTTTCTTTTGTTGAGCTTTCATATACTTATAGCTCTAGTGCATCCTTTGCATGGCAATCCCTACTCACTCACATTAATATCTGTTAATGGGCATCTCCATAGCCCGTTGATACGCCTGGTTTATTTGAGACTATCTTCTCCTTTTTTGTCTTCTCCACAACCACCATTCATTCCACCATAGTGCCATATCCAAGGCTCACACTCATATATTGCGTGAAGATTGAAAAAGTTTGAGAACATCAAAAGTATGAAATAATTGCTTGGCTTGTCATCGGGGTTGTGCATGATTTAAATATTTTGTGTGGTGAAGATTGGGCATAGCCAGACTATATGATTTTGTAGGGATAACTTTCTTTGGCCATGTTATTTTGAGAAGACATAAATTCTTAGTTAGTATGCTTGAAGTATTATTATTTTTATGTCAATATTAAACTTTTATCTTGAATCTTATGGATCTGAACATTCATGCCACAATAAAGAAAAATTACATTGAGAAATATGTTAGAAAGCATTCCACATAAAATATTCTTCTTTTATCATTTACCTACTCGAGGACGAGCAGGAATTAAGCTTGGGGATGGTTCATATGTCTCCAACGTATCTATAATTTTTGATTGCTCCATGCTATTATATTATCTATTTTGGATGTTAATGGGCTTTATTTTACACTTTTATATCATTTTTGGGACTAACCTACTAACCAGAGGCCCTGCCCAAATTGCTGTTTTTTTTGCCTATTTTAGGGTTTCGAAGAAAAAGAATATCAAACGGAATCCAAACGGAATGAAACCTTCGGGAACGTGATTTTCTCAACAAATGTGATCCAGGAGACTTGGAGTGGCCGTCAAGAAACAAGGGAGGAAGGCACGAGGCAGGGGGGCATGCCTACCCCCTAGGCGCGCCCTCCACCCTCGTGGGCCCTTTGTTGCTCCACCGACGTACTTCTTCCTCCTATATATATCCACATACCCCCAAACATCCAAGAGCACCACGAAAACCTAATTCCACCGTCGCAACCTTCTGTACTCGAGAGATCCCATCTCGGGGCCTTTTCCGGAACTCCACCGGAGGGGGCATTGATCACGGAGGGCCCTACATCAACTCCATGGCCTCTCCGGTGATGTGTGAGTAGTCTACTTCAGACCTACGGGTCCATAGTTACTAGCTAGATGGCTTCTTCTCTCTCTTTGGATCTCAATACAAAGTTCTCCTCGATTTTCTTGGAGATCTATTCGATGTAATCTTCTTTTGCAGTGTGTTTGTCGAGATCTGATGAATTGTGGGCTTATGATCCAGATTATCTATGAACAATATTTGATTCTCCTCTGAATTCTTTTATGTATGATTGGTTTATCTTTGCAAGTCTCTTTGAATTATCAGTTTGGTTTGTCCTACTAGATTGATCTTTCTTGCAATGGGAGAAGTGCTTAGCTTTGGGTTCAATCTTGTGGTGTTCGATCCCAGTGACAGAAAGGGAACCGATACGTATTGTATTTTTGCCATCGAGGATAAAAAGATGGGGTTTATATCATATTGCATGAGTTTATCCCTCTACATCATGTCATCTTCCTTAAAGCATTACTCTGTTCTCTTGAACTTAATACTCTAGATGCATGCTGGATAGCGGTTGATGTGTGGAGTAATAGTAGTAGATGCAGAATCATTTTGGTCTACTTGTCTCGGACGTGATGCCTATATACATGATCATACCTAGATATTCTCATAACTATGCTCAATTCTATCAATTGCTCGACAGTAATTCGTTTACCCACCGTAATACTTATGCTCTTGAGATAAGCCACTAGTGAAACCTTTGGCCCCCGGGTCTATATTTCATCATATTAATCTTCCAATACTTAGTTATTTCCTTTGCCGTTTATTTTACTTTGAATATTTATTTCTCTTTATCATAAAAATACCAAAAATATTATCTTATCATATCTATCAGATCTCACTCTCGTAAGTGACCGAGAAGGGCTTGACAACCCCTTTATTGCATTGGTTGAGAGGTTCTTATTTGTTTGTGTAGGTGCGTGGGACTTGAGCGTGATCTCCTACTGGATTGATACCTTGGTTCTCAAAAACTGAGGGAAATACTTACACTACTTTGCTGCACCACCCTTTCCTCTTTAAGGGAAAACCAACGTAGTGCTCAAGAGGTAGAAGTTCTCCGCCACAAAGAAAGGGAAGGCTCCTCGCGAGGGGACCGGCTCTCCGGCCCCCAAGCGTGGACGCGGCCATCCCCGCAAGCACATCGTGACCCCCGCCGTGGCGGTGCCGCTTCGCGTGGCAGGGGCCGCTCCGGTCGCGGCGGTCCTATCGATGAAGGGAGACGTGTCGTGGTCACGCGGCCTCCCCGACCGTGCTTCCACTCGGCAGAGATGCTATCAAAGTTCGTCATATGGTCGGGGAAACCGGCCGGCAACTGGCTTCAGCTCCCACGTTTCTTCGCCGACGAGCTGCCAGCCTCTGGTCCAAGCGGGATCTGGTTGCAGGCGGATGACTGCTACAGCAAGGCTTCCTGGGTCACGGTCAAGGTCTCCGTTGCCGGCAACATAGCCCTGGCCCGTGGCTGGCAGACATTTGCCCGCACGCGCGGCCTGGGCACGCGGTGCACCCTCCATTTCAAGTATGACAGTGACACGACCCTCTACGTGAGGGTGTTTGGGGAAGATGGTCGTCGCGCAGGGTGCTGCCCCAAGGTCAACGATGACGAGGAGGTGCTCGGCCTTGGCGATGGTCGTGATGAGGACGAGGGTGAACCCACCCTTGGGGCCGACCACGTCTCGTCCAGCTACAACAATTCTTCATCCAGCGACAGCTCCAGCAGCGACGGTTATGACCAGCCGCCACGCCCGCTTTGAAGGCGGCACTGGGTCGTCTCGCCACCGCGCCTCCGTGAAGCGCGAGGAGGGGTCCGGATGAACTCGGGGCGGCGCCAGGGGCCTGCCCCCTTGGACCGCTGTAGGGGCAGACGCCACTTTTATTTTGTTCTTCCTTTCCTTCCTGCATCAAAAAGAAACCAGAATGGGCCCCGGAGGGGCGTGTATCGAACTATGATCTCAATCATTATGCTATATTTGTTGCTCCTGTGCTGTGTCACAACATTGTTGTTTTATGTAGGGATAACTTAGCTTGACTTGCTCGGAGTAGCCTCCTCCTCGCGAGGCGCTTGCTTGCTTCCTGGTGCCTGTCGAGGCCTCCTTTGACCTGATAGGCGCTTAGGAACTGCAAAAAATTCGTCAAGAGGTTTATCGTTCTCCCGAGGCTTGGTCGCAGAGGCCACTGGCTTTGACCCAGCGCTTTGTATCACGGTAGCCGAGGGGCACGGATTAAGTGAGACGTGCGCCAGCTTGTGGGCTCGAACAAGGGTACCTCGCGAAAAACAGAAGAAGGAAGCTCACGAAGGTACCTGTTCAGCCCCCTCGCGAGGAACGCGCGACAGAGTACAGGCCGACCAAAGAAACAAAGGCAGAAACAGAGGCAGAAAGCGAAAGGGCGAGACCAGCAAGAGACAGCAGAAAGCAAATTTCAATTAAAGAGGGGCGAGCCAACTTCGGAAAGCTAATGAAAAGCCGTGTCCGGCACCTAGTCTAGTCTTCGTCGTCTTCTCACCAGCGCGGAGCTAAGTGCTGCCACTAAGAGGTGGGAGGGAGCCCCCGAGACCCAAGGGCGGCACTCCTGAGACTCCGGGGCGTGTACAGCCCCACTTGTTATTAAGTGAGAGTGTCACGGGCGGCAATCTTCACAGGCGCTAGGCCTTTCTTCACAGGCGCCGGGCCTTCTTCACAGGCGTTGGGCATTTCTTTAGGGGTAGAACTTCCGGAGGTGCTGGATGTTCCAGGCGTTTTGGATGGGTTCTCCATCCTGTGTCTCCAGGCGCGCGGCGCTAGGCCTGGAGACATGGACAACCTTGAACGGGCCCTCCCACATGGGTGAGAGCTTATGCATCCCTTCCCTGGAGAGGACCCTCCTCGGGACGAGGTCACCCACCTCGAGCGTCTTGGAGCAGATGCTACGACAGTGGTACGGCCGCAACGCTTGCTGGTATCTTGCTGCCTGTAGTGCGGCTTCACGGCGACGTTCCTCCCCCAGCACGAGGTCCATCCCCCGCCTGGTGTCCTGCTGCGTTTCATCAAACGCCAGGACTCATGCGGAGTGATGTCTGACCTCGTGAGGGAGGACTGCTTCTGCTCCGTAGACGAGGAAGAACGGGGTCTCGCCTGTCGACTTGGTGGCGGTGCTGCGGATGGACCATAGCACCGACTGGAGCTCATCGTGCCAGCCCCTGCCGTAGGCCTCGAGCTTCTTTGTGAAGGTCCTGGTCTTGAGGCCTCTCAGGACCTCCACGTTGGCACGTTCAGCCTGGCCATTGCTCCTGGGGGCGCTACCGAAGCGTAGCAGATCTGCGTTCCAAGGTTAGCACAATATGACTTGAAGAGATTACTAGTGAACTGCGATACATTATCGGTGATGATGCAGTTGGGGACCCCAAAACGGCTCACGAGGCCCTTGATGAACTTGACCATAGAGACAGCTGGGATGGTGCGGACGGTTCAACCTCCGCCCACTTAGTGAACTTGTCGATGGCGACGTAGAGGTATCGATAGCCCCCAGGCGCCCGAGCGAACGGGCCCAGGATACCTAGCCCCTACACTGCGAACAGCCACGAGAGTGGAATGGTCTGGAGGCCCTGAGCTGGCTGATGGATCTGCTTGGCGTGGAATTGGCAGGCCTCGCAGGACTTCACCAGCTCAGCTGCGTCATTGAGCGTCGTAGGCCAGTAGAATCCGCTACGGAATGCCTTGCCGACGAGGGTTCGTAACGACGAATGGTGCCCGCAGTCCCCACCGTGTTTGTCGGCTATCAGCTCTTTCCCCTGTTCCTTGGAGATACGACGCAGTGAAACATCATTTGGCCGCTTCCTATATAACTCACCGTCCTGGATGCAGTATGCCGTGGCCTGCCGGGCCACAGGCTCCGCATCCTCCTCCTTCTCCGGCAACGTCCCTTGCACCAGGTATTCCTTGAGTTCCTTGGTCTAGCATCCCTCCTGGGGCTCGAGCGCTAAGAGTAGGCGCGCTCCCGAGGTCGGGCCACATGCTGGGGCTCCTGTGGCAGGCGGCTGCGGGGGTTCCTCCCGAGGTTGAGCTGTTCTTGAAAGTAGTGGTGTTGCTGATGGCTTGAAGAGCCACTCCTTGAGGACGCCAGGCTCTTGGGCTGTCGCTTGGATGCTCTTCTGGCGATGTCGTCAGCTTCCTTGTTGGTTCCACGGGGAACGTGCTGCAACTCCAGGCCCAGGAATTACTTCTCCATCTTGCGCACCTCCGCGAGGTATGCTTCCATGTGCTCGTGCTTTGGCTTGTACACCTTGTTGGAGAAGTTTACGAGGAGCTACGAGTCACCCCTAACGGTGAGGTGCTTCACCTCGAGAGCTGCCGCAACTTTCAGGCCAGCTATGAGGCCTTCGTATTCTAGGATGTTGTTGGAGACCTTCTCGCCTTGCTGAAAGCAGAGCTGCACGACGTTGTAGAGCTTGTCCTGAGTGGGTGAGATGAGCACCGCTCTAGCCCCCGCGCCTTGGTGTGCGAAGGCACCATCAAAATACATGACCCAGCCGCCAGGCGCCTCACTTCCCGGTGAGAGGGACCGATCTTCGCCTACTTCAAGCGCCAGGGCGTCTGTCCATTCTGCCATGAAATCAGCGAGTGTGGCTCCCTTAATGACCCTGGTAGTGCTGAACTCCAACTGGAATGCTTGCAACTCGATGTTCCACTCAGAAACCCTTCCAACATAGTTGGGGCTCCTGAGCACCCTCTCCAGTGGGTAGGCCGAGACGACTTTGATGGGGTGGCCTTGAAAGTAGTGCCGCAACTTTCGTGAGGCCACCAGGAGCGTGAGCAGGAACTTCCAAGGCATGGGGTACCGTGCTCTTGCGTCCCGCAACATCGTGCTGATGAAGTATACTGGGTGCTCGACGAGGGTAGGCGTGCTGATGAGGCTTGCATCTTCCAGAAGTTGGGGTGCCTCCTGAGGTGGTGGAGCCCCCGGCGCTTGATCGCTTGTCGAGACCTTTGCGGGCTCGGGAGCGTCGTCCTGCTGAGGCCGCTCTTCTGTTGTTGCTGCAGCGGCCCTTGTGGCTCCCTCCGGGTCTTGCGTCGCCTCTACCGGAGGTGTAGTTCGGCGTGATGCGCCCTTGGCTTGGTGTTCTTCCCGAACCGCCACTAACGCCGCGCTGGCGGAGTAGGGAGTGGCGGCAAGATAGAGCATTAGGGGCTCGAGAGGTCGCGGCGCCACCACCACCGGGGGGCTAGTCGGGTATCTCTTGAGGTCTTGAAATGCTCGATCAGCCTCCGGGGACCACTTGGACGGGCCCTTCTTCTTAATCAGCCTGAAGAAGGGTAGGGCACGCTCTCCCAGCTTGGAAATAAAGCGTCCCAACGCAGTCACCCGTACAACAAGCTTCTGCATTTCCTTGAGGGTTTGCGGTGGACTCATGTCTTCAATGGCCTTGACCTTCTCTGGGTTGGCCTCGATCCCCCTGTGGGACACAAGGAAGCCCAGCAGCTTGCCTGAAGGGACGCCAAATACGCACTTCTCCAGGTTGAGCCGCAAGTCCACCTGGCGGAGGCTTTCAAAGGTCTCCTCCAGGTCTTGGATCAAGGTCCTCGCCTCCCGAGACTTCACCATGATGCCGTCGACGTAGGCTTCAGCATTCCTCCCGAGCAGCCGACCCAAGGCGATGTGCATGAGCCGCTGGAAGGTTGCGCTTGCGTTGCATAGTTCAAAAGGCATGCAAGTGTAGTAGTATACCCCACATGGGGTTACGAAGGCCGTCTTCTCCACATCTTATACCGCCATCTTGATCTGGTGATATCCTGAGAACGCATCCAGGACGCACAACAAGTCGCACTCGGTAGTGGAGTCAACGATCTGGTCGATGCGTGGAAGCGGGAACGGATCTTGGGGGCAGGCCTTGTTGAGGATGGTGAAGTTGACGCACATCCACTCCTTCCCGCCTTTCTTGGGGACGACAACGGGGTTTGCCAGCCACTCGGGGTACCGAACCTCATGAATGACACCCGCAGCCTCCAGCTTGTGGGTTTCTTGGACGATGAAAGCTTGCTTCTCCATGGACTGCCGCCTCGCCTTCTGCATCACGAGGCATACGTTGGGGCACACCTTCAGGTGGTGCTCTATCACCTCTTGGGACCCCCACCAGCTGATCGGGCTCCCAAGTGAACACTTCCTAGTTTTGCGCGCAAGAGTTTCACCAACGCCTCCTCCTTACCAGGCTCGAGGTTGGCGCCTATGGTAAAGGTTGCCCCTGAGGACCCGTCCTCCTCGGCTGGCACTCGCTTGGTTTCTGCCTTGTCCTGAGTGAAAAACTGCTTCTTCTTGGTTGGTGCGGCTCCCTTGGCCTTGGAGGTATCCGAGTCGGAGGGCTGCGCTGCTGCGGCGGTCTTGAGGGCGAGCTTGAGTGTCATCAAGGCTTCCTTGGTGTCCCCCTTGATGGTTAGGACACCCTCGCTTCCTGGCATCTTCATGAGGTTGTAAGCCGGATGGGTTGCTGCCATGAACTGGGCTAGAGATGGGTACCCGAGGATGGCCTTGTACGGGAGGCCGATGTGGGCGATGTCGAAGTCGACGAGCTTGGTGCGGTAGTTGTCGTGTTCAGCACGGGGAGGCGGATCTGCCCCAGGGAGCGGGCGAAGCCTCCACCAACCCCTGAGAAAGGCTTGCTAGGGCGGATCCACTCGAGTGGTACATGAAGAAGGCTGAAGGCCTCGACGGAGAGCACGTTGAGGCCGCCGCCGCCATCGATGAGTGTCTTGGTGATGGACACGTGGTAGATGGTGGGCGTGCAAAGCATTGGGAGCACACCCGAGCCGACAGTGGAGGCAGGATGATCCCCTGAGTCGAACGTAAGGTCAGCCTCGGGCGCGACCCAGCCCGGCGGAGCCCCCGGGTGCTTGGAAGCGGCGCTGATCTGGCGAAAGAACGGCTTGACGTGACGATCTGAGGGTGGTGCTTGCGAGCCGCCGAGGAGGGCCGCAATCGCGTGGTGCGCCGGCGCCTCGTAGCACGCAATGAAGAGGCCGCGCAACTCCTCCTAGGACGCCACCGTTGATCCGGGGAGGTTGAGCAGCCAGGCGCGCGGTGCGCCAGTGAGGGCCATGGGAAGCTAGTTGGCCATGACCTTGTCATCGTCCCCGGCCTTAAGGACGGCTTCCACATACACCAACAAGAAAACCGATGGGTCCGTCATGCCGTCGTAGCGTGGCAGCATCTCCGGCTTGAACTCGGGTGGCCACTTCACCTGCCGCAGGGCGGGAGCAAGGGCTCGGAGCCCCCTAGCGCCACTGTGGGCACCCAAAGATCCAGCCGGCGAGGCGGCGCCTGCCATGGAGAATGGGCGCGAAGATGGTGGAGCACGAATCGACGGAAGAAAAACTCCGGCACACCCTTACCTGGTGCGCCAAATGTCGGATCACGGGTTCTGGCAAAACCCTCAAGGTTCGAACACTGGGGTGCGTGCGAATATCTCCCCCTACCGATCCACGTCCTAGCGTTGCTAAGATCTTACGGGCTAACTCGACGAACTCACAACTCAAAGGACACAAGATTTATACTGGTTCGGGCCACCGTTGATTATTGTTCCCCTAAGTTGTTTGCTCACAAAGTCCCTATGCATAGGAAGTGGGTTAGACTTAAATGTGCTAGTCATATTATTCATGATGCTCTCTTTATGTTTCAATTCTTATCTTTTATGTGAGCATCATTGAAATCATCATGCCTAGCTAGGGGTGTTAAACGATAGCGCTTGTTGGGAGGCAACCCAATTTTATTTTTGTTCTTTACTTTTTTTTTCATCTTTAGTAATAAATAATTTATCTAGACTCTCTTATGGTTGTGTTTTTTTTATGTTTTAATTTGTGTTTGTGCCAAGTAAAGCCTTTAGGATCTTCTTGGGTGATCGTTGTTTGATCTTGTTGATAAAAATAGAAAGTATGCGCTCATGAAAATAATTTTCATTTTTCTACCAGAGAGCGATAAAATACCAATCTAAACTGCAGTAGATCAATTTACAAATTATTTAGGTCGTGCTAATTTTTCAGAATTTTTGGAGTTACAGAAGTATTTGAAATCTCCAGATTACTACAGACTGTTCTGTTTTTGACAGATTCTGTTTTCATTGTGTTGTTTGCTTATTTTGATGAATCTATGAGTAGTATCGGAGGGTATGAACCATAGATAAGTTTGAATATAGTAGATATTACACCAATATGAATTTAGAATGAGTTCACAACAGTACCTAAGTGGTGATTTATTTTCTTATACTAACGGAGCTTACGAGTTTTCTGTTCAGTTTTGTGTTGTGAAGTTTTCAAGTTTTGGGTAAAGATTCTATGGACTATGGAATAAGTAGTGGCAAGAGCCTAAGCTTGGGGATGACCAAGGCACCCCAAGGTAATATTTAAGGACAACCAAGAGCCTAAGCTTGGGGATGCCCCGGAATGCATCCCCTCTTTCGTCTTCGTTCATCGGTAACCTTACTTGGAGCTATATTTTTATTCACCACATGATATGTGTTTTACTTGGAGTGTCATTTTATTTCATTTTGTTTTGCTTGCTTTTTGAATAATATCCTAAGATCTGAAATTCTTAAATGTTAGAGAGTCTTCACATAGTTACATAATTATTCAACTACTCATTGATCTTCACCTATATCTTTCGGAGTAGTTTGTCGTTTGCTCTAGTGCTTCACTTTTATCTTTTAGATAACGAATGTGGTTTTATTTTTAAGAAATTAATGAAATCTCATGATTCACTTATATTATTTGGAGAGTCTCTTAGAACAACATGGTAATTTGCTTTGGTTAGAAAATTAGTCCTAATATGATGGGCATTCAAGATGGGTATAATAAAAACTTTCATATAGAGTGCATTGAATACTATGAGAAGTTTTATACTTGATAATTGTTTTGAGATATAAAGATGGTGATATTAGAGTCATGCTAGTTGAGTAGTTGTCGGATCACGGGTTCCGGCAAAACCCTCAAGGTTCGAACACTTGGGTGCACGCGAAGATCTCCCCATGCCGATCCACGTCCTAGCTTTGCTAAGATCTTACGGGCTAACTCGACGAACTCGCAACACAAAGGACACAAGATTTATACTGGTTCAGGCCACCGTTGTGGTGTACTACCCTACTCCAGTGTGTGGTGGTGGATTGCCTCTTGGGCTGAGGATGAATAGTACAAGGGGAAGAACAGCCTCGTGAGGAGAGGTGTTCTTGTGCACGGTGAACTCGTGGTGGTTCTCCTCTCTCTCGATTCAACCGATCCCCTTCTCTCTGGTGGTGACTAGTCCTATTTGTAGAGGCTCTGGTCCTCTCCACAAATATTGAGAGGGAAGGGAGCCAACAACGGCCAATTCGAAAGGGGACAACTAGTACAGCTTATCCTAACAAAAGTGGTCTTCGCCTGCCAAAGGCTCTGGTGGTGATGCCGTCTTGGGCTCCACGGTGACCTCCGTCTTGCCGTCCTGCTGGTCTTGGTCTCGTTGCACCAATATGGAAACCTTTTCTTGACGCCTCAGTACTCCGCGCCTGCGCTTGCTTCCTTAGCACCAAAAGGAAACAAGGACACTGTGCACGCTGGCGCCCGCCTGGCGCCCGCCTGATCTTGATCGTCATGGCTCACGTCATCGGAACCTCGTGAGGTTTTCCTGGCATTGATATCTCTGCCCCTCGTGAGCCTTCCTAGTGAGGGCGCTCCTGAGGAGGTCTTGTGCTGTCTGCCTCGCGAGGCTTGGCCCCTCGCGAGGGTCTTGACTCCTTGCTGGTGAAGATGGGCCGTACGGGCCCGCTCGTGGAGCCACGCCGTCGGCCACAGGCAGGCAAGTCTGGGGACCCCCGTTCCCAGAACGCCGACAGTAATTGTGAAATGGAGAAATACTTGTGTTGAGGTTTGCAAAGTCCCGTAGCATGCACGCATGGTAACCGTTGTGTGACAAATTTGAAGCATGTGGTGTTTTTCTTGATTTCCTTCTTTATGAGTGGCGGTCGGGGACAAGCGATGGTATTTTCCTACCAATCTATCCCCCTAGGAGCATGCGCGTAGTGCTTTGTTTTGATGACTTGTAGATTTTTTCAGTAAGTATGTGAGTTCTTTATGACTAATGTTGAGTCCATGGATTATACGCACTCTCACCCTTCCATCATTGTTATCCTCTTCGGTACCGTGCATTGCCCTTTCTCACCTCGAGAGTTGGTGCAAACTTCGCCGATGCATCCAAACCCCGTGATATGATACGCTGTATCACACATAAGCCTCCTTATATCTTCCTCAAAACAGCCACCATACCTACCTATTATGGCATTTCCATAGCCATTCCGAGATATATTGCCATGCAACTTTCCACCATTCCATTTATTATGACACGCTCCATCATTGTCATATTGCCTTGCATGATCATGTAGTTGACATCGTATTTGTGGCAAGGCCACCGTTAATTTTTCATACATGTCACTCTTGGTTCATTGCATATCCCGGTACACCACCGGAGGCATTCACATATAGTCATATTTTGTTCTAAGTATTGAGTTGTAATCCTTGAGTTGTAAGTAAATAAAAGTGTGATGATATTCATTAATAGAGAATTGTCCCATGTGAGAAAAGGATGATGGAGACTATGATTCACCCATAAGTCGGGATGAGACTCCGGACGAAAAAAATAAAAGAGGCCAAAGAAGCCCAAATGAAAAAAGAGGCCAAAGAAGCCCACCAAAAAAGATAGAAAAAGAGAGAAGGGACAATGTTACTATCCTTCTTCCACACGTGTGTTTCAAAGTAGCACCATGATCTTCATAATAGTGAGTCTCCTATTTTGTCACTTTCATATACTAGTGGGAATTTTTCATTATAGAACTTAGCTTGTATATTCCAATGATGGGCTTCCTCAAAATGCCCTAGGTCTTCTTGAGCAAGCGATTTAGATGCACACCCACTTAGTTTCTTTTGTTGAGCTTTCATACATTTATAGCTCTAGTGCATCCGTTGCATGACAATCCCTACTCCTTGCATTGACATCAATTGATGGGCATCTCCATATCCCGTTGATTAGCCGCGTCGATGTGAGACTTCTCCTTTTTTGTCTTCTCCACACAACCTCCATCATCATATTCTATTCCACCCATAGTGCTATGTCCATGGCTCGCGCTCATATATTGTGTGAAAGTTGAAAAAGTTTGAGAATACTAAAGTATGAAACAATTGCTTGGCTTGTCATCGGGGTTGTGCATGATGAGAGAATTTTGTGTCACGAAAATGAAGCATGGCCAAACTATATGATTTTGCAGGGATGAGCTTTTTTTGGCTAGGTTATTTTGAGAAGACATAATTGCTTGGTTAGTATGCTTGAAGTATTATTATTTTTATGTCAATATTAACTTTTGTCTTGAATCTTTTGAACCTGAACATTCATGCCACAATAAAGAGATTACATTGAAAATATGTTAGGTAGCATTCCACATCAAAAATTCTGTTTTTACCATTTACCTACTCGAGGACGAGCAGGAATTAAGCTTAGGGATGCTTGATACGTCTCCAATGTATCTATAATTTTTGATTGTTCCATGCTATTATATTATCAATCTTGGATGTTTTATATGCATTTATATGCTATTTTATATGATTTGGGACTAACCTATTAACCTAGAGCCCAGTGCCAGTTTTCTGTTTTTTCCTTGTTTTTGAGTATCGCAGAAGAGGAATATCAAACAGAGTCCAATTGACCTGAAATTTTATGGAGATCATTTTTGGACAAGAAGAAGCCCATGGAGCATTGGAGATGGACCAGAAGAGTCCCGAGGCCACCACGAGGGTGGGGGTGCACCCTACCCCCTGGGCGCGCCCCCTACCTCGTGGCCGCCTAGTGAACCCCGCTGACTTGTTCGCGACGCTAATGCCTCTTATATATCCCCAAACCTCCAGAAAATAACCTAGATTGGGAGTTCCGCCGCCACAAGCCTCTGTAGCCACCAAAAACAAATCGGGATCCTGTTCCGACACCATGCCGGAGGGGGGATCCATCATCGGTGGCCATCTTCATCATCCCGGCGCTCTCCATGACGAGGAGGGATTAGTTCACCCTCGGGGCTGAGGGTATGTACCAGTAGCTATGTGTTTGATCTCTCTATCTCTCGTGTTCTTGATTCGCACGATCTTGATGTATCGCGAGCTTTGCTATTATAGTTGGATCTTATGATGTTACTCCCCCTCTACTCTCTTGTAATGGATTGAGTTTTCCCTTTGAAGTTATCTTATCGGATTGAGTCTTTAAGGATTTGAGAACACTTGTTGTATGTCTTGCATGTGCTTATCTGTGGTGACAATAGGGTACTCACATGATCCACTTGATATATGTTTTGGTGATCAACTTGCGAGTTCCGTGACCTTGTGAACTTATGCATAGGGGTTGGCACACGTTTTCGTCTTGACTCTCTGGTAGAAACTTTGGGGCACTCTTTGAAGTTCTTTGTGTTGGTTGAATAGATGAATATGAGATTGTGTGATGCATATCGTATAATCTGTAACGCCCCGGATACATCTTTCCACATTTGTAACTCCGACTCTTGCCTTTTTCGGAGATGCGATATGATTTTCCTTTCATGGTTGGGTTTTGTCTTTGTTTTGCATTTTTTTCATGTCATGCATTTCATATCATGTCATCATGTGCATCGCATTTGCATACATGTTCGTCTCATGCATCCGAGCTTTTTCCTCGTTGTTCGTTTTGCAATCCGACACTCCTATGTCCTCCGGCGCCCCCTTTTTGTCTCTTTTTGTGAGTGGGTGTTAAACATTCTCGGAATGGACCGAGATTTGCCAAGCGGCCTTGGTACATCACCGGTAGACCGCCTGTCAAATTTCGTGCCATTTGGAGTCCGTTTGATGCTCCAACGGTTAACCGGGTAACCACGAAAGCCTCTTGTGTGTTGCAGTCCAACACCCCTCCAAAACGGCCCAATAACCCATCCAAACCATCCATGCCCTCCATCGTCGGATCACGATTGTGTGGGCAAAAACTACACTCCATTTGGACACTCCCACCTCCCTCTACCTATAAATATGCGTTCCCCTCCGAATTTCGTGCAGATGAACCCTAGCCCAGCTCCCCTCGCGCCGCCGGACACGTCCAACTCCGGTCAGACATGTCCAGCCTCCAGGTCGCCCGAATCAATCCGGACATGACACGTCATCGCGCCGCCGCGCTCGCCCACTCACATCACGCCACCTGTCGCCGCCGCTTCCCACCACCGTGCGGCCCGCGGAGCCCATCGCAGGTCCGCACAGGCCCGGTCGCCGCTGCCGCTCGCCCGCGGGAGCGTGCCCGCACCCGCCGCCTCGCCGCTCGCCGGATCTTCGCCGGACCTCGCCGGAGACCGCGACCTCATGATACATCTCCAACGTATCTACTTTTCCAAACACTTTTACCCTTGTTTTGGACTCTAACTTGCATGATTTGAATGGAATTAACCCGGACTAACGCTGTTTTCAGCAGAATTACCATGGTGTTATTTATGTGCAGGAGCAAACGTTCTCGGAATGACCTGAAACTTCACGGAGCCACTTTTTCAGAAAATAAGAAAAATACCTGCAAAAGATGAAGGCCAGGGGGGCCACCACCTCTCCACAAGGGTGGGGGCGCACCTGTCCCCCTAGAGCACGCCTCCCTACCTCGTGGGCCCCCTGTTGACTCTCTGACTCCAACTCCACCTCCATATATTGAGTTTCGGGGAGAAAAAATCAGAGAGAAAAAATCATCGTGTTTTACAATATGGAGCCGCCGCCAAGCGCTAAAACCTCTCGGGAGGGCTGATCTGGAGTCCGTTCGGGGCTCCGGAGAGGGGAATCTGTCGCCATCGTCATCATCAACCATCCTCCATCACCAATTTCATGATGCTCACCGCTGTGAGTGAGTAATTCCATCGTAGGCTTGCTGGACGGTGATGGGTTGGATGGGATCTATCATGTAATCGGGTTAGTTTTGTTAGGGTTTGATCCCTAGTGTCCATTATGTTCTGAGATTGATGTTGTTATGACTTTGCTATGCTTAATGCTTGTCACTAGGGCCCGAGTGCCATGATTTCAGATCCGAACCTATTATGTTTTCATCAATATATGAGTGTTCTTGATCCTATCTTGCAAGTCTATAGTCACCTATTATGTGTTATGATCCGTTAACCCCGAAGTGACAATAATCGGGATACTTACCAGTGATGACCATAGTTTGAGGAGTTCATGTATTCACTATGTGTTAATGCTTTGTTCTGGTTCTCTATTAAAAGGAGGCCTTAATATCCCTTAGTTTCCGTAAGGACCCCGCTGCCACGGGAGGGTAGGACAAAAGATGTTATGCAAGTTCTTTCCCATAAGCACGTATGACTATATTCGGAATACATGGCTACATTATATTGACGAACTGGAGCTAGTTCTGTGTCACCCTAGGTTATGATTGTTACATGATGAACCGCATCCGACATAATTCTCCATCACTGATCCATTGCCTACGAGCTTTCCATATATTGTGCTTTGCTTATTTACTTTCATGTTACTATTGCTATAATCACTACAAAATGCCAAAAACATTACTTTTACTACTGTTACTTTTTGTTACCGTTACCACTATATCATATTACTTTGCTACTAAACACTTTGCTGCAGATATTAAGTTTCCAGGTGTGGTTGAATTGACAACTCAGCTGCTAATACTTGAGAGTATTCTTTGGCTCCCCTTGTGTCGAATCAATAAATTTTGGTTGAATACTTTACCCTCGAAAACTATTGCGGTCCCCTATACTTGCGGGTTATCAAGACTATTTTCTGGCGCCATTGTCGGGGAGCATAGCTCTATTCTTTGAGTCACTTGGGATATATATCTGCTTATCATTATGAAGAACTTGAGAGATCCAAAAACCAAGA
This sequence comes from Triticum urartu, assembly GCF_003073215.2. Taxonomy (NCBI): domain Eukaryota; kingdom Viridiplantae; phylum Streptophyta; class Magnoliopsida; order Poales; family Poaceae; genus Triticum; species Triticum urartu. The sequence goes on from NC_053023.1 coordinate 521,781,672, forward strand.
TCTATCCCTCAACTACGAGGGGAGGTAAGGAACTGACATCTAGCTCTGCACTTGATTCACCTTCTGTTTTGAGTAAGTTTGCGACACCTACACCTGCTTCTGCTATTTGTTCTGATATGTCGCATGTTATTGATGATGCCACTTCTGCTATGCATGATACTTATGATGAAACTACCTCTATGCCTGATACTACTATGCCACTTAGTGATTTTCTTGATAAACAACTTGCTAGGGCTAGAGAAATTGAAAATATTGAATCTAATGATACTGATGAAAGTGATGATGAAGAATCACTTGTTATTCCTAAGGGTTATGTTTTTGATCAAGAAGCTTCTTTAGCTATTTTAGCTTGCGAAAATAGAAATGAACTCAAAAGATTATTAGCTAAATGGAGTAAGCAATCTCTAAATGCTAGAATGAAACCTAACCCTGCTTTTGCTACTTCACCTATCTTTGTTACTGATAAGGATTATGAATTCTCTGTTGATCCTGATATAATTACTTTGGTTGAATCTGATCCTTTTCATGGTTATGAATCTGAAACTGTTGTGACACATCTTACTAAATTGAATGATATAGCCACCCTATTCACTAAAGATGAGAGAACTCCCTACTTTTATATCCTTAAAATATTTCCGTTCTCATTAAAGGGTGATGCTAAGATATGGTTTAATTCTCTTGATCCTGGTTGTGTGCGTAGTCCCCAGGATATGATTTATTACTTTTCTGCTAAATATTTCCCTGCTCATAAGAAACAAGCTGCTTTAAGGGATATATATAATTTTGTGCAAAATGAAGAAGAGAGTCTCCCACAAGCTTGGGGGAGGCTTCTCCAATTACTTAATGCTTTGCCTGACCATCCTCTTAAGAAAAATCAAATACTTGATATCTTTTATAATGGACTAACCGATGCCTCCAGAGATTACCTGGATAGTTGTGCTGGTTCTGTTTTCAGGGAAAGAACACCGAATGAAGCTGAAATTCTATTGGATAATATGTTGACAAATGAAAATAATTGGACACCTCTGGAGCCAATTCCTGAGCCTATTCCTAAATCAACTCCGAAGAAGAGGGGTATTCTATTTCTCAGTCCTGAAGATATGCAAGAGGCAAAGAGATCTATGAAAGAAAAAGGTATTAAAGCTGAGGATGTTAAGAATTTACCTCCTATTGAAGAAATACATGGTCTTAATTTACCGCCTGTTGAAGAAACATATAATCTTAATCCATTACCTATTGAAGAAACTCATGGTCTTGATAACCCGACACAGGAGTAAAGGTAAATTCTCTCTACAAATACGATAAAGCTGAAATCCCATTTACTAACTTTGCTAGCCCATGCTTAGATGAGTTTGATAAATTTATGGCTAACCAAGAAGACTTTAATGCTTATTTTGGTAGACAATTGAAATACAATTCAAATATGCTTGAACACTTGGGTGATTATATGGCTAATGTTAAAGGTGAACTTAAACTTATTAGTAAACTTGCTTCTATGGTTACCACTCAAGAAGAACAAGTACTTAAAGCTCAAAATGATTTGCTCAATGAATTGAATAGCAAGAATGATGATAATGTTGTTAGAGTTATGACTAGAGGTGGTAGAATGACTCAGGAACCTTTGTATCCTGAAGGCCACCCTAAGAGAATTGAGCAAGATTCTCAGAGAAATAATATAGATGTACCTAGTTCTTCTAAAAGGAAGAAAAAGAAAAATGATAAGACTTTGCATGCTTCTAGTGGTCCTATAGTTGAAACACCTGAGATTCCAAATGATATTTCTATTTCTGATGCTAAAACTCAATCTTGTAATGAACCTCAAACTAGTGATAATGTTAATGATAATGTTCATAATGATGCTCAACCTAGTAATGATAATGACATAGAAATTGAACCTGTTGTTGATCTTGATAACCCACAATCAAAGAATCAACATTATGATAAGAAATATTTTGTTGCTAGGAAACATGTTAAAGAAAGAGAACCATGGGTTCAAAAACCCATGCCTTTTCCTCCCAAACCATCCAAGAAAAAGGATGATGAGGATTTTGAGCGCTTTGCTGAAATGATTAGACCTATCTTTTTGCATATGCGATTAACTGATATGCTCAAAATGAATCCTTATGCTAAGTATATGAAAGATATTGTTACAAATAAAAGAAAGATACCGGAAGCTGAAATTTCCACCATGCTTGCTAATTATACTTTTAAGGGTGGAATACCAAAGAAACTTGGAGATCCAGGAGTACCCACTATACCATGCTCCATTAAAAGAAACTATGTTAAAACTGCTTTATGTGATCTTGGAGCCGGTGTTAGTGTTATGCCTCTCTCTTTATATCATAGACTTGATTTGAAAAAATTGACACCTACTGAAATATCTTTGCAAATGGCTGATAAATCAACTGCTATACCTGTCGGCATTTGTGAGGATGTGCCTATTGTAGTTACAAACGTTACTATTTTAACGGACTTTGTTATTCTTGATATTCTCGAGGACGATAGTATGTCTATTATTCTTGGAAAACCCTTTTTGAATACTGCAGGAGATGTTATTGATTGCACTAAAGGCAATGTCACTTTTTATGTTAATGGTAACGAGCATATGGTACACTTTCCGAGGAAACAACCTCAAGTTCATAGTATCAACTCTACTGGAAAATTTCCATCGATTATATTTGGAGGTTTTGAATTTCCTCTTCCTATTGTCAAGAAGAAATATGATATTCTTATTATTGGGGATGTGCATATCCCCATTGAGGTAACATAGTGTTATTCGAAATTTCTCCGGTTCCATGTTATTCGGAATGAGTTCGTTAACAAGACTTGATCAACCTTGTTAGTGGATTACTTTTGATGATCATGAGATGGATGAAACTAGAAGGCACAACCTTCTGTACCCCACTTTTACTTTCTGTTATTTATATTAAATAAAATAAAAATAAATATTTTTCTGTCTATTATCTGATTAACCGTGCAATATAAAAATACCTCGAAAATGAAAGTTCTCCAAATGCCCTGAAATTTAAATATGATTTTTTCCGGAATATTTGAGAATATTTGGCACAAAGAGCACAGCAGGGGGGCCAACCACCTGCCCACGAGGGTGGAGGGCGCGCCCCTACCTCATGGGCCCATGGTGTCCCTCCTCCACTTATTCCTGCACCCACACACTTCATCTTCCTCCCACAAACACGAATATCCAGCTGAAGCACGAGTCCAAGCTCATCTTGCTACCATTTTCGATCTCCTTGCTCAAACCACCTCTCACAAAACTGCTTGGGGAGATTGTTCCTTGGTATGTGACTCCTCCATTGGTCCAATTAGTTTTTGTTCTAGTTCTTTATTCATTGCAAATTTTTGTTGCTTAGGTGACCCTGTTCTTGAGCTTGCATGTCAAATTTATATGGTCAAAAGTAGTTTTGATGCATGATATAGGCCCTAGGCACTTGTAGGAGTAGTTGCTATCAATATTATTGAGTTTGGTTTACTTTTATTTTGAAGTTACTAAAAAATTTCAGAATTTTTCAGAGGAAGAAATATGCTTAGGAAAATGTTCCAAGGTGGTTCCTCAAGGAAGCAAGGACCCAGGCTTGCAATGCGTGATGCTGATGAAGAGCCACCAAGAGACGCTCCAGTGCGTCCTTGTGAATGGCCGTCTGAGAACTTCATGGATCGAGCGGGAATTAAGGAAGAATTCAACGCATATTTGCGTAACGCTGATCTTGTGAGTTTTGAGGAAGAGAAGTGCAGCCGGTATCACAACCTCACCAGTACCTTTGTGAGGAGGTTTGAATTTTCAACTTCACATAATTCTCCAACTATCCTGTTTGATCTTTATGATAAATCTTACACTATGTACTTAGAGGATTTTACCACTGCTTGCAAACTTCCACAATGGGGTAGTATAAGGGATCCTCGCAAATCTGAATTTAGAGATTTTCTGGCTAGCATAACTGTGGGAGAATCTAGAGATATTACACAAGCTACCATAGGGAGCATTCACTTTACCGCTATACATTATTTTGCTCTCTTCATAGGTAGATGCATAAATGGTAAAGATGAGGCATGTCACATGTGTGTCCCTGACCTCAGTATTCTTAGGAGTGCTGTGTTAGGAGACAAATCATATAATAGCTAATTTTCTTGGTATAGCCATACACGAAGATGATATTGAATTATCTCCTGCTTATCTAGATTTTAATGCTATGGTTCACCACCAGTTTGTCGAGAGGAACGAATCACCTCTCCAGTATCGACTAATCTTTGATAGACGTCGTGCTGTCCATATTACTCTCCCTGCCCCTACCTTCTCTGATTATCAGGCAAGAGGAGGATATACTATTATCAGAGAGGAGGCAGATGAGTATGAGAGGAGAGAGGAGGCCGCTCGTCGCCATGCTGCAGCTCAGCAGGCGATAGCGGCTGCATCGCAGTACGACCCCAGCTACTATTATGGATATCCACCAGGCCAGCCGTGGCCATAGACAAACTTAGGCCAAAAGCCTAAGCTTGGGGGAGTACATATTTCCCACCAACATTATATTTATGTTCACACACTCATTGCTAGATGTCGGTGCTCATACTTTTTCATTGTATCATCCATGCTAGTTTATTTTCCTTTTTATGCCTTCTTCTTGTGTGTTTAATAAACCTTAAGAAAAACCAAAAAAATTAGTTGTAGCTTTTAATCCGTTTAATTTCCATGCTTGTAGTAGTAATTAAAAAGAAAACCCAAAAAGATTTTCCTGTTCTTCTTTTTGCTTGTTGGGAGCTTTCCCGTGTAAATAGTTTTATTTCTTTTCTTTTCTTTGGGGGTCGATAGGAGAAGACCATAATTAAATTGTTGAAGTGGATCTTATATGCATTATTGTTTATCTGACAAAAGAGCCCATATTGCCTTGTCTTCTCCTGTTTATTGAATGCTTGCAGATTCCAGCTTAGTCCAATGCACGTGCACTATTATTATCATTCACATCATTCGATCGTGCAAGTGAAAGGCAATTATGATGTTATATGATGGACTCGCTGAGATGAGAAAAGCTGGTATGAACTCGACCTCTTTTGTTTTTGTAAATATGATTAGTTCATCGTTCCTGATTCAGCCTATTATGAATAAACATGTTTGCAATGACAATTAGAGATCATAGTTTCTTGTGCCATGCTTGATTAGCTACGAGTTATAATGGTTTACCTTGCGTGCCAACATGCTATTAAAATGGTTTTGATGTGGTATGATAGGGTGGTATCCCCCTCTGAATGATTTAAGTGACTTGACTTGGCGCATGTTCACGCATGTAGTTGAAACAAAATCAACGTAGCCTTCACGATATTTATGTTCAAGGTGGATTATATCCTACTCATGTTTGCATTCGGTGTTGATTAATTTTAATGCATTGTGACACTCCAAAAATTTTGATTTGGTTTTTATCAAATTCTTTACTTGATTTGAAGGAGGCTATTTAAATTTTTTCTTAAAACCTCTCCTTCTCAAAACTTTTATGACAAATAATTTTGGTGCTCTTCTCAACCTTGATTCTTGGTCTTGAGAGCTTTTCATTTTGTCTCGACTCAACACAAATTTATTTTTGAAAGTTCTTGAAATTTCTTCTATTAAAAAGAAACCCTAGGAATTATGGGTTTATTCTTTTCCCATTCAAAAAATTTCTCTTTTGCCATGTCACATGTTGATAGATTTTTCCAAATCCACCTCCCTGCTTTGGTTCAAGTCAAATATCCAATTCCAGCAAGTTTCAACCCATTTTTGATTTTTATTCTATTTATTTTATCCTCAAAACAATTTCTGTCAATTATTTTGGACCTTGGTGACTTACAAAGGAACTACTAGTTTCCTTTTGAGTTTTGGTCCCAAACAAACTCCTCTGGCTAGTCCTTAGCACCCTCAACCAAGATCCATCTAGATCCATTGGCCCACAGTTCAAAATTTTCAAAATATGTTTGCTGCAAGTTTGGACATGATTTACAAATTTTGATGAAATTCATTGTTTTTCTTCTCCAAAAATTCTGAGTTAATTCATGCAGCTTCTAGATGCAGCAAGAGGCCACCTCTCCAAAGATCAGCTCAAGAAAAATTTCCCATGTGCCTAAAACATTTCATTGAACACTTGGCATGCACTGTTTCTATCGAAATTCAGAAAAGTTCAGTGATTCAGTTCTGCCGCCAGTGTCGTTTCTTCAGAGTCGCGGCGTCAATCTCGCTAGTGCTCGCTGCTCCTTCCCCTTATCCAGAGCGCCGCAGGGTCGTTTGGATGGGCATGAGCGTCGGTGGCAACGTGGCTCGCTAGCTCCGGCGTCTTCTGCGGTGGCAGAGCCACCCATGGCGGCCAACAGGGGCCGGCCCTGCCTTTCGGTGCCGACCAGCACCGCCCAAGCCACTTGGAGCCTCCACGTGGCCACCCCCTCCCCTGTGCACGCTGTAGCACAGTCACCGCGGCCAGAGAGGCGCAGAGCGCGCTCTCTACCGCCGACGATCCCCGTGAAGCCGTTCCGTCAAGAATGTGGAGTACCGCCCAAGTTTTGCCAAGCTTAGCCTCTTGGACGGGACTAGCAGACCAACGCATTGATGCCCAACCGCCTAAGAACCCCGTTCGGCCACTGCCTCGCCGTAACCGCCATCGGAGTTATCCCGTTCATGGCAACCGCCTCGGATCGGCTATAAAAGGAGCCCTCGAGCTCGCCTTCGATGCTGCACCACACCTCCTCCTCACCAGAGCCCCGCCTAGCTACCAGGAGGACCTCAAGGAGGCCATCTTCCCCGACTCCGGCCGCCCTGATCCACTTCGAGCTCCGGCGTGATTCACTCTGGTGAGACCACCCCCGCCTCCCAGACCGTGCCAGTCATCCCCTACTACACCCAATACTCTAACCCGAGCCCCAATTTCACACCTGTAGCTCTCCTCGACGAGATCCACCATCACCCAAGCCGCCGTCCGCTGGAGTGAGGGCCGCCGTCGATGTGGTGCTCGCCGACGCCCAACTCCGTCACCCACAAACGCGGAAGAGCTCCGTGAACACGTAGGCACCCTCCGATCCCCCTGCCTCACCGTGGATCAACGCCGGCGACCACGGCGAGCTTCGGGCGCCGGCGTACTCTATTTTTCTTTTCAAATATTTGAACCTGACAGGTGGGACCCCCATGTCAGCCTCTATTCTGTTTACTCGAACCGTTTTCTGAAAAAAAGCCTTCGGGCAAAATACGTCTCCACTCTGGACTGGCGTATTTATAACTGAAACATTTTTTGTTTTTATAATCTAGCCCCTAGAAACTTTCTATTTCATTACAAAAAAGTCCCTGGACTAAAACCCTTATAACTTTTTAACAAAAGATGATTTTGACTTGATTCTTTTTCTGTCATCTTTATTTTTCTGTCTAGTTTTTTTCATATTTATTTGAAAAATATTTGGATACTTTTTGTACACGCACGGTATTTATGTAGTATCCGATTTTCCTTTTAATACGTAGATACCGAAGGAGGTGAAGGAGACGCCAACTTCGCCGAGTTAGACTCCGACTACTCCGAACCAGGCAAGCATGTTTGAACCTTTGATATGATGAGTGTGTTGCACGTTTTCTTGAGTAGTTTTCTCATGGCATGTTTATATAAGCATATTGTGAATGTTATATTGCATGCAAGGCAAGCTACATGTGAGCTTCGAAGTTGATATGTTCATATGATGATAAGATAACCTGATCATGTGGTGGCGTGATAGGTTGTAAGCTGGTATTGTTGAAGCATGCTAGTCTTATGTCAACCGCGTAACTCCAGTGTTAACGTGGAACAAGTTCTGTTCCTGTTTGTCCCCTTCCGTGCTACCACATGCTTTCCGCAAAGAATGCGGTTTAGTAAGTTGCAAACCTCTCTCCTTGTACACACAAAATAGAGGGGCCGTGATAAGGGTTCCATGGCCCTCGATTAAAGCCCGACATCCGGTCAGGGGGCATGGGTGTTTCCGGTTGGGACCGAGAGGGGGGCACCCCTTAGAGCGCGCGAATATAAATTTGATCCCATGCTATTCGAGGTTGTAGCATCCCCGTCTCAAAGTTTTTCTTGAACGTTGCCTAGGGTGACCCTTGGCAGCAGAATGTGGAATGGGTGTGTACTGGTCAGATGTGTTTCTTCTAAAAAACCGTAAACGGAACTAGTCCTTGTGACTACTGAAATCCATTGGCTGTGGCTAAAGAGTACGAACTCTGCAGAGTCAAAACCATTCGAGTATCCATGTCCACAATCAAGGACTTGGACATCATCTCAGTGTCAGAGTCAGTCTCAGTATGGTTCTCGGCATCAAAACCGGTGTCAGTCTCCGGAGAATGAGCAATGAAACTGAGAGTGGTAAACTCGGTTGAATATTATCCCTATGAACGGACTAAACCATTTATTATTATACGCCGAGTATTTCCTTGTGATGGTTTAAATTCATGAACTACCTGAATTCGAATGATGAACTATAAGCCCTTTATGTGATGTCGCTCAGACGTCCGACTGTGGCATTCTTGTTATTTACTTTTGATATAATCCCTTTATGTGATGTCGCTCAGACGTCCGACTGTGGCATTCCTGTTGTTTACTTCCGATATAAGCCCTTTATGTGATGTTGCTCAGACGTCCGACTGTGGCACCCTTGTTATTTACTTTCATTATAAGCCCTGTTCGAGATGTCGCTTAGACGTCCGACTGTGGCACGCACTGTTATTTACTTTTCAATATAAGCCCTTTATGTGGTGTCGCCCTAACGCCCGACTGCGGCATGTTAAATTTTTTTTTACCTTTCGAGGCGTCGCTTCAGACACCCGATCGGTCTTAGTTATTTTATTGGGATTTCGGGAGGATTACCGCCTGACTTCCTTTTATTTGTCGTGCGGTGCAAATTTATTATTTTATTGTGCATGCTAACCTGCTCATGTGCATCATGTTTACATTTGTTATATCTTATGTCCAAACTGTCTTGCGAGTACATTCAAAGTACTCACCTGGCTTGTTGATTTGGCTAGATATTGACGAAGGCGATCTTATGGATGAAGAGTTCGATAGCGAGTCCGACGCCTAGAGGAGTCCCAGTCAGTCTCGTGCGATTCTGGAATTGGTCACTTGTGTTATACATGCTTCTGCTACCCAAATAAAATCATCGAGCCTCACTCCGACGCTTGATGAGTTGTAAGATACAGGAGTCATGTCACCCACTTCACTGTGACATATCCACCACCACTTTTATTACGAGTTAGTAGTTATGCCACCATACCCTTGTGTCATATCCGCCTTTATGTATAATATTGGCATGCTTGTAATAAATTGTTGAGCATCCTCAGGTCAACCTTGTATAATATTTAGTACTGCTGGACTTCTGTATCAAGGTTTTGTCTGCCAGTAAGAAGAATTCTTCTAGACTGGTCAATACAAGGGTCGGCTTTTCAATAAATGTTTTATTGGAAAACCGGTCCCGAGAAACTTGGTATCAGAGCCAGGCTGACTGTAGGAATCCACTAGGTGCACTCGCTAATCGGTTATTAGCGTATTGAGTGCTATTTTTAGCATTTTGCAAACGTAGCAATTTTCTGTTGGTCATCATAAATTTATGACTTGACTATTCGGAATTTTTGTCTACTTTTGTAGATGGCTGGCAACGACTGTGAGTCACAGGTGTTCGCCAATGTCCCTGAGGGGTTCATCAAGCTTCTCGTCTCCATCACCAAAGTCGCGATCGGGCCATCGGCTCGCCCGGAGTTAACACTCTACCAGCACAAGATCAGCGACAGCGTATCTATGTACCAGGCCGCGGTGCAATTCAAGGGAGGACGTTCTGAGACATGCCGCTTCCGATTTGTAGGAAGGGCCATGCCTATGGAGAGGCATGCCATGCAGATGGCTGCCCGTGAGGCAATAGCCCGCCTCCGGGATGTTCTTCCTTCAATGAAGACTCGTCGCTACCGCTACCTCCCATGCCACGTGCCATACACTTGTCACTATGCATTCGCTTGCCCTAGAGGAGAGACAGATGAGGCTATTGAGATGCTTGTTGAGTACCTCAAGGCGCTTGAGGCAGCATTTGACAACCTCGTGGACGGCTTTGTAGCTGCTCGTATGGATTCCATCCTTGGCTTCTCCGCCAACAGGAGGGAGCTCCTCCATATGGCACCACCGCTGACATTCGTCTCGTCCTCAGCGTCCTATACTCCTGCCATCTTAGCCACCGCTCGCCGCCTGCCTACCACTGAGGAGTTTGACCAAGTCATTGCTCCTACTCCAGTCAGAGCTGCACCACCTGCCACACCCGCGCCAGCTCCACAACCCAGTACTTTGCGCCTGGAGCCTATTAATGAGGAGGAGGTTGAGTCTCCAGCACCACTGGGTCTTACCCTCGGCAGGCCAAAGGAAGTTTTCACCATCTTCGACTGAGTACGCCTAGCAGCCTTGTGATGTGCCAGCTTGTATGATATGTTTATATGTACATAGGTTTGGTGAGAAGTAGTTTGTGTGCGCATCATGTAGGATCTCGGAGAAGTGCACTAGCCTAAATAACATGTCAGGAATGTGTATGCGCATCCTGAGTGATGTATTGTATAATTACGACTTGCGTGTAAGATATGTACTGAGCAGTCCTTCTCCATGTGCAATCAAGTATTTTCTGGAAAAATGTTGGAGTTCTTAAAATTTCGGCCTTTTCAAAATTATTTATTTTTGCCACTCAGTTTTTCTCATGAGTTTTTGCAAAAATACCCCAGAGTGGAATATGCCTCGTCCCTGGACTCGTTCTATGCCAAGTCCGCCAGAAGAAAATTATGGTACCCAGACAAGTAACAATTTCACACAGGGGCAGTCAAGTCAGCAAGGCAGTGAAACAACATTTTCTCAAGTATGCCGCCTTAATGAGAAAAGCCAGCAGCAGCATCAAGAAATGATGAACCATATTATCAATATGGGAAACCACCGTGAACCATATCAGCAGCACTCCAAATTGTCTGAACTACAGAAGACGCGTCCCCCGATGTTCTCTCACACTGATAGACCTCTTGAGGCCGATGATTGGCTTCGAGACATTGAAAGGAAGTTAGTTATTGCACAATGTTCAGAACGTGAGAAGGTACTTTATGCACCTCACTATCTCACGGGAACAGCCGCATCATGGTGGGAGAATTTCCTACACATGCACCCCAATGAAAATAATATCACCTGGGAAGATTTTAAGGAAGGATTTCATGGGGCGCACATCCCCAGAAGCATTATGAAGATCAAGAAAAGGGAATCCGATGATCTCAAGCAGAGAAGCATGACGGTGACTGAGTACAATAGTCAGTTTACTCTATTGTCTCGTTACGCCAACGAAGAGCATATGACAGAGAACAAAAAGATGGAGAAATTTCTGGACGGTCTGGCACCAGCACTTAAATACCAGCTGGTCGTACACACCTTCCCGGATTTCAAAACACTTGTGGACAAGGCCATTACCTTGGAAAATGAGCGCCACAGCTTGGAGGAATTTTGCAAGCGGAAAAGGGACAAGACTACTCATGCTCACGACAAACGGAACAAGACTGACCCTCAGAAGATTGAAGCGAACAGACCCACAACCAATGTCCCATGCCCAATCAAAAAAATTCACGCAAGGGACAAGGATTTCACATATCGCCCGGGTGTTACTTGCTACACTTGTGGAGAAGAAGGACACTATGCTAAACAGTGCCCAAAGCCAAGAAACTCGGCCCCAAAGCCGAACAACAATGGAAACAATTCAACACCCAAGCGTAACAATTTCAACCCCAATAACAATCACAAGAAGGGTCACTTGAACCATGTGACCAAGGAGGAAGCACAGAATGCCCAGGATATCGTACTCGGTACGTTCCCTATCAACACAATACCTGCCACGGTTTTGTTTGATTCTGGAGCTTCTCACTCGTTCATTTCAAAAAGTTTTGCTTTGCAACATGATTTTTCGATGCTTCCTTTGGAAAAATCCATGATCATCAAGTCCCCCGGGAATAAGCAAATAACTCAGAGTTACTGCCAAGGTGTGGTTATTGAGTTTGAAGGACTAAAATTTCAAGCAAACCTCATTGTACTGCAAAATAAAGGACTGGATGTTATCCTAGGAATGGATTGGTTAACCACCAACAAAGGATTTATCGATTGTTTCAATCGGACGGTAATCCTCACTCATCATCACGGGAAGACAATAAAAGTCATCGCTCAAGAGAGACCAAGATCACGACAACCAAAGTTGAACAAAGTGGACATTTCAGGGCTAAGGAAAGTTCCAGTAGTATGTGAGTTCCCTGACGTATTTCCCGAAGAACTACCAGGCATGCCGCCAGACCGAGAAATAGAGTTCAGCATTGAACTAGCACCTGGAACCGCCCCCATTTACAAGAAACCCTATAGGATGGCACCCTCCGAGTTGGTAGAATTAAAGAAGCAAATAAAAGAATTACTGGACAAAGGATTTATACGAGCCAGCTCCTCACCTTGGGGTTCACCAGTATTATTTGCCAAGAAAAAGGATGGGACACTGAGATTATGCATAGACTATCGAGCACTCAACATGGTCACCATCAAAAATAAATATCTAATGCCACGGATAAATGATTTATTTGGCCAGCTCGTACAAGCCAAAGTTTTCTCAAAAATTGATTTAAGGTCAGGATATCATCAATTAAAAGTACAGATAGAAGATATCCCTAAGACAGCATTCACCTCCAGATACGGACTATTTGAGTTTACTGTAATGCTGTTTGGACTAACAAACGCCCCCGCATATTTTGTCCACCTCATGAACAAGGTGTTTATGAAATTTATTGACAAATTTGTTGTGGTGTTCATTGATGATATTCTGGTATACTCTAAGACACCAGAAGAGCATGCAGAACATCTCAGGATTGTACTAGGAGAATTAAGGGAACACCAATTATACGCCAAATTCAGCAAATGTGAATTTTGGTTAAGACAGGTTGGTTTTCTAGGCCACGTATTGACCCAAGAAGGTGTTGCTGTGGACCCAGAAAAAGTCAAGGCCGTGCTTGGCTGGAAACCACCAGCCAGCGTAACAGATGTCTGAAGTTTTCTGGGAATGGCTAGATACTACCGAAGGTTTATTGAGGGGTTCTCCACCATAGCAAAACTAATGACACAGTTACTCAAGAAGGATAAGAAATTTGTATGGACTGAAGCTTGCGAGAAAAGCTTCCAAGAACTCAAGAAGAAATTAACAACAACACCAGTATTGGTTATACCAGACATACACAAAAGTTTTGAAGTGTATTGTGACGCATCCCGGAAAGGCCTCGGATGCGTGCTAATGCAAGAAGGCAAAGTAGTCGCATACGCTTCCAGACAACTTCGAAAGCATGAAGAAAATTATCCCACTCATGACTTAGAATTGGCAGCAGTCATTCATGCACTCAAAGAGTGGAGACACTTTTTGCTTGGAAATCATTGTGAAATATATACGGACCACAAAAGTCTTGAATATATTTTCACACAGCCAGAGCTCAATTTACGGCAACTGCGCTGGTTGGAATTAGTGAAACATTATGATGTTGGCATCCACTACCATCCAGGAAAAGCGAATGTAGTGGCAGATGCTCTTAGTCGAAACCCCAGCTCGGGTAACGACCACCCACATAACTTGAGACCTGAATTTCAACAGGAGTTCGCCAAACTCAACTTGGTGATGGTCATGGAAGGCACTGTGTCAAATTTGGAAATACAACCCACCCTTGTGGAGAAGATTAAGAAAGCTCAGCATGGACATCCCAGCATCGAAGGCATAAAAAGAAAAGTGAGTATGGGCAAGGCCTCGGAATTCGTCATAGACGATGAGGGAATATTATGGTACGGAGACAGACTCTACGTGCCAAATATAGAGGACCTCAAACAGCAAATTCTAGCTGAAGGCCACACCGCTCCATATTCAATCCACCCTAGAGGAACCAAAATGTATAAGGACATTCAGGAAAGATTTTGGTGGCACAGTATGAAGAGGGATATAGCCACCTTCATTGCATGTTGCGATTCTTGTCAACGCATTAAAGTCGAGCATAAAAAACCAGCGGGACTATTACAACCATACCGGATACCTGAGTGGAAATGGGACAAAATTGGGATGGATTTTATTGTCGGACTACCTCGGTCACCACACGGAAATGATGCCATATGGGTCATCATAGATAGACTAACCAAGGTGGCACATTTCATCCCAGTAAAGACAACCCACACCACTCAGAAGCTTTCCAAGCTTTATCTCTCCCGTATAGTTTGTCTGCATGGAGTTCCAAAGACCATAATATCCGACGGAGGCACTCAATTCGTCTCGAAATTCTGGGATCATTTACAACAGGCTCTGGGAACTCAACTAGCATTCAGTACAGCATATCACCCCCAGACTGATGGACAAACTAAACGTGTGAACCAAATTTTAGAGGACATGCTGAGAGCATGTGTCCTCACCTATGGAACCAGTTGGGAAGAAAGCTTGCCATATGCCGAGTTCGCATACAACAACAGTTACCAATCCAGTCTACAAATGGCACCTTTTGAAGCCTTTGTACGGGCGGAGATGTCATACTCCATTAAATTGGTCCGAAATAGGAGACAGCCGTATCTTCGGCCCAGACATGCTAAAGGATGCTGAAGAAAAAGTTAGACAAATCAGGGACCGATTAAAGACAGCTCAAAGCCGACAAAAGAGTTATTACGATCAAAAGCACCGTGAAGTCAGCTTTGAACCCGGTGAATATGTGTATCTACGAGTATCCCCTATGAGGGGCCTGCAACGGTTCATGGTTAAAGGAAAGCTAGCACCAAGATTTATTGGACCCTTCTGTGTGGTTGCACGGAGAGGCACAGTAGTCTACCAGCTAGACCTACCCAAAGAGCTGTCAGGCGTCCACGACGTGTTCCATGTCTCACAGTTGAGGAAATGCGTAAGCAACCCAGAGAAGCAAGTATCACATGAGAGCATTAACCTGCAACCAGACCTCACCTACAGGGAACACCCAATAAAAATATTAGAAGAGTCTGAAAGGAGGACCCGTCAAAAAACAATTAAGTTTTTCAAGGTTCAGTGGAGCAATCACACCGAGGAGGAAGCGACATGGGAAAGAGAGGACTCTCTCCGGGCAGAGTACCCACACCTATTTGAGGATAAGCTGAAATCTCGGGGACAAGATTTTTCCTAAGGGGGTAGGTGTTGTGACACTCCAAAAATTTTGATTTGGTTTTTATCACAATCTTTATTTGATTTGAAGGAAGCTATTTAAATTTTTTCTTAAAACCTCTCCTTCTCAAAACTTTTATGACAAATAATTTTGGTGCTCTTCTCAACCTTGATTTTTGGTCTTGAGAGCTTTTCATTTTGTCTCGACTCAACACAAATTTATTCTTGAAAGTTCTTGAAATTTCTTCTATTAAAAAGAAACCCTAGGAATTACGGGTTTATTCTTTTCCCATTCAAAAAATTTCTCTTTTGCCATGTCACATGTTGATAGCTTTTTCCAAATCCACCTCCCTGCTTTGGTTCAAGTCAAATATCCAATTCCAGCAAGTTTCAACCCATTTTTTATTTTTATTCTATTTATTTTATCCTCAAAACAATTTATGTCAATTATTTTGGACCTTGGTGACCTACAAAGGAACTACTAGTTTCCTTTTGAGTTTTGGTCCCAAACAAACTCCTCTGGCTAGTCCTTAGCACCCTCAACCAAGATCCATCTAGATCCATTGCCCACAGTTCAAAATTTTCAAAATATGTTTGCTGCAAGTTTGGACCTGATTTACAAATTTTGATGAAATTCATTGTTTTTCTTCTCCAAAAATTCTGAGTTAATTCATGCAGCTTCCAGATGCAGCAAGAGGACACCTCTCCAAAGATCAGCTCAAGAAAAATTCCCATGTGCCTAAAACATTTCATCGAACACCTGGCACGCACTGTTTCTGTCGAAATTCAGAAAAGTTCAGTGATTCAGTTCTGCCGCCAGTGTCGTTTCTTCAGAGTCGCGGCGTCAATCTCGCCAGTGCTCGCTCTGGCACGATGCTCACTGCTCCTTCCCCTTATCCAGAGCATCGCAAGGTCATTTGGATGGGCATGAGCGTCTGTGGCAACGTGGCTCGCCAGCTCCGGCATCTTCTGCGGTGGCAGAGCCACCCATGGCGGCCAACAGGGGCCAGCCCTGCCTTTCGGCGCCGACCAGCACCGCCCAAGCCACCTGGAGCCTCCGCGTGGCCACCCCCTCCCCTGTTCATGCTGCAGCACAGTCACCGCGGCCAGAGAGGCACAGAGCGCGCTCTCTGCCGCCGACGAGCCCCGTGAAGCCGTTCCGTCGAGAACGTGGAGTACCGCCCAAGTTTTGCCAAGCTTAGCCTCTAGACGGGACTAGCAGACCAACGCATTGATGCCCAACCGCCTAAGAACCCCGTTCGGCCACTGCCTCGCCATAACCGCCACCGTAGTTATCCCGTTCACGGCAACCGCCTCGGATCGGCTATAAAAGGAGTCCTCGAGCTCGCCTTCGACGCTGCACCACACCTCCACCTCACCAGAGCCCCTCCTAGCTACCAGGAGGACCTCGAGGAGGCCATCTTCCCCGACTCCGGCCGCCCCGATCCGCTTCGAGCTCCGGCGCGATTCACTCTGGTGAGACCACCCCCGCCTCCCAGACCGTGCTAGTCGTCCCCTACTACACCCAATACTCTAACCTGAGCCCCAATTTGACACCTGCAGCTCTCCCCGACGAGATCCACCATCACCCGAGCCGCCGTCCACCGGAGTGAGGGCCGCCGTCGACGTGGTGCTCGCCGACGCCCAACTCCGCCACCCACAGATGCGGAAGAGCTCCGTTAACACGTAGGTACCCTCCGATCCCACTACCTCGTCGTGGATCAACGCCGGCGACCACCGCGAGCTTCACGCACCGGCGTACTCTGTTTTTTCTTTTCAAATATTTGAACCTGACAGGTGGGACCCCCACGTCAGCCTCTATTCTGTTTACTCGAACCGTTTTATGAAAAATGCCTTCAGGCAAAATATGTCTCCCCTCTGGACTGGCGTATTTATAACTGAAACGTTTTCTGTTTTTATAATCTAGCCCCTAGAAACTTTCTGTTTCATTGCAGAAAAGTCCCTGGACTAAAACCCTTATAACATTTTAACAAAAGATGATTTTGACTTGATTCTTTTTCTGCCATCTTTATTTTTCTGTCTAATTTTTTGTCATATTTATTTGAAAAATATTTGGGATACTTTTTGTACAGGCACGGTATTTATGTAGTATCCGATTTTCTTTTAATACGTAGATACCGAAGGAGGTGAAGGAGACGCCAACTTCGCCGAGTTAGACTCCGACTACTCCGAACCAGGCAAGCATGTTTGAACCTTTGATACGATGAGTGTGTTGCATGTTTGCTTGAGTAGTTTTCTCATGGCATGTTTATATAAGCATATTGTGAATGTTATATTGCATGCAAGGCAAGCTACAGGTGAGCTTCGAAGTTGATATGTTCATATGATGATAAGATAACCTGATCATGTGGTGGCGTGATAGGTTGTAAGCTGGTATTGTTGAAGCATGCCAGTATTACGTGAACCGCGTAACTCCAGTGTTAACGTGGAACAAGTTCTGTTCCCATTCGTCCCCTTCCATGCTACCACATGCTTTCCGCAAAGAATGCGGTTTAGTAAGTTGCAAACCTCTCTCCTTGTACACACCAAATAGAGGGGCCGTGATGAGTGTTCCATGGCCCTGGATTAAAGCTCGTCATCCGGTCAGGGGGCATGGGTGTTTCCGGTTGGGACCGAGAGGGGGGCACCCCTTAGAGCACGCGAATATAAATTTGATCCCATGCTATTCGAGGTTGTAGCCTCCCAGTCTCAAAGTTTTTCTTGAACGTTGCCTAGGGTGACCCCTGGCAGCAGAATGTGGAATGGGTGTGTACTGGTCAGATGTGTTTCTACTAAAAAACCGTAAACGGAACTAGTCCTTGTGACTACTGAAATCCGTTGGCTGTGGCTAAAGGGTACGAACTCTGCAGTGTCAAAACCATTCGAGTATCCATGTCCACAATCAAGGACTTGGACATCATCTCCGTGTCAGAGTTAGTCTCAGTATCGATCTCGGCATCAACATCGGTGTCAGTCTCCGGAGAATGAGCAATGAAACTGAGAGTGGTAAACTCGGTTGAATATTATCCTTGTGAACGGACTAACCCGTTTATTATTATACGCCGAGTATTTCCTTGTGATGGTTTAAATTCATGAACTACCTGAATTCGAATGATGAACTATAAGCCCTTTATGCGATGTCGTTCAGACGTCCGACTGTGGCATTCTTGTTATTTACTTTCGATATAAGCCCTTTATGTGATGTCGCTCAGACGTCCGACTGTGGCATTCCTGTTGTTTACTTCCGATATAAGCCCTTTATGTGATGTCGCTCAGACGTCCGATTGTGGCACCCTTGTTATTTACTTTCATTATAAGCCCTTCTCGAGATGTCGCTTAGACATCCGACTGTGGCACGCACTGTTATTTACTTTTCAATATAAGCCGTTTATGTGGTGTCGCCCTAACGCCCGACTGCGGCATGTTATTTTTTTACCTTTCGAGGCGTCGCTTCAGACACCCGATCGGTCTCAGTTATTTTATTGGGATTTCGGGAGGATTACCGCCTGACTTCCTTTTGTTTGTCGTGCGGTGCAAATTTATTATTTTATTGTGCATGCTAACCTGCTCATGTGCATCATGTTTACATTTGTTATATCTTATGTCCAAACTGTCTTGCGAGTACATTCAAAGTACTCACCTGGCTTGTTGATTTGGCCTGATATTGACGAAGGCGATCTTATGGATGAAGAGTTCGATAGCGAGTCCGACGCCTAGAGGAGTCCCAGTCAGTCTCATGCGATCCTGGAATTGGTCACTTGTGTTATACACGCTTCCGCTACCCAAATAAAATCATCGAGCCTCACTCCGATGCTTGATGAGTTGTAAGATACAGGAGTCATGTCACCCACTTCACTGTGACATATCCACCACCACTTTTATTACGAGTCAGTAGTTATGCCACCATACCCTTGTGTCATATCCGCCTTTATGTATAATATCGGCATGCTTGTAATAAATTGTTGAGCATCCTCAGCTCAACCTTGTATAATATTTAGTACTGCTGGACTTTCGTATCAAGGTTTTGTCTGCCAGTAAGAAGAATTCTTCTGGACTGGTCAATACAAGGGTCGGCTTTTCAATAAATGTTTTATTGGAAAACCGGTCCCGACATGCATGTTCATGACTGTTGTCGCTCTCTAGCTGGGCGCTTCCCAGTCTTTTGCTAGCCTTCACCTGTACTAAGCGGGAATACTGCTTGTGCATCCAAACTCCTTAAACCCCAAAGTTATTCCACATGAGTCCACTATACCTACCTATATACGGTATCTACCTGCCGTTCCAAGTAAATTTGTATGTGCCAAACTCTAAACCTTCAAATAAATATCCTGTTTTGTATGCTCGAATAGCTCATGTATCAACTAGGGTTGTCCGTATCTTCCATGTTAGGCGGGTTATTCTCAACAGGAGTGGACTCCGCCCCTCACTCACGAGATAGATGGCTGGTCATCGGGATGCCCAGTCCCATGCTTTATGCAAACTAAATCAAAATAATTGCGAACAAAACTCCCCCTGGGACTCTTGTTAGTTGGAGGCACTCGTTGTTTTGAGCAAGCCATGGATTGATGCTTGTTGGTGGAAGGGGGAGTATAAACTTTACCATTCTGTTTGGGAACCGCCTATAATGTGTGTAGCATGGAAGATATCGCCATCTCTTGGTTGTCATGTTGACAATGAAAGTATACCGCTCAAAATATTATTCACCTTTGTTTCAAAACCGAGCTCTGGCACCTCTGCAAATCCCTGCTTCCCTCTGCGAAGGGCCTATCTATTTACTTTTATGCCGAGTCATCATCCTTTTATTAAAAAGCACAAGTTAGAGAGCACCGCTGTCATTTGCATTCATTACTGTTAGTTTACATTGAGTATGACTTGACAGGATCTCTTTTACCATGAATTACAATGTCTAGTCAGACCTTGGTCTTTAAAGGTGCTCTGCATTTATGTTTTGCGGTCTCAGAAAGGGCTAGCGAGATACCATCCTGTTATATCATATTATGATTGTTTTGAGAAAGTGTTGTCATCCGAGATTTATTATTATGGCTCTCTAGTTGATTATGCTATTGACATGAGTAAACTTGAGATCTATGCATTATTGCGAATGTGGTTAGTTATAATCTTTGCTGAAAACTTTAATGCTGGCTTTACATATTTACAACAACAAGAGCAAACAGAGTTTGTAAAAGTTTTTCTTTATCACTTTCAGTTTGTCAACCGAATTGCTTGAGGACAAGCAAAGGTTTAAGCTTGGGGGAGTTGATACGTCTCGAACGTATCTACTTTTCCAAACACTTTTGCCCTTGTTTTGGACTCTAACTTGCATGATTTGAATGGAACTAACCCGAACTGACGCTGTTTTCAGCAGAATTACCATGGTGTTATTTGTGTGTAGGAGCAAACGTTCTCGGAATGACCTGAAACTTCACGGAGCCACTTTTCAAAAAATAAGAAAAATACATGCAAAAGATGAAGGCCAGGGGCCCACCACCTCTCCACGAGGGTGGGGGGCGCACCCCCTACCTCGTGGGCCCCCTGTTGACTCTCCGACTCCTACTCCACCTCCATATATTGGGTTTTGGAGAGAAAAAATCAGAGAGAAGAAATCATTGCGTTTTACGATACGGAGCCACAGCCAAGCCCTAAAACCTCTTGGGAGGGCTGATCTGGAGTCCGTTCGGGGCTCCGGAGAGGGGAATCCGTCGCCATCGTCATCATCAACCATCCTCCATCACCAATTTCATGATGCTCACCGCCGTGCATGAGTAATTCCATCGTAGGCTTGCTGGACGGTGATGGGTTGGATGGGATCTATCACGTAATCGAGTTAGTTTTGTTAGGATTTGATCCCTAGTGTCCACTATGTTCTGAGATTGAGGTTGCTATGACTTTGCTATGCTTAATGCTTGTCACTAGGGCCCGAGTGCCATGATTTCAGATCTGAACCTATTATGTTTTCATCAATATATGAGTGTTCTTGATCCTATCTTGCAAGTCTATAGTCACCTATTATGTGTTATGATCCGTTAACCCCGAAGTGACAATAATCGGGATACTTACCGGTGATCACTGTAGTTCGAGGAGTTCATGTATTCACTATGTGTTAATGATTTGTTTCAGTTCTCTATTAAAAGGAGGCCTTAATATCCCTTAGTTTCCGTAAGGACCCCGCTGCCACGGGAGGGTAGGACAAAAGATGTCATGCAAGTTCGTTTCCATAAGCATGTGTGACTATATTCGGAATACATGCCTACATTATATTGACGAACTGGAGCTAGTTCTGTGTCACCCTAGGTTATGATTGCTACATGATGAACCACATCCGGCATAATTCTCCATCACGGATCCATTGCCTACGAGCTTTCCATATATTGTGCTTTGCTTATTTACTTTCCTGTTACTATTGCTATCATCACTACAAAATACCAAAAACATTACTTTTACTACTGTTACCTTTTGTTATCGTTACCACTACTATCATATTACTTTGCTACTAAACACTTTGCTGCAGATATTAAGTTTCCAGGTGTGGTTGAATTGACAACTCAGCTGCTAATACTTGAGTGTATTCTTTGGCTCCCCTTGTGTCGAATTAATAAATTTGGGTTGAATACTTTACCCTCGAAAACTGTTGCGATCCCCTATACTTGCGGCTTATCACCTCACCGCCAAGCCCCACCTCCACCGGCGCCGTTGGCCGGATCGGCCCTGCCCGAGCTCCTCTCCACCGCTCCGCGCCTGCACGCGTGATGTCTACTACACAACCTTCTTCTTGTAGACGTTGTTGGGCCTCAAAGTGCAAAGGTTTATAGGACACTAGCAAATTTCCCTCAAGTGGATGACCTAAGGTTTATCAATCCATGGGAGGCGTAGGATGAAGATGGTCTCTCTCAAACAACCCTGCAACCAAATAACAAAGAGTCTCTTGTGTCCCCAACACACCCAATACAATGGTAAATTGTATAGGTGCACTAGTTCGGCGAAGAGATGGTGATACAAGTGCAATATGGATGGTAGATAAAGGTATTTGTAATCTGAAATTATAAAAACAGCAAGGTAACTAATGATAAAAGTAAGCGCAAACGGTATTTCAATGCTAGGAAACAAGGCCTAGGGTTCATACTTTCGCTAGTGTAAGTTCCCTCAACGATACTAACATAATTGGATCACATAACTATCCCTCAACATGCAACAAAGAGTCACCCCAAAGTCACTAATATCGGAGAACGAACGAAGAGATTATAGTAGGGTACGAAACCACCTCAAAGTTATTCTTCCAATCAATCAGTTGGGCTATTCCTATAAGTGTCACAAACAGCCCCAGAGTTTGCACTAGAATAACACCTTAAGACACAAATCAACCAAAACCCTAATGTCACCTAGATACTCCAACGTCACCTCAAGTATCCGTGGGTATGATTATACGATATGCATCACAGAATCTCAGATTCATCTATTCAACCAACACATAGAACCTCAAAGAGTGCCCCAAAGTTTCTACCGGAGAGTCATGACCAAAACGTGTGCCAACCCCTATGCATAGGTTCATGGGCAAAACCCGCAAGTTGATCACCAAAACATACATCAAGTGTATCACGTGATATCCCATTGTCACCACAGATACACACGGCAAGACACACATCAAGTGTTCTCAAATCTTTAAAGACTCAATCCGATAAGACAACTTCGAAGGGGAAACTCAATTCATTACAAGAGAGTAGAGGGGGGAAGAAACATCATAGGATCCAAATATACTAACAAAGCTCGTGATACATCAAGATTGTATCACCTCAAGAACACGAGAGAGAGAGAGAGAGATCAAACATGTAGCCACTGGTACATACCCTCAGCCCCGAGGGAGAACTACTCCCTCCTCGTCATGGAGAGCACCGGGATGATGAAGATGGCCACCGGAGAAGGATTGCCCCCTCTGGCAGGGTGCCGAAATGGGTCTAGATTGGTTTTCGGTGGCTACGGAGGCTTCTGGCGGCGAAACTCCCGATCTATTGTGCTCTCGGATGTTTTTAGGGTATATGGAGATATACAGGCGGAAGAAGTATGTCAGGGGGCCCACAAGGGGCTCACGAGGGTGGAGGGCGCGCCCCCTGCCTCGTGACCTCCTCGCAGATCCCCCGACATGCACTCCAAGTCTTCTGGGCTTCTTTCCTTCCAAAAATGAGCTCCGTGAAGTTTCAGGTTAATTGGACTCCATTTGATTTTCCTTTTCTTCGAAACCCTAAAACAAGGTAAAAATAGAAACTGGCTCTGGGCTCTGGGTTAATAGGTTAGTCCCAAAATGATATAAAAGTGTATAATAAAGCCCATAAACATTCAAAACAGTAGATAATATAGCATGGAGCAATCAAAAATTATAGATACGTTGGAGACGTATCAGCATCCCCAAGCTTAATTCCTGCTCGTCCTCGAGTAGGTAAATGATAAAAGAAAGAATTTTTGATGTGGAATGCTAGTTGGCATAATTTCAATGTAATTCTTCTTAATTGTGGTACGAATATTCAGATCCGAAAGATTCAAGACAAAAGTTCATATTGACATAAAAATAATAATACTTCAAGCATACTAACTAAGCAATTATGTCTTCTCAAAATAATATGGCCAAAGAAAGCTATCCCTACAAAATCATATAGTCTGGTTATGCTCTATCTTCACCACACAAAATATTTAAATCATGCACAACCCTGATGACAAGCCAAGCAATTGTTTCATACTTTTGATGTTCTCAAACTTTTTCAATCTTCACGCAATACATGAGCGTGAGCCATGGACATAGCACTACAGGTGGAATAGAATGGTGGTTGTGGAGAAAAAAAAGGGAGAAGATAGTCTCACATCAACTAGGCGTATCAACAGGCTATGGAGATGCCCATCAATAGATATCAATGTGAGTGAGTAGGGATTGCCATGCAATAGATGCACTAGAGCTATAAATGTATGAAAGCTCAAAAAGAAACTAAGTGGGTGTGCATCCAACTTGCTTGCTCACGAAGACCTAGGGCATTTTGAGGAAGCCCATCATTGGAATATACAAGACAAGTTCTATAATGAAAGATTCCCACTAGTATATGGAAGTGACAACATAGGAGACTCTCTATTATGAAGATCATGGTGCTACTTTGAAGCACAAGTGTGGTAAAAGGATAGTAGCATTGCCCCTTCTCTCTTTTTCTCTCATTTTTTTGTTTGGGCCTTCTCTTTTTTATGGCCTCTTTTCTCTTCTTTTTTTATTTGGGCTTCTTTGGCCTCTTTTATTTATTTATTTTCGTCCGGAGTCTCATCCCGACTTGTGGGGGACTCATAGTCTCCATCATCCTTTCCTCACTGGGACAATGCTCTGATAATGATGATCATCACACTTTTATTTACTTACAACTCAAGAATGACAACTCGATACTTAGAACAAGATATGAATCTATATGAATGCCTCCGGCGGTGTACCGAGATGTGCAATGATGCATGAGTGACATGTATGAAAGAATTATGAACGGTGGCTTTGCCACAAATACGATGTCAACTACATGATCATGCTAAGAAATATGACAATGATGAAGCGTGTCATAATAAATGGAACAGTGGAAAGTTGCATGGCAATATATCTCAGAATGGCTATGGAAATGCCATAATAGGTAGGTATGGTGGCTGTTTTGAGGAAGGTATATGGTGGGTTTATGATACCGGCGAAAGGTGCGCGGTATTAGAGAGGCTAGAAATGGTGGAAGGGTGAGAGTGCGTATAATCCATGGACTCAACATTAGTCATAAAGAACTCACATACTTAGTGCAAAAATATATTAGTTATCGAAACAAAGTACTACGCACATGCTCCTAGGGGGATAGATTGGTAGGAAAAGACCATCGCTCGTCCCCGACCGCCACTCATAAGGAGGACTATCAATAAATAAATCATGCTCCGACTTCATCACATAATGGTTCACCATACGTGCATGCTACGGGAATCACAAACTTCAACGCAAGTATTTCTCAAATTCACAACTACTCAACTAGCATGACTCTAATATCACCATCTCCATATCTCAAAACAATTATGAAGTATCAAACTTCTCATAGTATTCAACACACTCATAAGAGAATTTTATTATTCTTGAATACCTAGCATATTAGGATTTTAAGCAAATTACCATGCTATTTAAGACTCGCAAAATAATCTAAGTGAATCATGAGAGTTCATCTATTTCTTCAAAATAAAACTATCACCATGCTCTAAAAGATATAAGTGAAGCACTAGAGCAAATGACAAACTACTCCGAAAGATATAAGTGAAGATCAATGAGTAGTCGAATAATTATGCAACTATGTGAAGACTCTCTAACATTCAATAATTTCAGATCTATTCTATTCAAACAGCAAGCAAAGCAAAATAAAATGACATTCTAAGGGCAAGCAGCATGTGAAGAAGCGAAAACTTAGGATCAACCGAAACTAACCGATAGTTGTTGAAGAAGAAAGGTGGGATGCCAACCGGGGCATCCCCAAGCTTAGATGCTTGAGACTTCTTGACATATTATCTTGGGGTGCCTTGGGCATCCCCAAGCTTGCGCTTTTGTGTCTCCTTAATTCCTCTCATATCACGGTCTCCCTAAATCTCAAAAGCTTCATCCACACAAAACTCAATAAGGACTTGTGAGATAAGTTAGTATAAACCATTGCAAAAACCTTATAATACTCTACTGTAGCAAATCACTAAAATTATTATTCAACATTGCATACTAAATGCCTCTGCATATTTAATAGTCCTATCCTCAAAAAGAATCATTAAAGAAGCAAACATATCCAAACAATGCAAACATAACAGTAATCTGCCTAAACAGGATAGTCTGTAAAGAATGCAGCAACATCCATACTTCCCTAGCTCCAAAAATTATTAAAGAAAATTCTCACTGTAGGAAATTTATCATAGATTAATATTCAAAAGGTTTCAACATTTTATCACATTCTGACTTTTCTAGGGAATTATTGCAACAGCGGTAAACTTTCTGTTTTCAAACAGCGACATGTATACTTGTAACATAGGCATGGTAAAGGCTATCAATGCCACTTTTATTGAAATAAAAGATGAAAAACATTGCTCTAAATAACAGAAAGCAAATCCTAACAAAATAAATTGACGCTCCAAGCAAAACACACATCATGTGGTGAATAAAAATATAGCTCCAAGTAAAGTTACCGATGAACGAAGATGAAGGAGGGGATGCCTTCCGGGGCATCCCCAAGCTTAGGCTCTTGGTTGTCCTTGAATATTACCTTGGGGTGCCTTGGGAATCCCCAAGATTAGTCTCTTTCCACTCCTTATTCTATAGTCCATCGAATCCTTACCCAAAACTTGAAAACTTCACAACACAAAACTTAATAGAAAACTCGTAAGCTCCGTTAGTATAAGAAAACAAAAGACCACTTCAAGGTACTGTAATGAACTAATTTTTTATTTATATTGGTGTTAAACCTACTGTATTCCAACTTCTCTATGGTTCATAATCTATTTTACTAGCCATAGATTCATCAAAATAAGCAAACAACACACGAAAAACAGAATCTGTCAAAAACAGAACAGTCTGTAGTAATCCGAATCAAACGTATACTTATGGAACTCATAAAATTCTCAAATAAATTGCTGGATCTGAGGAATTTATCTATTAATCATCTTCAAAAAGAATTAAATAAATATCACTCTCCAATAAAAAATGGCAGCAAATCTCGTGAGCGCCAAAGTTTCTGTTTTTTACAGCAAGATCAACAAGACTTTCCCCAAGTCTTCCCAATGGTTCTACTTGGCACAAACACTAATTAAAAGCATCAAACCACATCTAATAAGAGGCTAGATGAATTATTTATTACTAAACAGGAGCAAAAAGCAAGGAAAGAAAGTAAAATTGGGTTGCCTCCCAACAAGCGCTATCGTTTAACGCCCCTAGCTAGGCATGATGATTTCAACGATGCTCACATAAAAGATAAGAACTGTAACATAAAGAGAGCATCATGAAGAATATGACTAGCACATTTAAGTCTAACCGACTTCCTATGCATAGGGATTTTGTGATAAAACAACTTGTGGAAACAAGGATCAACTTGCATAGGAAGGTAAAACAAGCATAACTTCAAAACTTTAAGCACATGGAGAGGAAACTTGATATTATTGCAATTCCTACAAGCATATATTACTCCCTCATAATAATTTTCAGTAGCATCATGAATGAATTCAACAATATAACCAGCACCTAAAGCATTCTTTTCATGATCTACAAGCATAGAATTTTTATTACTCTCCGCATAAGCAAATTTCTTCTCATGAATAATAGTGGGAGCAAACTCAACAAAATAACTATCATGTGAGGCATAATCCAATTGAAAACTAAAATCATGGTGACAATTTTCACGGTTATCATTATTATTTATAGCATACAAGTCATCACAATAATCATCATAGATAGCAACTTTGTTCTCATAATCAATTGGAACCTCTTCCGGAATAGTGGAATCATCACAAATTAAAGTCATGACCTCTCCAAATCCACTTTCATCAATATAATCATCATAAATAGGAGGCATGCTTTCATCATAATAAATTTGCTCATCAAAACTTGGGGGACAAAAAATATCATCTTCATCAAACATAGCTTCCCCAAGCTTGTGGCTTTACATATCATTACCATCATGGATATTCAAGGAATTCATACTAACAACATTGCAATCATGCCCATCATTCAAATATTTAGTGCCAAACATTTTATAGATTTCTTCTTCTAGCACCTGAGCACAATTATCCTTTCCATCATACTCACGAAAGATATTAAAAAGGTGAAGCGTATGAGACAAACTCAATTCCATTTTTTATAGCTTTATTTTATAAACTAAACTAGTGATAAGACAAGAAACTAAAAGACTCGATTGCAAGATCTAAAGATATACCTTCAAGCACTCACCTCCCCGGCAACGGCACCAGAAAAGAGCTTGATGTCTACTACACAACCTTCTTCGTGTAGACGTTGTTGGGCCTCCAAGTGCAGAGGTTTGTAGGACAGTAGCAAATTTCCCTCAAGTGGATGACCTAAGGTTTATCAATCCGTGGGAGGCGTAGGATGAAGATGGTCTCTCTCAAGCAACCCTGCAACCAAATAACAAAGAGTCTCTTGTGTCCCCAACACACCCAATACAATGGTAAATTGTATAGGTGCACTAGTTCTGCGAAGAGATGGTGATACAAGTGCAATATGGATGGTAGATAAAGGTATTTGTAATCTGAAATTATAAAAACAGCAAGGTAACTAATGATAAAAGTGAGCGTAAACGGTATTGCAATGCTAAGAAACAAGGCCTAGGGTTCTTACTTTCGCTAGTGTAAGTTCCCTCAACGATACTAACATAATTGGATCACATAACTATCCCTCAACATGCAACAAAGAGTCACTCCAAAGTCACTAATATCGGAGAACGAACGAAGAGATTATGGTAGGGTACGAAACCACCTCAAAGTTATTCTTTCCAATCAATCCGTTGGGCTATTCCTATAAGTGTCACAAACAGCCCTAGAGTTCGTACTAGAATGACACCTTAAGACACAAATCAACCAAAACCCTAATGTCACCTAGATACTCCAATGTCACCTCAAGTATCCGTGGGTATGGTAATACGATATGCATCACACAATCTCAGATTCATCTATTCAACCAACACATAGAACCTCAAAGAGTGCCCCAAAGTTTCTACCGGAGAATCATGACGAAAATGTGTGCCAACCCCTATGCATAGGTTCATGGGCGGAACCTGCAAGTTGATCACCAAAACATACATCAAGTGTATCACGTGATATCCCATTGTCACCAGAGATACGCACGGCAAGACATACATCAAGTGTTAATCTTTAAAGACTCAATCCGATAAGACAACTTTAAAGGGGAAACTCAATTCATTACAAGAGAGTAGAGGGGGGAAGAAACATCATAGGATCCAAATATAATAACAAAGCTCGCGATACATCAAGATCGTATCACCTCAAGAACACGAGAGAGAGAGAGAGATCAAACACATAGCTACTGGTACATACCCTCAGCCCCAAGGGAGAATTACTCCCTCCTCGTCATGGAGAGCACCGGGATGATGAAGATGGCCATCGGAGAAGGATTTCCCCCTCCGGCAGGGTGCCGGAACGGGTCTAGATTGGTTTTCGGTGGCTACGGAGGCTTCTGGCGGCGGAACTCCCGATCTATTGTGCTCTCGGATGTTTTTAGGGTATATGGAGATATATAGGTGGAAGAAGTACGTCAGGGGGCCCACGAGGGGCTCACGAGGGTGGAGGGCGCGCCCAGGGGGGTGGGCGCGCCCCCTGCCTCGTGACCTTCTCGCAGATCGCCCGATGATGAACCATGGCGATGACCTCCATGCCATTAAATACCTCCCCCTCAAACTCAAAGGACCAGCCCGACACTAGTTGAACAGCCTGCCTGAAAATTCCGTCGACATTTGGGAGGACTTGGAAGAAGCCTTCCTTGATAACTTCCAAGGTACATATGTTCGACCTCCGGACGCTGATGACTTAAGCCATATAGTTCAACAGCCCGGAGAGTCCGCCAGGAAATTCTGGACTAGGTTCTTAACTAAGAAGGACTAGATCATCGACTGTCCGGATGCCAAAGCCCTAGCAGCCTTTAAACATAGCATCCACGATGAATGGCTCGCCCGTCACCTAGGCCAAGAGAAACCAAAGTCCATGGCGGCCCTCACGGTACTCATGACCCGCTTTTGTGCGGGCGAGGATAGTTGGCTGGCCTGTAGCAAAAACAATGCAAGCGATGCCAACACCCCTGAAGCTAAAAATAGCAACGACAAGTCTCGACGCAACAAATACAAGCGTTGAAACAACAATCTCAACACCGAGGATACGGCAGTCCATGTCGGATTCAGTGGCTCTAAGTCCGTTCAGCGGAAGAAGCCGTTCAAAAAGAACAATTCGGGCCCATCTAGCTTGGACCGCATACTTGATTGTCCGTGCCAGATTCATGGCACCCCATACAAACCACCCAATCATACCAACAGAGATTGTTGGGTTTTTAAATAGGCCGACAAGTTAAATGCCGAAAACAAGGATAAGGGATCGCAAAGCGAAGACGACGACGAGGAGCCCCGGCCGCCGAACACAGGGGAACAGAAGAAGTTTCCCCCTCAGGTCAAAACGGTGAACATGATATACGCTACCCACATCCCCACGAGGGAGCGCAAGCGTGCGCTCAGGGACGTCTACGCGATAGATCCAGTCGCCCCAAAATTTAATCCATGGTCGTCATGCCCGATCACTTTTGATCGCCAGGATCATCCGACCAGTATCCGTCACGGCGGTTCAGCCGCACTGGTCCTGGACCCAATAATTGATGGGTTCCACCTGACGCGAGTCCTGACAGACAGTGGCAGCAGCCTCAACTTGCTCTATCAGGATACAATGCGCAAAATGGGCATTAACCCATCATGGATCAAGCCCACAAGGACTGCCTTTAAGGGAGTCATACCGGGCATAGAGGCCCGCTGCACGGGCACTAGAGGTTGTCTTCGGATCTCCGGACAACTTCCGAAGTGAGGAGTTAATCTTCGATATCGTCCCCTTTCGCAACGGCTACCACGCACTGCTCGGACGAACCGTATTTGCTCGATTCAATGCGGTGCCACACTACGCTTATCTCAAGCTCAAGATGCCCGGACCATGCGGCGTCATAACAGTTAATGGAAACATGGAACGCTCCCTCCGCATCGAGGAGCACACTGCTGCCTTAGTGATAGAGGTACATGGCGGCCTTTTCAAGCAGAACCTCAATTCAGCGGCCGATCCCTCGAACACTGTCAAGAGAGTCCGAACCATTCTGCAGAAGGACGGCTCCGCTCGTCAAGAGCTCGACTAGCGATTTGGCCTCCGTCCCAGTCCTGACCAAGTGGCGGCAATTGTACTGCGCGTACATAATTACGCACTAAAAGTACCATGGACATAGACGGAGGCATAATCAGCTTGTGATCCGCAATATGGCTCGATTGCCCCGGACACACATAATTTCACTATTTCCTTTTTTCTTTCTTCCTTTTTTACAGGCCTTTTCTGGTGGCTTGACCAGCGATTCTTTTCGAAGGATAAAAACACCAAGGTGACAAGAAGCATGGACGTATTGGGGAATCTTTAGGTGGTTTCTTCAACGATCCCTTTTACCTGTTTTCAGGGCCCACACGCAGCTCTCCCTTGGTTAAGGCATAGTAAATAGCCTTCTGCTTATTGCATTATTTGTATAAATGTGCTTTAACGCACCAATGAAATTATCATAGAAGTAGTTTGCGACCCAAATTTTACGGCCCTAGCTTACCACTTGTTCTTCTTTTGTTTCCTTTTTGTCTTTTGTTTTCTGGTAACTTTATCAGATAACACCCGAATACTCTGGTGTGTTTCAATTTTCCAGGGGCTTCATAGCACCCCACAACATGGCAACAAAAGTCCGAACACTTCTACAGTACAGTTCGGCACCCCGAATTTAGCACTATATGCATTGGCTCCGAGTCATGTGTTTGGTCAATAGTTGGGTTGCCCGACTCCTGTGCTTACTATCTTACGTTCCACTGTATCGGCTAGGGTAGTAAAGGGAGAACTACTGTGATTGTGCCCTAATTTACCCAAGTGAGCACCTCAGTATAGAGAGCCGAAAACTGCCTGTCATGATACAGCGAGAGCCGGTCAGCTCTTCGGAGGTCTCAAATCCTTAGAGATTTTTTCCGCATTACGCGAAGGATTGGTACTTACCCAATCAAGCGTTTACAGCATCCTAGTCCGGATACTAGGGGCTGCGCCTATATTTCTATTTGTCAAACTCCTATGGCTAAGTGAGGGTGCTAAAGCCGTATAGTCCGATTGCCTGGTTCATCGCGCTAAACACCTCCTTCAAGGACCAACCAATTGGATCAAGAGTGTTTAGATTACATCCTGAACACCCCCGTATTTCCTACGTGGGGGCAGAAGCCGACGACTGGCCAACTCTCAGATTTCACATAACACGGCCGCACAGGAGGAGAAATTTTTCAACAAAACATTACATTACATAGTGATTTTGTTTCATCATACAAGGCAAAGAAAAAATGAATGTATTCATTCGAAAATTATGTCTTGCGAACATTGCCTTGCTACAATGCGAGACCCCTCCAGGACATCTGCAAAATACCGCTTGGGTGTGCGGCGCTCCTTGCCCTCTGGCGGCCCCTCGGTTGTCAGCTTGACGACGTCCATCTTCGCCCACCACACCTTGACGCGGGCGAAGGCCATGCGCGCACCTTCAATGTAGGCCGATCGCTTGACGACGTCCAGCCGAGGACAGGCGCTCACTAGCCTCTTCACAAGCCCGAAGTTGCTGCAGGGCATAGCTTCGGCAGGCCACCGCTGGATTATCAAATCCCTCATAACCAGTTCGGCCGTCCTATGCAGCTCAACCAGCTGTTTTAGCTGATCGGTGAAGGGCATAGGATGCTCTGGTGCCAGGTATTGTGACCAGAATAGTTTCTCCATTGAGCTCCCTTCTTCGGCTCAGAAGAATTCCGCAGCGTCGGACACACTGCACGGCAGATCTGCAAATGCTCCTAGAGCACTCCATATCCGGGTTAGTAGGAAATATTTCTTCTTCACATACTTGCTTTGCATACTAAATGCCTTACCTGATGTAATCTTCTTGGCCTCCTGGCTCTCCCGGAGGGCACCCTGGGCTTCAACCCGGGCCGCTTCTGCGCTTTGGCGAGCCTTTGAGAGTTCGGCCTCTCGAGCCGAAGCATCTCCCTCCAAGGCCTCATACTTCTTCACAGCATCTTGGAGCTCTTGTTGGACCTCGCCTTAAGCTTCTTACGAGCAGCCTGCTCCTTGAGAGCTTTCCCCTCGGCCTTGGCCAGGGCCTTTTTAAGGGCCTCGACCTCGGTCGTCGCTCCTACACATATCATGACACTATGGTCAGTATACATCATTTATTCTTTCCGAATACACAGTGAGTCAATACATACCTTGCTGGTCTTCCAGCTGCTTCCTTGCCTGGCCGAGCTCTCTCTCGGCCCGCTCCAGTCTCTGCTTTAGTCCAGAGACTTCGGCATTGTGAGCGGTCGCAGCCAACAGCGACGCCTGCTTATTCACATCAGACACAGTTTGGTTAGTTTCCTGCGAAATTAAATTGATCCTATGTCCGGCTTTTATTTCCGAACACCGGGCAGTGTCTTAGGGGCTACTGTCTATATTGGGGTTTTCTCGGTTAACGCCGCTTACCACAAAATCTGTCAGCAGGCCGCTACAGGCTTCGGTCAATTCACTCTTGATGGACTGAACCTTCTCAATCACCGTACCCATAAGGATATGGTGTTCTTCCACAATGGAAGCGCCTCGTAGCGCTTCCAGTAGATTATCCGGTGCCTCTGGTTGGACAGAGGTCACCGGTGGGACAGGCACACCCCCTTCTCTCGAAGGAGGTTGTTCGCCGGATTTCGGAGCCGCATGGGTCTCCAGAATCATATTCGGCTGGGGGCCTAACTGATCGAGGCCCCCAGTCGCCATGGGGATCTGCTCCCTCATGTGTCCGGCGGCCGAGGTGTCACCCTCCGGCACCGCCATGATGGCCTCATGAACCTTTCCCTGGCCTGGGAAGCTCCTTTGGGACAACACCTCATCATCTCCCTTGGTCTTGGAGAGTAAGCGGCCGGCGGTGTCTCGTTGGCCATTTCCTTTGAGTCCAACGAGCCTCTTGATGAGGATCGCTGGGAGCTGTCGTGGGCCGGACTGCAATAACATGATTAAACCATATAAAATACCATAAGGTGGAAAGGCCGGATAAATGGACGTGTACGGGTTCCTAGTACACACGATGCGGCCAGGGGCTTATTCCGGGGGCGTCGCTCCGGACTGCTGTTGACATCCCACGCGGAGCTGCCCACGAGAAGGCCTTTCCCCTTCTTGGGCGCCTCCGCCTCCAGATTTGTGGAGGCCGCCCTATTCTTCCTGCCCCCATCAGGGGGAGAATCGCTCTCCTCCTCCTCCTCATCGTCGTTGTCTTCGGCCTCGGAGGAGCGGGCCTTGTCTTCGAACGTCACGTCCGAAGCGCCCTTGTGGCGAGGGCCACTCTGGACCCCCTTGGCCTTCCCCTTGGCCTTCTTCTCCGGCGCCTTATAGGGCGCCGGCACCAGCATCTTCGCTAGACACGGGATGACTAGTGCTTCAGGCAGCGGAGCCGGAAACTAGATCCGCTTCACCCTCTCCATCCATTCTTGAAGAAGCGATGTTAATAAAAGCTCAGATATCATCCTTGAAACAAGCAAGTAGAGGATGCGTTAAAAACATACCTCGTTGGCGAGGTGGTTAATGTCATGCCCGCGGTCCGATTCTGTGGCTGGCGGTGTCTCATTGCCCTTGAAGAGCAACTTCCAGGCAGCTTCATGAGTGGTTTCGAAGAGCCTCTTCAGGGTATGGTGCTTCTTCGGATTGAACTCCCATAAAGGGCGGCTTCGGCTTTGGCACGGGAGAATTCGATGAACTAGCATCACCTGGATTACATCGACGAGCTTGATATCTTTGTCCACCATGCTTTGAACGCACGTCTGTAGCGCTATCAGCTCGTCTGACGAAGACCATGGGAGCGTCAGAGTTGAATTCGGCAGCTGCGACCCAGGTGGTACCGCAGGGTTCTGTGATGTAGAACCACTGTTTCTGCCATTCCTTGACAGTCTCCACGAAAGTGCCTTTTGGCCAGGAGACATTAGTCAGCTTGCTCACCATGGCGCCTCCGCACTCCGCGTACTGGCCATCCACCACCTTCGGCTTCACGTTGAAAACCTTGAGCCACAGCCCGAAGTGGGGTTGGATGCGGAGGAAGGCCTCACACACGACGATGAATGCCAAGATGTTGGGGAAAGAGTTCGGGGATAGATCATGGAAGTCTAGCCCATAATAGAACATCAGCCCACGGAAAGGGTGGAGTAGAAACTCTAGCCCGCGGAGGAAATGAGGATGAATACCACCCTCTCGTTGGGCTTCGGTGTGTGGATGACTTGCCCCTGGGCTGGAAGACGGTGGGCAATTTCCTTCGCCAGATACCCGGCCACCTGAAGCTCGGTAATGTCCTTCTCCTTGACAGAGGAGGCCATCCACTTGCCTTGACCTCCGGATCCGGACATTGTTGAGTGCTTTATCGAGTGGGAAAGAGGAGAACTTGGGCGCTAGAGCTCAAGAGTGGAAGGGCAGCAGAAGAGAGAAGGCATGGGAGAAGAAGGGGAATCCGTATTCCCTTATAAAGGCAGTGAATATCGAGCGCCTCCCCACTCGCCCTAAAACTCGCCTATTCCCAAGGGCTGTGTAAACGACAGGTTGGGTTACCCACGCCCGTATTGATGAGAATCCCGTGATAAGGGGACACGATCTCTGCTTTGACAAGATGTGCCAATGGAAACTGCATCTCGAAGTGCGGAACGACAGACAAAAACGGTTTGATATAATGCCAGACAGACGTGATGTCATCTTGTAAAAAGTTGTCAGTAGATGGGACTCATGAAATATTATATTCTCTGCAGTCGTGTGTGGTACTTGTGTTGTAGATCCGGACACCTTCGTTTTATCCGAAGACTATCTTGGAGTATTCGGGAAGTGGAACCCGCCTTGCAATGCTGAAGACAATCTGCGCACCGGACACATCGTCATTGAAGCCTGATTCAGGGGCTACTGAGGGAGTCCTGGACTAAGGGGTCCTCAGGTGTCCGATCTATTGGATATGGGTTGGACTAATGGGTTGTAAAGATACGAAGACCGAAGACTCTACCCGTGTCCGGATAGGACTCTCCTTGGCATGTAAGGCAAGCTTGGCGATCAACTATGAAGATTCCTTTCTTTGTAACCGACCTTGTGTAACCTTAGATCCCTCCTGTGTCTATATAAACCAGAGGGCTAGGTCTGTAGATATATCCTCATAATCATAGTCAGGCTAGACTTTTGGGGTTTAGCCATTACGATCTCGTGGTAGATCAACTCTTGTAATACTCATATTCATCAAGACCAATCAAGCAGGAAGTAGGGTATTACCTCCATAGAGAGGTCCCTAACCTGGGTCAACATTGTGTCCCCTGTCTCCCGTTACAATCGATCATAGACGCACAGTTCGGGACCCCCTACCCGAGATCCGTCGGTTTTGACACTGACAAGCGGGCCTCCCCGTCGTTCTCCATCACCCGCTGCCAACGGCGCCACCGGCCCGGCAGCAAACGAGCAGCAAGCCTCTTCACTACACCCCTCCGTGCGTCGTGACGGCCGCACTGCCACCCCGTCGTTGACTCTTGCCGGCTCATCGTCTCACGCTCGCCGCGCACCGACGGACGCGCAGGCCATGCTGCTCATGGCACGTGAGCTCCTATGCTACATCCCGGTCGACGACCTCTACGAGGACTAGTTGGACCGCATCACCAAGCTTGTCAGTGCCGCGGGGGGCTCTGCTGCACCATCCCTCTCGCTGCCTCGCCCGCCCCCGCCTATGGGCGATGTGGCTCACGGAGCGCCCTTGCCTCCTCCGCAACAAGATGGCGCCCTCGCGCCGAGACGCATGACTCATTGAGCGCCTTCGCCTCCCCCACGTCAAGACGGCATCCTCGCTCCATGGTGTGCGGTCCCGCGACGTGATCCACCGTGCTGTGCGCCCGCACACGAAGAAAGAAGCTCCCAAGAGGTTCCCGTCCGCAAGAAAACGCTCCACCGCTCCGAGCACCGCCACGTCAGGATCGCTTGCTACGGCAGGGCCATGCGCCACTTGCCGTGGCGGCGTAGGGACACCAAGATAAAGCTCTGCCTCCTCGACGGGCTCTGATGGCCATGGCAGGCTGCCGCGCCTTCATTCCCAAGCTACGCTGCGTCGTATGGCCAGGCAAGTTCAAGCCAGATCAGCTTCCTTGCTATGTCGGCACCCTCGACCCTGCGGAGTTCTTGCAGCTCTACAACCTGACCATCGAGGCAGCCAACGGCAACGAAAAGGTCATGGCGAACTGGTTTCCCATGGCTCTCAAGGACGACGCTCGCTCATGGCTCCTGAACCTGCCCCCAGGCTCGATCTCCTCCTGGGATGAGATGCGCGACCACTTCGTCGCCAACCTCCAGGGCACTCGCGACCGCCCCCCAGCCGCGGGTGACCTACGCTGCATCAAGCAACAGCCAGGAGAGACCATGCAAAAGTACATCCAGTGCTTCAACATCATGCGTCTCAAGATCCCAAGGTGACAGACGAGGCCATCATCTCAGCGTTTTCCGACGGCGTCCGCGACATCAAGATGAAGGAGGAGCTCGCCATCCATCAGGAGCTGTGCACGACTTTGGAGCTGTTCAACATAGCAACCAAGTGTGCAAGAGCTTAGGAGGGGTGTCTCTCCCTCCTCGAGCTCCCCGCCGCGGATCCCGAGGAGAAGAAGGCCAAGGTCAAGGACATGAAGCGCAAAGGGGTGGCCGTACTCGCGGCAGAACTGGACACCAAGCGCAGCTGAGATCTTCCCGAGTCGTCCAAGGGCAGTCGTACGTTCTGCGCCTTCCACAACGTGCGCACCCACAACACCAACGATTGTCAAGAGCTTGATAACCCACAAGTATAGGGGATCGAAACAATTTTCGAGGGTAGAGTATTCAACCCAAATTTATTGATTCGACACAAGGGGAGCCAAAGAATATTCTCAAGTATTACCAGCTGAGTTGTCAATTCAAGCACACCTGGAAACTTAATATCTACAATAAAGTATTTAGTAGCAAAGTAATATGATAGTAGTGGTAACGATAGCAAAGGTAATGTTTTTGGTATTTTCTAGTGATGATAACAATAGCAACGGAAAAGTAAATAAGCAAAGAACAATATATGGAAAGCTCATAGGCAATGGATCGGTGATAGAGAATTATGCCGGATGTGGTTCATCATGTAACATTCATAACCTAGGGTGACACAGAACTAGCTCCAATTCATCAATGTAATGTAGGCATGTATTCCGAATATAGTCATACATGCTTATGGAAAAGAACTTGCATGACATCTTTTGTCCTACCCTCCCATGGCAGCGGGGGCCTAGCGGAAACTAAGGGATATTAAGGCCTCATTTTAATAGAGTACCGGACCAAAGCATTAACACATAGTGAATACATGAACTCCTCAAACTACGATCATCACCGGAAGTGGTCCCGATTATTGTCACTTCGGGGTTGCCGGATCATAACACATAGTAGGTGACTATAGACTGGCAAGATAGGATCAAGAGCTCACATATATTGATGAAAACATAATAGGTTCAGATCTGAAATCATGGCACTTGGGCCCTAGTGACAAGCATTAAGCATAGCAAAGTCATAGCAACATCAATCTCAGAACATAGTGGATACTAGGGATCAAACCCTAACAAAACTAACTCGATTACATGATAAATCTCATCCAACCCATCACCGTCCAGCAAGCCTACAATGGAATTACTCATGCACGGCGGTGAGCATCATGAAATTGGTGATGGAGGATGGTTGATGATGATGACGGTGGCGGATTCCCCTCTCCGGAGCCCCGAACGGACTCCAGATCAGCCCTCCTGAGAGAGTTTAGGGCTTGGCGGCGGCTCCGTATCTTAAAATGCGATGAATCTTTCTCCTTGATTTTTTTCTCTCCGAACACGAATATATAGAGTTGGAGTTGAGGTCAGAGGAGCTCCAGGGGCCCTAAGGGGGGCAGGCGCGCCCCACCATCGTGGCTAGGGTGTGGGCCCCCTGGTCTTGATATTTTGCCAATATTTTTTGTTATTTCCAAAAATAATCTCCATGAAGTTTCAGGTCATTCCGAGAACTTTTGTTTCTGCACATAAATAACACCATGGCAATTCTGCTGAAAACAGCGTCAGTCCGGGTTAGTTCCATTCAAATCATGCAAGTTAGAGTCCAAAACAAGGGCAAAAGTGTTTGGAAAAGTAGATACGACAGAGATGTATCAACTCCCCCAAGCTTAAGCCTTTGCTTATCCTCAAGCAATTCAGTTGACAAACTGAAAGTGATAAAAAAAAACTTTTCTTGTTGTTGTAAATATGTAAAGCCGGCATTCAAGTTTTCAGCAAAGATTATGAACTAACCATATTCTCAATAACTCTTAAGTCTCATGTTTACTCATATCAATGGCATAATCAACTAGCGAGTAATAATAATAAATCTCGGGTGACAACACTTTGTCAAAACAATGATAATATGATATAACAAGATGGTATCTCGCTAGCCCTTTCTGAGACCGCAAAACATAAATGCAGAGCACCTTTAAAGATCAAGGACTGACTAGACATTGTAATTCATTGTAAAAGAGGTCCAGTCAAGTCATACTCAATGTAAACTAACAGTAATGAATGCAAATGACAGAGGTGCTCCCCAACTGGTGCTTTTTAATAAGAGGATGATGACTCAACATGAAAGTAAATAGATAGGCCCTTCACAGAGGGAAGCAGGGATTTGTAGAGGTGCCAGAGCTCGGTTTTGAAATAGAGATGAATAATATTTTGAGCGGTTTACTTTCATTGTCAACATAACAAGGAAGAGATGGCAATATCTTCCATGATACACACATTATAGGTGGTTCCCAAACCGAATGGTAAAGCTTGTACTCCCCCTCCACCAACAAGCATCAATCCATGGCTTGCTTGAAACAACGAGTGCCTCCAACTAACAAGAGTCCCAGGGGGAGTTTTGTTTGCAATTATTTTGATATGATTTGCATAAAGCATGGGACTGGTCATCCCGGTGACCAACCACTTTCTCGTGAGTGAGGAGCGGAGTCCACTCCTCTTGAGAATAACCCGCCTAACATGGAAGATACGGACAGCCCTAGTTGATACATGAGCTATTCGAGCATACAAAACAAGATATTTATTTGAAGGTTTAGAGTTTGGCACATACAAATTTACTTGGAACGGCAGGTAGATACCATATATAGGTAGGTATGGTGGACTCATATGGAACAACTTTGGGGTTTATGGGATTGGATGCACAAGTAGTATTCCCGCTTAGTATAGGTGAAGGCTAGAAAAAGACTGGGAAGTGACTAGCTAGAGAGCGACAACAGTCATGAACATGCATTAAAATTAATCAACACCGAATCCAAGCATTAGTAGGATATAATGCACCATGAACATTAATATCATAGAGGCTATGTTGATTTTGTTTCAACTACATGCGTGAACATGTGTCAAGTCAAGCCACTCGAATCGTTCAAAAGAGGATACCACCCTATCATACCACATCACAACCATTTTAATAGCATGTTGGCACGCAAGGTAAACCATTATAAGCTCCTAGCTAATTAAGCATGGCATAATAAACTATGATCTTTAGTTGTCATCGCAAACATGTTTATTCATAATAGGCTGAATCAGGAACGATGAACTAATCATATTTACAAAAACAAGAGAGGTCGAGTTCATACCAGCTTCTCCCATCTTAATCAGTTCGTCATATATCGTCATAATTTCCTTTCACTTGCACGACCGAACAATGTGGATAATAATAATAGTGCATGTGCACTAGACTAAGCTGGAATGTGCAAGCATTCAATAAACAGGAGAAGACAAGGAAATATGGGCTCTTTTGTCAGATCAACAATAATGCATATAAGAGCCACTTTAACAATTTAATCATGGTCTTCTCCTATCGACCCCCAAAGAAAAGAAAAGAAATAGAACTATTTAGACGGGAAAGCTCCCAACAAGCAAAAAGAAGAACATGAAATCTTTTTGGATTTTCTTTTTAATTACTATTACAAGCATGGAAATTAAAACGAGCTAAAATATACAACTAATTTTTTTGTTTTTCTTAAGGTTTATCAAACACACAAGAAGAAAGCATAAAAAGGAAAATAAACTAGCATGGATGTTACAATGAAAAAGTATGAGCACCGACATCTAGCAATGAGTGTGTGAACATGAATGTAATGTCGGTGGGAAATACGTACTCCCCCAAGTTTAGGATTTTGGCCTAAGTTGGTCTATGGCCACGGTTGGCCTGGCGGATATCCATAGTAATAGTTGGGGTCGTACTGAGAAGAAGAAGACTCTGATTGCCACTGGTTGGCAATCATCTCCGGATCCAAGTGGTAATTAGAATGTCGTGGAGGATCAACTTGTGATTCCGACTCTGGCTCTGTGGCTGATGTAGGGTTCCGGTAGGCGTGAATAGCCTCCAACGGAACAAGGTACTTGTCTGCAGATAAATCAAACAAGGAAGGAGCAGGCAGGGTAATAGTCTCAGGATGATGTTTATCAAAGAACAATTTGTATTTGAGCTCATTTTCCCTATTATTAACAATAAAATCGTGTGCTACCATACTCTTATAATCTAAATAAAAAGGAGGCAGCAATTTTTCTTCCTTCTCATAATGCCTAATAGGTATGTTAAAATGTGCAGCTAGGCGCGAGGCGAAGATGCCTCCAAAGACGGGGCCCTTAGTATGGTTAAGATTTAACCTTTTTGCAATAATAGCACCCATGCTGAATGTATCATCACGAAATAAGGCATGGCACATAATAAAAATATCAGGGGCACTCAGGTTTCCACAGTTTCTGCGCCCAA
This sequence comes from Triticum urartu, assembly GCF_003073215.2. NCBI lineage: Eukaryota > Viridiplantae > Streptophyta > Magnoliopsida > Poales > Poaceae > Triticum > Triticum urartu. The sequence goes on from NC_053023.1 coordinate 521,823,456, forward strand.
TTAAGCATCTACTAGAAAATATAGCAAAGTAACGTAGAACAGGAAAGTGTATGCCAGTAGTTCGTGCATCGGAAACCTTCCTCGTTTCCCCTACAGTGATGGTATCAATAAACCCATCCACATCGCCGCGATGTGGTTCCTCTATGATGCCCTCGAAAGGGATCAAACAAACCCGACAAAAATCACGAAGTGACATCTCCTTATGCTCATCATATAAATAAAACTCCACCGTAGGTGGTGAGCTCCTAGCATGGAAATGAATTTTTTGCAGAAAGATACTGGTGAGTAAGAGATACTATTCGCGCTGGTCGTCGAGGAAGGCGGTGAGGCCTGCATTCTCAGCCAATTCATAGAAATCATCATAAATCTCGGCTGCTCTCAAGAAATCATCACAAGGCCATTCACACGGCCGAACCTCCACGATGCGAGGCAGATTATATTTGGGCCTCTTTGCTTCTTCATTTTGCTTTTCCTTCGAGCTTCGACTCGATGAGCCCCTCAAAAACCTCTTCATTATTTTCAGAAAAATTCTGAAATTTTTAGTAACTTCAAAATAAAAGTCAACCAAACTCAACAAAATTGATAGCAACTACTCCTACAAGTGCCTAGATCCTATATCATGCATCAAAACTACTTGGAACCACATAAATTTGACATGCAAGCTCAAGAACAGGGTCACCTAAGCAGCAAAAATATGCAATCAATAAAGCACTAGAACAAAAACTAATTGGACCATTGGAGGAGTCACATACCAAGGAACAATCCCCTAAAGCAGTTTTGTGAGAGGTGCTTTGAGCAAGGAGATCGAAAATCGCAACAAAATGAGCTAGAACTCGTGCTTGAGCTGGATGGTGATTTTTTTGGGCGGAAGAAGAAGTGTGTGGGTGCAGGAATAAGTGGTGGGGAGCCACCATGGGCCCACGAGGTAGGGGGCGCGCCCAGGGGGTAGGGCGCGCCCTCCACCCTCGTGGCCAAGTGGATGCCCCCTGCTGTATTCTCAGTGCCAAATATTCTCAAATATTCCAGAAAAAATCATATTTAAATTTCATGGCATTTGGAGAACTTTTATTTTCGAGGTATTTTTATATTGCACGTATAATCAGAAAACAGACAGAAATTACTATTTTTTCTTTATTTAATATAAATAACAGAAAGTAGAAAGAGGGTACAGAGAGTTGTGTTTTCTTAATTCATCCATCTCATGATCATCAAAAGGAATCCATTAACAAGGTTGATCAAGTCTTGTTAACAAACTCATTCCGAATAACATGGAACCGGAGAATTTTCGAATAACACTAGGTTACCTCAATGGGGATATGCACATCCCCAACAATAATAATAATATCATATTTCTTCTTGACAGTAGGAAGAGGAAATTCAAAACCTCCAAAAATAATCGATGGAATTTTTCCAATAGAATTGATACTGTGAACTTGAGGTTGTTTCCTCGGAAAGTGTACCGTATGCTCATTACCATTAACATGAAAAGTGACATTGCCTTTGGTGCAATCAATAACAGCCCCTGAAGTATTCAAAAAGGGTCTTCCAAGAATAATAGACATACTATCGTCCTCGGGAATATCAAGAATAACAAAGTCCATTAAAATAGTAACGTTTGCAACCACAACAGGCACATCCTCACAAATACTGACAGGTATAGAAGTTGATTTATCAGCCATTTGCAAAGATATTTCAGTCGGTGTCAACTTATTCAAATCAAGTCTACGATATAAAGGGAGAGGCATAACACTAACACCGGCTCCAAGATCACATAAAGCAGTTTTAACATAATTTCTTTTAATGGAGCATGGTATAGTGGGTACTCCTGGATCTCCAAGTTTCTTTGGTATTCCACCTTTAAAAGTATAATTAGCAAGCATGGTGGAAATTTCAGCTTCCAGTACCTTTCTTTTATCAGTAACAATTTATTTCATATACTTAGCATAAGGATTCATTTTGAGCATATCAGTTAATCACATACGCAAAAAGATAGGTCTAATCATTTTAGCAAAGCGCTCAAAATCCTCATCATCTTTTTTCTTAGATGGTTTGGGAGGAAAAGGCATGGGTTTTTGAACCCAAGGATCTCTTTCCTTACCGTGTTTCCTAGCAACAAAGTCTTTTTTATCATAATGTTGATTCTTTGATTGTGGGTTATCAAGATCAACAGCAGGTTTAATTTCTATATCATTATCATTACTAGGTTGAGCATCAACATGAATATTATCATTTACATTATCACTAGTTTCATGCTCATTACCAGATTGTGTTTCAGCATCAGAAATAGAAATATCATTTGGATTCTCAGGTGTTTCAGCAATAGGTTCACTAGAAGCATGAAAAGTCCTATCATTTTTCTTTTTCTTCCTTTTAGAAGGACTAGGTGCATCTATATTATTTCTCTGAGAATCTTGCTCAATTCTCTTAGGGTGGCCTTCAGGATACAAAGGTTCCTGAGTCATTTTACCAGTTCTAGTAGCCACAACATAGTCCTTATTCTTACTATTCAATTCATTGAGCAAATCATTTTGAGCTTTAAGTAGTTGTTCTACTTGAGTGGTAACCATAGAAGCATGTTTACTAATAAGTTTAAGTTCACCTTTGGCATTGGCCATATAATCACCCAAGTGTTCAAGCATATCGGCATTGTGTTTTAATTCTCTACCAAAATAAGCATTGAAGTTTTCTTGTTTAACCATAAAGTCATCAAACTCATCCAAGCATGGCCTAGCAAACTTAGTAAATGGGATTTCAGCTTTATCATATCTATAGAGAGAATTTACCTTTACTACCTGTGTCGGGTTATCAAGACCATGTGTTTCTTCAATAGATGGTAAATTAAGACCATGTATTTCTTCAATAGGAGGTAAATTCTTAACATCTTCAGCTTTAATACCCTTTTCTTTCATAGATTTCTTTGCCTCTTGCATATCTTCAGGACTGAGAAATAGAACACCTCTTTTCTTCGGAGTTGTCTCAGGAGTTGGCTCGGGAAGTGTCCAATTATTTTCATTTGTCAACATATTATTCAATAGAATTTCAGCTTCATCCGGTGCTCTTTCCCTGAAAACAAAACCAGCACAACTATCCAGGTAATCTCTGGAAGCATCGGTTAGTCCATTACAAAAGATATCAAGTATTTCATTTTTCTTAAGAGGATGATCAGGCAAAGCATTAAGTAATTGGAGAAGCCTCCCCCAAGCTTGTGGGAGACTCTCTTCTTCAATTTGCACAAAATTATATATATCCCTTAAAGCAGCTTGTTTCTTATGAGCAGGGAAATATTTAGCAGAGAAGTAATAAATCATATCCTGGGGACTACGCACACAACCAGGATCAACAGAATTAAACCATATCTTAGCATCACCCTTTAATGAGAACAGAAATATTTTAACTATATAAAAGTAGCGAGTTCTCTCATCATTAGTGAACAGGGTAGCTATATCATTTAATTTAGTAAGATGTGCCACAACAGTTTCAGATTCATAGCCATAAAAAGGATCAGATTCAACCAAAGTAATTATATCAGGATCAATAGAGAATTCATAATCCTTATCATTAACAAAGATAGGTGAAGTAGCATAAGGAGGATCATATTTCATTCTAGCATTCATAGTTTTTTGTTTAAGCTTAGCTAATAATTTCTTAAGATCACTTCTATCATTGCAGGCAAGGAAGTCTCTTTTACTTTCTTCATCCATAACATAGACCTCAGGCACAACAGGTAATTCATATTTATTAGGAGATCCTTCATAATCACTTTCATCAGTATTATTAGTTTCAATAATTTCATTCTCTCTAGCCCTAGCAAGTTGTTCATCAAGAAATTCACCAAGTGGCATAGTAGTATCAAGCATAGAAGTAGTTTCATCATAAGTATCATGCATAGCAGAAGTGGCATCATCAATAATATGCGACATATCAGAATTAATAGCAGAAGTAGGTTTAGGTGTCGCAAGCTTACACAAAACAGAAGGTGAATCAAGTGCAGAGCTAGATGGCAGTTCCTTACCTCCCCTCGTAGTTGAGGGATAAATCTTGGTTTTTGGAATCTCTCAAGTTCTTCATAATGATAAGCAGATATAAATCCCCGGCAACGGCGCCAGAAAATAGTCTTGATAACCCACAAGTATAGGGGATCGCAGCAATTTTCGAGGGTAGAGTATTCAACCCAAATTTATTGATTCGACACAAGGGGAGCCAAAGAATATTCTCAAGTATTAGCAGCTGAGTTGTCAATTCAACCACACCTGGAAACTTAATATCTGCAGCAAAGTATTTAGTAGCAAAGTAATATGATAGTAGTGGTAATGATAGCAAAATTAATGGTAGCAAAAGTAATGTTTTTGGTATTTTGTAGTGATGATAACAATAGCAACGGAAAAGTAAATAAGCGAAGAACAATATATGGAAAGCTCGTAGGCAATGGATCGGTGATAGAGAATTATGCCGGATGTGGTTCATCACGTAACAGTCATAACCTAGGGTGACACAAAACTAGCTCCAACTCATAAATGTAATGTAGGCATGTATTCCGAATATAGTCATATGTGCTTATGGAAAAGAACTTGCATGACATCTTTTGTCCTACCCTCCCGTGGCAGCGGGGTCCTAGCGGAAACTAAGGGATATTAAGACCTCCTTTTTATAGAGTACCGGACCAAAGCATTAACACATAGTGAATACATGAACTCCTCAAACTACGGTCATCATCGGAAGTGGTCCCGATTATTGTCACTTTGGGGTTGCTGGATCATAACACATAGTAGGTGACTATAGACTTGCAAGATAGGATCAAGAACTCACATATATTGATGAAAACATAATAGGTTCAGATCTGAAATCATGGCGCTCGGGCCCTAGTAACAAGCGTTAAGCATAGGAAAGTCATAGCAACATCAATCTCAGAACATAGTGGATACTAGGGATTAAACCCTAACAAAACTAACTCGATTACAAGATAAATCTCATCCAACCCATCACCGTCCAGCAAGCCTATGATGGAATTACTCACGCACGGCGATGAGCATCTTGAAATTGGTGATGGAGGATGGTTGATGATGACGATGGCGACAGATTCCCCTCTCCGGAGCCCCGAACGGACTCCAGATCAGCCCTCCCGAGAGAGTTTAGGGCTTTGCGGCGGCTCCGTATTGTAAAACGCGATGAATCTTTCTCCTTGATTTTTTTCTCTCTGAATACGAATATATAGAGTTGGAGTTGAGGTGGGAGGAGCTCCAGGGGGCCCACGAGGTAGGGGGCGCGCCCCCCACCCTCGTGGCTAGCGTGTGGGCCCCCTGGTCTTGATCTTTTGCCAGTATTTTTTATTATTTCCAAAAATAATCTCCGTGAAGTTTCGGGTCAATCCGAGAACTTTTGTTTCTGCACATAAATAACACCATGGCAATTTTGCTGAAAACAGCGTCAGTCCGGGTTAGTTCCATTCAAATCATGCAAGTTAGAGTCCAAAACAAGGGCAAAATGTTTGGAAAAGTAGATACGACGAAGACGTATTAGAGCTCAGGGCCATTCGGGGTGGACGCTTCGGTCGTCACCCTGAGGGCAATGACCGGGGCTACGGCCGAGGAGGTGGACGAGGTGGAGGACGTTGGGACGACCGCGGGCCTTGCAGGAGTGGCGCGACCAGCCTTGCGAGGACCGCTGGCAGGACCAGCCTCATGAGGGCGCTTGGAGGGACCAGCCTCGCGAGGACCGTCCTCGGGGCAACCCTGGTGTCCCTCTACCGCTGCCGCCAAGGAGGAACGACGACCACCAGCTGGACGAAGGGGCTGGGGGCTTCCAGGAGCCGCACGCCATCGCCTGCATCGGGTGGCGCTCAGGCCCCAGCCTCCCAGCGCATCTTCAAGAAGTTCTCTCACGAGGTGAACGCAACCCTCCCCAAGCTCGAGGCCACACACCCGCTCAAATGGTCCAAGTATGCCATCACCTTTAGCTCGGCGGACCAGCTCAAGTGTGCGGCAACCGTCAGTGTTCTCCTGATGCTCTGTTCGCCCATCATCAGCAATGTCCAAGTCACTAAGACCCTCATCGACGCGGCACGGGGCTCAGTGTCCTGTCCATCGAGACGTTCGACAGCCTTCAAGTGCCATATGATCAGCTCTAGCCCACTAGGCCTTTCTCAGGAGTGAATGACGGCTCCACCACCCCGATAGGACAAGTTCGTCTCCCTTTCACCTTCGGTCAGCGCGACAACTACCACACCAAGCTCGTCATCTTCGATGTCTCCCACATCCGCCTGCTGTACAATGCCATCCTTGGGTACCCAGCACTAGGCAAATTCATGGCAGTCACCCACCATGACTACAACATCCTCAAGATGCCAGGAAGCGGCGGAATCATCACGGTCCCCTGCGAACAAAGAGAAGCGGTGTGCTCCCTCAAGCGTGCCTTCCAAGATGCCTCAATCGAAGACCCTGACAGCGCGGGTGCGCAACACCCTCCTGAGGCCAACCCCAAGAAGAAGAAGCAGCTAGTCCGCTCTAGGCCTCAGGAGAGCGGCGCCTCCAGCGGAGCCACCTGAGGATCGGAGCCCGCGCCTGGGGCGCCTTCCTCCCTCGCATAGGGAGGCGCGCCCGACGCCCTCCTTGGGCAGGGCTTGGGGGCTCTCTTCTGGAGGGCCTCGGAGCTGGCCAACGTCATGAGGGAGGCGCTCCGGCACCACGTGGAGGCATGCTTCGAGGCACGTTTCCCTCAGGAGGGCACCAGGCGAGGAGCGCCTGGCGCTCAACAGTTCATCGTCAAGGCCACTCAGGAGCTTTAGGAAGAAAGAGCCACACGCGGCGACCGCCGCCCACCTGGCACTGCTCCCCACCCAGGCGAGGGTGGTGAGTTGCGCGTCTGCATTGACATCTCAGGTGTGCTTCTGGCCTTCGCGTGCTGGCCGATCTGAGGGCCCGCCTCACAGCTACGTTTGCATGCCGTTCGGCCTGCCGAGCGTGGCTGCCGCCTTCCAGTGCAACCTGCAGAGCATCCTGGCAGGTCAGGAGGCCAGGCATCACGCAATCCTGATGGAGATGGAGACGGTCCTCAGGAGGCCACATGAGCCTCCAGAGCCTCCCGAGGCTCTGGGCCTCGACGGCTCGTGAGGAGCGACTTCTTCAGCGTGCGTCTTCAGCTACCCCAACACTCCTTCGACAACCAAACCAGGTGACATTTTTTCAAGTTCATTTATCTGGGAGCGCCCCCTGGGCTGCATCATTCCCAGGCCGCATGGGCCCGTCCCTGCAGCATATATCTGCTTGCATCTTTAGTTCACCTTGCCGGGGGCGCCCCTCGGGCTGCACTAGCCCTAGGCCGCTTAGGTCCGACCCAGTGGCATGTATCGTTCTTGCATTTACCTAAGCCAGTTGCTTTTCACGCATAATCTATCTATGCTCATCACTCCCTGTTTGATTGTCGCCCGCCACGGGAACCTCTCATTCCGGCACGGCGCTTGTGCTTGGGTCTGTCCCTGCAGCACTGACAAATCTGAGCGGCCGAACTCTGGCTCGCGGCATGCCCGTGCACGTCACCTCACCAGGCCCTAAGTGCCTTCACCTCCTTGCAAAGAAACCAGTGATGGACCAGCGATCACCATGGCAATTTGTGCCCTTCCTCGTGCTAACTTGCAAGAACCTCCTGAGTACTACAGCGGGCGGTACCGCAGACTCTCCCTCTCTCTTCTCCCATGCAATTCGCTTGCGCGTTAAAAGGGGGGCTCCTGAGCATCGCGACTCAGGAGCTCTTACTGGCTCTCTAGCCCTCACCCCCTAGGCTTGACCACGGCATCGCGACCTAGCATACCAGCGGCGGCTGAGCTCGCTCGAGGGCCGGGACCTGAGGACGCAGAGCACACAGAAGAGTATGAAGTAGAGGGGGAGGCTTGCACGGGCCTAACATAGCTACCCAACAGTTGTCGATGCACAAGTCTGGCGCAACACGAGGAACCAGTTCCGGAATGCCAAGATAAATCTCGTGCCTGAATCAACCCAGCGCTACGGCATAAGATACTCGCCTTTCGCTGCCCTGCTGCGGCAATGTCGCCTCCCTTTCCCATCCTCAGGTAGCTACTTGCATGCTAAAGGGGTCCTCTTGAACATCACGCCTCAGGAGATCTTACTGGACCTCGGGCCCTCACCTCCTGGCCTTGACCACGACATCGTGACCTGGCATTCTAGCAACGGGTGCAGCCTGCCTGGGGACCAGGACCTGTCGGCGTAGAGCACCAAGCTTCCGCAGGGTTGGAAAGGGGAGACCAAGCCTTAGCAGGACATGCGTTCGCAAATTTTCACAATAAGAACAATATGAACAAAAGACATTACAGACGCTTTACACGCCCCCTTGGGGTCCGTTTCAATTCCTCGCAGGGAACAAAAAGAAGGGATTTCCTAGGAGCTCTATCTACACGCGCCGAACATCACCGACGCCATCATCAACAGTGGGCCTCCGGAGGCCGGCGCCAACCCCATCCAGATCAGCAACGGCGACGGCGGGATGCGGTGACCTTGCTCCGGGCCCGGCGAGAGCTCAGGGGAACGTAACTATCGTCGCTTCTCTCCGGAGTCTCGGCGAGCTCAGGAGTGTCGCTGGACCACCAAGAGTCGCCGCTGTCACTGGAGGAGCTGCGGGGGAAGGCCAGCGGCAGGCCCGGCGCTAGCCGCTGCACCGTCCTGGCGACCCCCTTCAGGGCAGCACTCCAAGCGGCGGCCTTCCTCGTCGAAGACCTTGAAGAACATCATGGAGGCGCCGTCGTAACTGAAATGGATGGAGAGGGTGCCTTCCGCACGGCAGACCCGGGCGATGTCGCCCCAGCCTCGAGTCATGAAGATCCTCCCAGAGGAGACGGCTTCAACCTTCTCTCTGGTCGCTGGGGTGTCGCTGATAACCCACAAGTATAGGGGATCGCAACAGTTTTCGAGGGTAGAGTATTCAACCCAAATTTATCGATTCGACACAAGGGGAGCCAAAGAATATTATCAAGTATTAGCAGCTGAGTTGTCAATTCAACCACACCTGGAAACTTATTATCTGCAGCAAAGTGTTTAGTAGCAAAGTAATATGATAATAATGGTAACAGTAGCAAAAGGTAATAATAGCAAAAGTAATGTTTTTGGTATTTTGTAGTGATGATAGTAATAGCAACGGAAAAGTAAATAAGAGAAGAACAATATATGGAAAGCTCGTAGGCAATGGATCGATGATGGAGAATTATGTCGGATGCGGTTCATCATGTAACAATCATAACATAGGGTGACACAGAACTAGCTCCAACTCATCAATGTAATGTAGGCATGTATTCCGAATATAGTCATACATGCTTATGGAAAAGAACTTGCATGACATCTTTTGTCCTACCCTCCCGTGGCAGCGGGGTCCTAATGGAAACTAAGGGATATTAAGGCCTCCTTTTAATAGAGTACCGGAACAAAGCATTAGCACATAGTGAATACATGAACTCCTCAAACTATGGTCATCACCGGTAAGTATCCCGATTATTGTCACTTCGGGGTTAACGGACCATAACACATAATAGGTGACTATAGACTTGCAAGATAGGATCAAGAACTCTCATATATTGATGAAAACATAATAGGTTCAAATTTGGAATCATGGCACTCGGGCCCTAGTGACAAGCATTAAGCATAGCAAAGTCATAGAAACATCAATCTCAGAACATAGTGGATACTACGGATCAAACCCTAACAAAACTAACTCGATTACATGATAGATCTCATCCAACCCATCACCGTCCAGCAAGCCTATGATGGAATTACTCACGCACGGCGATGAGCATCTTGAAATTGGTGATGGAGGATGGTTGATGATGACGATGGCGACAGATTCCCCTCTCCGGAGCCCCGAACGGACTCCAGGTCAGCCCTCCCGAGAGGTTTTAGGGCTTGGCGACGGCTCCGTATGGTAAAACGCGATGAATTCTTCTCTCTGGTTTTCCCCCCCGAAAGCAAATATATAGAGTTGGAGTTGAGGTCGGAGGTGCTCCATGGGACCCACGAGGTAGGGGGCGCTCCCTGGGGGGGCAGGCGCGCCCCCCCACCATCGTGGATAGGTGGTGGGCCCCCTGTTCTTCATCTTTTGCAAGGATTTTTTATTATTTCCTAATAGATGTTCCATGAAGTTTCAGGTCATTCTGAGAACTTTTGTTTCTGCACATACACCATAGCAATTCTGCTGAAAACAGCGTCAGTCCGGGTTAGTTCCATTCAAATCATGCAAGTTAGAGTCCAAAACAAGGGCAAAAGTGTTTGGAAAAGTAGATACGACGGAGACGTATCAACTCTCCCAAGCTTAAACCTTTGCCTGTCCTCAAACAATTCAGTTGACAAACTGAAAGTGATAAAGAAAAACTTTTACAAACTCTGTTTGCTCTTGTTGTTGTAAATATGTAAAGCCAGCATTCAAGTTTTTAGCAAAGATTATGACTAACCACATTCACAATAACGCTTAGGTCTCAAGTTTACTCATATCAATGGCATAATCAACTAGCGAGCAATAATAATAAATCTCGGATGACAACACTTTCTCAAAAAAATCATAATATGATATAACAAGATGGTATCTCGCTAGCCCTTTCTGAGACCATAAAACATAAATGCAGAGCACTTTTAAAGATCAAGGACTGACTAGACATTGTAATTCATGGTAAAAGAGATCCAGACAAGTCATACTGAATGTAAACTAATAGTAAATAATGCAAATGACAATGGTGCTCTCCAACTGGTGCTTTTCAATAAGAAGATGATGACTCAACATGAAAGTAAATAGATAGGCCCTTCGCAGACGGAAGCAGGGATTTGTAGAGGTGCCAGAGCTCGGGTTTGAAATAGAGGTGAATAATATTTTGAGCGGTATACTTTCATTGTCAACATAACAACCAAGAGATGGCAATATCTTCCATGCAACACACATTATAGGCGGTTCCCAAATAGAATGGTAAAATTTATACTCCCCCTCCACCAACAAGCATCGATCCATGGCTTGCTCGAAACAACGAGTGCCTCCAACTAACAAGTGTCCCAGGGGGAGTTTTTTTTGCAATTATTTTGATTTAGTTTGCATAAAGCATGGGACTGGGCATCCCGGTGTGTCAGGACCCCGATTCCAAGTCACATCGATCTAGCCGGTAACACTTCATATCACTTTGCGGCCTCACGGACGGTATTCCCACGAGTGTCGCCTTACCATGGCTCGGGACTGTTAGCGCCTTTTGGCTCACATATATGATAGTGTCGCTGGCATCCATGTGATAGGGAACCCGGGCCGACATGGCTAGTCGTGAACCCAAAGCGGCACCAACCTATGGGGACAGGCATACATGAATCACATCGAGCATGTCGGTCAGCAGCATGTGAATCCGGCTGTAGCACTGGGCTAACAGGACTCCGGGTGTCACCGCGTGACATTTACCCAAAGGGACAGACACAAGAACGAAGTGAAACACATGCCGGCCAGTCAAGTGTCCTGAGCAGTAGTGCTGGGCTAACAGGACTCCGGTGAACCGGGCTGTAGCGGACTACTATGGCTCATGGAAGCACTAGACTACATTTCCCCATAAGAGAGGCTGCCAAGGATAAACAACTAGATTGTCGGATCCCACACATACCAAGCATTTCAATCATACACACAATATGCTAGATATGTGTAAATACAACATGGCATCACAACATAACTCTACAACTCAAGTATTTATTCATTAGGCTCCGAGGAGCAACATATTACAAACATGGGTCTCATGACCCAACAATCATAGCATACAAATCAAAGCACATGCGGAAGCTTAACATGTCTGAGTACAGATATCTACAAATGAAAAAGGCTGTGAAGTCTGACTATCTACCAGATCCTGTCGAGGGCACAAGATCGTAACTGAGGTATCAAGCTAAACGTCGAAGTCCACACGAAACTACTAGCGAGACTGAAGTCTCTCTGCAAAACATAAATTAAGCAAACGTGAGTACAAAAGTACTCAGCAAGACTGTCAGGACCGGTTTTCCAATAAAAATATTTATTGAGAAACCAATCTTTTGAGTCCAGTATGAGAAAATTTCTCCTTACCGGTAGACAAATTCTTGATACAATAAGCCAGTAGCATAAAATGTATTACAGGGTCGAGCTACGGTTGCTCAACCAAATTATTACAAACACGCCAATAATTATACATAAAGGCGAACACGACACAGTGGTGTGGAGGCATACTACTGACTCGAGGATAGGGCGGTGGTGGAAAAACACAGCGGGGAGTGAGATACATGACTCTGGGGACTCGACCTCCTCCTCACTAATAGGCTCCAGACGTGAAGAGCTGCGTCGGGTAGATGGAGCGGGTGCCAGGGGCGGAGCAACACGAATAGGAGTAGGCACAACGGGTGGTGCAGTGCGCGCTGGAGTGGGCGCAATGGCCTGGTTGAACTCTTCGGTGGTAGGCAGGCGACGAGTAGGTGCATAAGATGCTGATGAAGAGACAAAAGTCAGTGGCGGTGCGGCGGGCAGGAGCTCCCTCCTGTTGGCGGCACAGCCATGGATTGAGTCCATGCGGGCAGCCTACGAAGTCGTCCACCAGGTTGTCGAAGGCTGCCTCCAGAGGCCCGGAGATACTCAATAAGCATCTCAAAAGCCTCATCTCGTTCTCCTCTGGGGCAGGAGAATGCGTAGTGACAGGTATAAGGCACATGGCATGGAAGATAGCGGTAGCGACGAGTCTTCATCGCGGGAAGGACATCCCTGAGGCGAGCTATCGCCTCACGGGCTGCCATCTGCATAGCATGCCTCTCCGTAGGCATGGCTCTTCCCAAGAACCGGAAGCGGCGTAACTCACCACGCCCTCCCTTTGAACTGCACCGTGGCCTGGTGCATGGTCAGACTGTCGTTGACCTTGTGCTGGTAGAGTGTGAAGACTGGGCGCACAGACGGCCCCATCGCGACCTGAACGATGAAGGAGAGAAGCTTGACGAACCCATCGGGCACGTTGGCGAAGGTCTGAGACTCGCAGCTGTTGTCGGCCATCTCAAAGGTAAGCAAAAATTCTGATGGTCAGATCATAAATTTATGCTGACAGTCAGAAAATGACTACAATAGCAAAAATATAAATAGCTCTATCATGCTAATAACCAATTAGCGATCGCACCTAGTGGCTTCCTACAGTCAGCCTGGCTCTGTACCAAGCCTGTCACGACCGGTTTTCCAATAAAAATATTTATTGAGAAACCAATCTTTTGTAGTCCAGTATGAGAAAATTCTCCTTACCGGTAGGACAATTCTTGATACAATAAGCCAGTAGCATAAAATATATTACAGGGTCGAGCTACGGTTGCTCAACCAAATTATACAACACGCCAATAATTATACATAAAGGCGGACATGACACAGTGGTGTGGGGCATACTACTGACTCGAGGATAGGGCGGTGGTGGAAAAACACAGCGGGGAGTGAGATACATGACTCTAAAACTGGCTCTCTCGAGCGTCAAGGCGTAGGCTCAATGAATTTATTTGGTAGCGGAAGCGGATATAATATAGTGACCAAATCCAGGGTCGCACGAGACTGACTGGGATTCCTCTAGGCGTCGGACTCGCTATCAAAATCTTCATCCATGAGATCGCCTTCGTCAGCATCTGGCCAAATCAACAAGCCAGTGAGTACTTTTGAAAGTACTCGCAAGACAGTTCGGAAGTAAGATATAACAAATGCATGCATGAATGCGTCACGATTAATTCACAAATGTACATAAAAAAAATTGCATAACGAAGTAAGGAAAAGGGAAACGGCGGTAGTCCGCCTGAAATCCCAAAACATAAATGAAAGCCGATCGGGTGTCTGAAGCGACGCCTCAAAGGGTGGACAATTAAATATAAGAAAATGATGCCACAGTCGGGCGTCTTAGCGACACCACATAAAGGGCTTTAAAAGAAATGCCACAGTCGGCGTCTGAGCGACCCCACATAAAGGGCTTTAAAAGAAATGCCACAGCGGACGTCGGCGACATCCACAGAAAGGGCTTTAAAGAAGCAATGCGTCTGAGCGACCCCACAAAAGGGCTTTAAAAGAAATGCCACAGTCGGGCGTCTGAGCGACATCACATAAAGGGCTTTAAAAGAAATGCCACAGTCGGGCGTCTGAGCGACCCCACATAAAGGGCTTTAATTCACAAGTAAATAATACTCATAATCGCCATTCAATTCATGAAAATAAATGGGTTAGTCCATCCATAGGAAATATCTTTAACCGGAATTAGCACTCATATGATTCACCGGAGTCTCTGTCATCAAAACTGGCACTTGTCAGGATAAGATGGTACTGAACTTGGACATAGAATAGATGATTCAAGGAAATATATGACTCTGCAGAGTTTGTACAAAATTTTCCCACAGCCAACGGATTTCCGTAGTCACGAAGGACTAGTTCCGTTTACGGTATTTCGGAAGAAACACAGCTAACCAGTACACACCCATCATACCTCTCGATGCTAGGAATCACCCTAGACATCGTCCAAGAAAAACTTTTGAGACGGGGAGATCACAATCTCGAATAGCATGGGATCAAATTTATATACGCACGCTCTAAGGGGTGCCCCCCTCTCGGTCCCAACCGGAAACACCCATGCCCCCTGACCGGATGACTGGCTTTAATCCAGGGCCATGGAACCATCATCCCGGCCTCTCCTTTTGGTGTGTACCAGGAAAGCGGTTCGCAACTTACTAAACCATATTCCTTGCGGAAAACATGTGGTAGTACAGGGAAGGAAATGGGAGGAACTGGACCGATACGGCTTGACACCGCAGTCACTTAGCCTGGCATAAGACTAGCATGCTACAACACTGCCATCTTACCCATCCTTACGCCAACAGATGGCCATTCATATTCGCATCCATCCACTTATGGTTCATCGAACTCACTTACCTCAACAATGCATGGAAATAACGTTCATCGGTATGCTCATCAACATGCCATGAGACTAACTAAATGCAAAAGATGCCAAGACACTCATCATATCAAAAGTTCAAACATGCTTGCCTGGTTCGGAGTAGTCGGAGCCTAGCTCGGTGAAGTTTGCGGTCCCGTCACCTCCTTCGGTATCTACGGTATAAAGAAAATATATGCGCTATCGTAAATACCACGAGGTGCACAAAAAGTATTCCAAATTTTTTTCAAATAAATATGATAAAAAACTAGACAAAAATCTGAAGAGAACAGAAAAGGAATCAATCAAAAATATTATTCTGTTTAAAAGTTATAAAGGTTTTTGTCCAGGGACTCATCTGTAATGAAACAGAAAGTTCCCAGGGGCTAGCTTATAAAAACAGAAGACGTTCCAGTATTGAATACGCCAGCCCAGAGGGGAAAACGCATTTTGCCCGAAGGCGCTACCAGAAAACGTTTCACATAGAGATGACAGAGAGAGCTGACGGTGGGGGTCCCACTCGTCAGGTTTAAACTTTTTCAAATGGGGGGGGACGAAGCTCGTCGGCGTCCGAGAGCCGCGGTGGTCGCCGGCGGTGATCCACGGCGAGGCAGGGGGATCGGAGGGTACCTCCGTGATCAGGGCTCCTTCCCGCGTCGGTTGGTGGTGGTGGTGGTCGCCGGCGAGTACCACGTCGACGACGAGCTTTGCTCCGGCGGACGGCGGCTTGGGTGGTCGAGGGAGTCGTCGGAGAGGCTGCAGAGATCAAATTGAGGAGGCGGTTAGGCTCCTGGGTAGCTAGAGGGAGTAATGACGGGGTTGGAGCGCCGGAGATGGCCTCACCGGAGCGAATCGTGGTGGAGGCCGAGGCGGATCGGGGCGGCCGGAGTTGGGGGAGGAGACCTCCTCGAGGTCCTCCGGGTGGCTTGGCAGAGCCTTGGTGAGGTGTGGTGATGATGCGTGCACGAGGGTGAGCTCGGGATCCCTTTATATAGGTGGTCCGAGGTGGTGGCCGTGAACGGGGGTCTCCGGTGACGATTACGGCGGTGCAGGGCTTGGTCGGGGTAATTACGACGTTGTGCGTCATCGTGGAGGTCCACGGTTCCGTTTTGGTGCTAATCGAGCTGGAGTTTGGTGCTTTGGGGGTGAGTTCGACAGAACGGGGCGGCGCGGGCCCGTCGGCGGCAGGGAGCGCGTCCCGTGCTTGCCGGCCACGGTGGCGGTGCCACGGGCGTGCGCTGGCACGCATGAGGCCACGCGGAGAGCAGAGGGGCGATGGGCGGCGCGGAACGGCGTTGAGCCGCCGTTCTTGTCCCCTGTCGGCTGTAACGGGGTTCTCGGTCGCCGCAAGACACGCCGGCGCGGGCGGCCAGGGGCGCCACCGACGCCGGGAAGACGCCAAGCGCGCGTGCGGGGTGCTGGCCAGGGAGTAGAGGCCGCGCAACGCGCCAAGCGCACTGTCGACGCGTGAGTGAAGCTGACGGACGAAAAACAACACTGAAATCTGAATTTACTGAATTTGCAAAGGAACAGTGCAGCTCAGGTGTTCGACAGAATGTTTTTGGCCTCTGGGGATTTTTCCTTGAGCTGATTTTTGGTGGAGTGGCTTCTATTGCTCAAGTAGGCTGCCTGAATTTTGGTGGAATTTTTGGAGAAGTGTAGATATGAATTTCACCAAATTTGGCAAATCTGGTCCAAACTTGCAGAGACTGAATTTTGAAAATTTTGAAAAGGGGAGGAGTGGATCAAGATGGTTCTGGGTTGTGGGTTCAAAGAACTATCCAGGAGAGTTGGTTTGAGGTAAAAACTCAAAAGCAAAAGGGTACTTGCTTTGAAAATCACTCAGGCTCCAAATAATTTTCAGAAATGATGCAGAAATGGTTTTGAGGGAAAAAATTAGAATAAAATCCAAAACTTTCTTGGATGAGTTGGGACAGAGATCTTAGGTTGATTTCAATGAGGAGGGGAGGTTTTGGAGGGGTTTTACCATATGGGCAAAATACAAAATCATGGGTGGTTTCTAGGATATGAAAATCCAAATTTTCATAGAGTTTCTTTTTAAAAGAAAAAAGATCAAACTCCCAAAATAATTTGAGAGGGAACCAACAGAGGAGAAGTTTCAAAATATCAAACACCATAGTTTGAAGAAAAAAATAAAATCCTTGCCAAAGAAAAGGAAGTTTTTAAGAGGAAGGTTTTCTGGAAAAAAATAATTTAAAAGCCTTCAAAAAGGAATTCAACAAAGTTTTTGATGAAAACCAATTAAAATTTTGGGAGTGTCACAGCACCTACCCCCTTAGGAAAAATCTCGTCCCCGAGATTTCAGCTGATCCTTAAATAAGTGTGGATGCTCTGTCCGAAGAAAATCCTCCCTTTCCCAAGTTGCTTCACTTTCGGTGTGATTGCTCCACTGAACTCTGAAAAATTTGATGGTTTTCTGTCGGGTCCTCCTTTCAGACTCCTCTAATATTTTTACTGGGCGTTCCCGATAAGTGAGGTCTGGTTGCACGTCAATGTTCTCATGGGATACTTGCTTCTCTGGTTTGCTTACGCACTTCCTCAATTGAGAGACGTGGAATACGTCGTGAACGTCGGACAAGTCTTTGGGTAAGTCTAGCTGGTAGGCTACAGTGCCTCTTCGTGCCACTATGCAGAATGGTCCAATGAATCTTGGTGCTAGCTTCCCTTTAACCTTAAACCGTTGCAGTCCCCCCATAGGTGATACTCGTAGGTACACAAAATTGACCCCACGATGTTTCTGATTGTAATAACTTTTCTGTCGGCTTTGAGCGGTCTTGAGTCGGTCCTTGATTAGCTTGACTTTTTCCTCGGCTTCTTTGAGCATGTCTGGGCCGAAGATACGGCTGTCTCCGGTCTCTGACCAATTTAGCGGGGTACGACACCTCCGTCCGTATAGGGCTTCAAAAGGTGCCATTTGCAGGCTGGCCTGGTAGCTGTTGTTATATGCGAACTCGGCATATGGCAGACTTTCCTCCCAACTGGTTCCATAGGTGAGGACACATGCCCTCAGCATGTCTTCTAAAATTTGGTTAACGCGTTCAGTCTGTCCATCAGTCTGGGGATGGTAGGCTGTACTGAAGGCCAATTGAGTTCCCAGAGCCTGTTGTAAATGATCCCAGAATTTCGAGACAAATTGAGTGCCTCGGTCAGATATTATAGTCTTCGGGACTCCATGCAGACAAACTATACGGGAGAGATATATCCTGGCAAGCTTCTGAGTGTTGTAGGTTGCCTTCACTGGAATAAAATGTGCCACCTTGGTTAATCTATCGGTGATGACCCATATGGCATCATTCCCGTGTCGTGACCGAGGTAGTCCGACAATAAAATCCATCCCTATTTCATCCCATTTCCACTCAGGTATTTTGTTTGGTTGCAGTAGTCCGGCTGGTCTCTGATGCTCAGCTTTTATGCGTTGACAAGAATCGCAACATGCAACGAATGTGGCTATGTCCCTCTTCATACCGTGCCACCAAAACCTTTCCTGAATATCCTTATACATTTTGGTTCCTCCAGGGTGGATTGAATATGGAGTGGTGTGTGCTTCAGCTAGGATCTGCTGTTTGAGGTCTTCTATGTTTGGCACACAGAGTCTGTTTTCGTACCGTAATATCCCATCATCGCCTATGATGAACTCCGAGGCCTTGCCCATACTCACCTTTCTTTTAATTCCTTCAATACTGGGGTGACCAGGCTGAGCTTCTTTAATCCTCTCCACAAGGTCGGGCTTTATTTCCAAGTTTGATATGGTGCCTTCTGCTACCATCATCAAGTTGAGCTTGGCAAATTCTTGTCGGAATTTGGGCCTCAAGCTGTGCGGTTTGTTTTCGTCGGAGTTGGGATTCCGACTAAGAGCATCGGCTACTACATTTGCCTTCCCTGGATGGTAATGGATACCAACATCATAATCCTTTACCAATTCCAACCAACGTCGTTGCCGTAAGTTTAGTTCTGGCTGAGTGAAAATATATTTGAGACTTTTATGGTCCGTGTAAATTTCACAACGATTTCCAAGCAAGAAATGTCTCCATTCCTTAAGTGCATGAATAACTGCTGCCATTTCTAAGTCATGAGTGGGATAATTTTCCTCATGCTTGCGGAGTTGTCGTGAAGCGTATGCAACAACCTTGCCTTCTTGCATCAACACGCATCCGAGACCCTTTCTGGACGCATCACAATACACTTCAAAATTCTTGTGTATGTCGGGTACAATTAATACCGGTGCTGTTGTTAATTTACGTTTTAACTCCTGGAAACTCTTCTCGCAGGCTTCTGTCCATTCAAATTTCTTGTCTTTCTTGAGTAACTGCGTTATTGGCTTGGCTAGGGTGGAGAATCCTTCAATAAATCTGCGATAATATCCTGCCATTCCCAAGAAACTTCGTACGTCAGTTACGCTGGCTGGTGCCTTCCAGTCAAGTATGGCTCTGACTTTCTCCGGGTCCACTGCGATACCGTCTTGGGTCAGCACGTGGCCTAGAAAGCCTACTTGTCTGAGCCAAAATTCGCACTTGCTGAACTTGGCATACAATTGGTGTTTTCTGAGTTCTCCTAGCACAATCCTGAGATGTTCCGCGTGCTCTTCTGGTGTCTTGGAGTATACTAGAATATCATCGATGAATACCACAACGAACTTGTCCATATACTTCATAAATACTTTGTTCATGAGGTGAACAAAATATGCAGGGGCATTAGTTAGCCCAAAAGGCATAACTGTGAACTCATATAGTCCATATCTGGAGGTGAAGGCTGTTTTGGGGATATCTTCTGTTCGTACCTTCAATTGATGATATCCTGACCTTAAGTCAATCTTTGAGAATACCTTGGCCTGAGCGAGCTGATCAAATAAATCATTTATTCGTGGCATCGGGTATTTATTCTTGACTGTGACCATGTTAAGTGCTCGGTAGTCTATGCACAATCTCAGTGTTCCATCTTTCTTTTTGGCAAATAAAATTGGTGATCCCCAAGGTGAGGAGCTGGCTCGAATATATCCCTTGTCCAGTAATTCCTTTATTTGTTTCTTCAATTCTATCAACTCGGATGGTGCCATTCTGTATGGTTTCTTGTATATGGGGGTGGTTCCTGGTGCTAGCTCAATGCTGAATTCTATTTCTCGGTCTGGTGGCATGCCGGGTAGCTCTTCAGGGAATACGTCTGGAAATTCACACACTACTGGAACCTTGTTTAGCTCAGAAACGTCAACCTTATTCAATCTCGGTTGTCGGGGTATTTTTCCTTCCTTGGCTGATACTCTTATTGTCTTCCCTTGGTGGTGTGTGAGAATTACGGTCCTGTTGAAACAGTCGATAAAACCCTTGTTGGTGGTTAGCCAGTCCATCCCTAGGATGACATCCAGTCCTTTATTTTCCAACACAATAAGATTTGCGTGAAACTCCAATCCTTCGAACTCAATGACCACATTCTGACAGTAATTTTGAGTAACTTGCTGAATCCCAGGGGACTTGATGATCATGGATTTTTCCAAGGGAAGCATCGAAAAATTATTTTGCAAAGCAAAACTTTTCGAAATGAAAGAGTGAGAAGCTCCAGAATCAAACAAAACCGTTGCAGGTATTGTGTTGACAGGAAACGTACCGAGTATGATATCCGGAGCATCTTGTGCTTCTTCTTTGGTCACGTGGTTTAGATGACCCTTCCTGTGGTTGTTGTTGGGGTTGAAATTGTTGCGCTTTGGCGCTGAATTATTTCCACCATTGTTTAGCTTCGGGGTCGAGTTCCTTGGCTTGGGGCACTGTTTGGCGTAGTGCCCTTCTTCTCCACAAGCGTAGCAAGTAACGCCTGGGCGATATGTGAACTCTTTGTCCCTTGCATGGAAATTCTTGGTTGAGCGTGAGATGTTTGTCGTAGGCTTGTGTGTCCCACCTTTCTGAAAATCTATCCTGCTTCGGTGGTTGCGCGCAAGGGTGGTCTGGTCTCTTTTTCGCTTGCGTAAATCCTCCAAACTACGTCTCTCATTTTCCAGAGTGATAGCTTTGTCCACTAGTGTCTTAAATCTGGAAAAGTGTGAACGACCAGTTGGCATTTAAGCGCGGGCGTCAGACCGTCAAGGAATTTCTCCATCTTCTTGCTTTCAGCCATACGTTCTTCATTGGCGTAGCGGGACAATAGATTAAATTGACTGTGGTATTCTGACACTGTCATGTTCCTTTGTTTGAGGTCCTCGAACTCTCTCTTCTTGATTTTCATAATACTCTTGGGAATGTGTGCACCACGGAAACCTTCCTTGAAATCATCCCAGGTTATATCATTTTCGTTGGGGTGCATGTGCAGAAAATTCTCCCACCATGATGCAGCTGCTCCTGTGAGATAGTGCGGAGCATATAATACTTTCTCGAGATCTGAACATTTTGCAATAATTAATTTTCTCTCCATATCTCGAAGCCAATCCTCGGCTTCAAGAGGTTTGTCTGTATGAGAAAATGTTTGGGGACGTGTCTTTTGCAGCTCAGATAACTTGGAGTGCTGCTGATACTGTCCATGGTGATTTCCCATGTTGATGACTTGGTTCATCATTTCCTGATGTTGTTGCTGACTCTGCTCATAAAGGCGGCACATTTGGGAGAGTGCCGTTTCACTGTTCTGCTGACTTGACTGCCCTTGTGTGAAATTGTTGCCTGGTTGAGTATCATAATCTCCCTCTGGCGGAGTAGGCATGGAGCGAGTCCAAGGACGAGACATTTTTCACTGTGGGGGTATATTTTGCAAAACTCGTAAGAAAAAACGAAAATGGTCGCAAAACAAATCCAAGGAAATCGCACAAGGATGGCAAATAATTTAAAAGACCAAGGTCGCTTAAGAAAACAAATTGATTTGCACACGGAGAAGGACTGCTCATTACATATCTTACACGCGAGCGGTAATTATACAATACATCACTCAGGATATGTGTACATAATCCTGACATGTTATTTAGGCCAGTGCACTTCTCCAGTTCCTACATGATGCGCAAACAAGCTACTTCTCACAACCTATGTACATATAAACATATCATACAAAGCAGCACACCGCATGGCGGCTAAGCGTACTCAGGCAGAGATGTTGACGACCTCCTTGGCCCTGCCAAGGGTGAGGCGTAGTGAGGCTGGGGACTCGACCTCCTCCTCACTAATAGGCTCCAGACGTGAAGAGCTGCGTCGGGTAGATGGAGCGGGTGCCAGGGGCGGAGCAACACGAATAGGAGTAGGCACAACGGGTGGTGCAGTGCACGCTGGAGTGGGCGCAATGGCCTGGTTGAACTCTTCGGTGGTAGGCAGGCGACGAGTAGGTGCATAAGATGCTGATGAAGAGACAAAAGTCAGTGGCGGTGCGGCGGGCAGGAGCTCCCTCCTGTTGGCGGCACAGCCATGGATTGAGTCCATGTGGGCAGCTACGAAGTCGTCCACCAGGTTGTCGAAGGCTGCCTCCAGAGCCCGGAGATACTCAATAAGCATCTCAAAAGCCTCATCTCGTTCTCCTCTGGGGCAGGAGAATGCGTAGTGACAAGTGTAAGGCACATGGCATGGAAGATAGCGGTAGCGACGAGTCTTCATCGCGGGAAGGACATCCCTGAGGCGAGCTATCGCCTCACGGGCTGCCATCTGCATAGCATGCCTCTCCGTAGGCATGGCTCTTCCCACGAACCGGAAGCGGCGTAACTCACCATGCCCTCCCCTGAACTGCACTGTGGCCTAGTGCATGGTCAGACTATCGTTGACCTTGTGCTGGTAGAGTGTGAAGACTGAGCGCACAGACGGCCCCATCGTGACCTGAACGATGAAGGAGAGAAGCTTGACGAACCCATCGGGCACGTTGGCGAAGGTCTGAGACTCGCAGCTGTTGCCGGCCATCTACAAAGGTAAGCAAAAATTCTGAATGGTCAGATCATATATTTATGCTGACAGTCAGAAAATGACTACAATAGCAAAAATATAAATTAGCTCTATCATGCTAATAACCAATTAGCGATCGCACCTAGTGGCTTCCTATAGTCAGCCTGGCTCTGGTACCAAGCCTGTAAGGACCGGTTTTACAATAAAAATATTTATTGAGAAACCAATCTTTTGAGTCCAGTATGAGAAAATTTCTCCTTACCGGTAGACAAATTCTTGATACAATAAGCCAGTAGCATAAAATGTATTACAGGGTCGAGCTACGGTTGCTCAACCAAATTATTACAAACACGCCAATAATTATACATAAAGGCGGACACGACACAGTGGTGTGGAGGCATACTACTGACTCGAGGATAGGGCGGTGGTGGAAAAACACAGCGGGGAGTGAGATACATGACTCTAAAACTGGCCTCTCATCGAGCGTCAAGGCGAGGCTCAATGAATTTATTTGGTAGCGGAAGCGGATATAATATAGTGACCAAGTCCAGGGTCGCACGAGACTGACTGGGATTCCTCTAGGCGTCGGACTCGCTATCGAACTCTTCATCCATGAGATCGCCTTCGTCAGCATCTGGCCAAATCAACAAGCCAGTGAGTACTTTGAAAGTACTCGCAAGACAGTTCAGACGTAAGATATAACAAATGCATGCATGAATGCGTCACGATTAATTCACAAATGTACATTCAAAAAAATTGCATAACGAAGTAAGGAAAAGGGAAACGGCGGTAGTCCGCCTGAAATCCCAAAACATAAATGAAAGCCGATCGGGTGTCTGAAGCGTCGCCTCGAAGGGTGGACAATTAAATATAAGAAAATGATGCCACAGTCGGGCGTCTTAGCGACACCACATAAAGGGCTCTAAAAGAAATGCCACAGTCGGACGTCTGAGCGACATCACAGAAAGGGCTTTAAAAGAAATGCCACAGTCGGACGTCTGAGCGACATCACAGAAAGGGCTTTAAAAGAAATGCCACAGTCGGACGTCTGAGCGACATCACAGAAAGGGCTTTAAAAGAAATGCCACAGTCAGACGTCTGAGCGACATCATAGAAAGTGCTTTAAAAAAATGCCACAGTCGGACGTCTGAGCGACATCACAGAAAGGGCTTCAATTCACAAGTAAATAATACTCATAATCGTCATTCAATTCATGAAAATAAACGGGTTAGTCCATCCATAGGAAATATCTTTTAACCGGAATTAGCACTCATACGATTCACCGGAGTCTCTGTCATCAAAACTGGGACTTGTCAGGATAAGATGGTACTGAACTTGGACATAGAATAGATGATTCAAGGAAATATATGACTCTGCAGAGTTTGTACAAAATTTTCCCACAGCCAACGGATTTCCGTAGTCACGAAGGACTCGTTCCGTTTACGGTATTTCGGAAGAAACACAGCTAACCAGTACACACCCATCATACCTCTCGATGCTAGGAATCACCCTAGACATCGTCCAAGAAAAACTTTTGAGACGGGGAGATCACAATCTCGAATAGCATGGGATCAAATTTATATACGCGCGCTCTAAGGGGTGCCCCCCTCTCGGTCCCAACCGGAAACACCCATGCCCCCTGACCGGATGACTGGCTTTAATCCAGGGCCATGGAACCATCATCCCGGCCTCTCCTTTTGGTGTGTACCAGGAAAGCGGTTCGCAACTTACTAAACCATATTCCTTGCGGAAAACATGTGGTAGTACAGGGAAGGAAATGGGAGGAACTGGACCGATACGGCTTGACACTGCAGTCACTTAGCCTGGCATAAGACTGGCATGCTACAACACTGCCATCTTACCCATCCTTACGCCAACACATGGCCATTCATATTCGCATCCATCCACTTATGGTTCATCGAACTCACTTACCTCGACAATGCATGGAAATAACGTTCATCGGTATGCTCATCAACATGCCATGAGGCTAACTAAATGCAAAAGATGCCAAGACACTCATCATATCAAAAGTTCAAACATGCTTGCCTGGTTCGGAGTAGTCGGAGCCTAGTTCGGTGAAGTTTGCGGTCCCGTCACCTCCTTCGGTATCTACGGTATAAAGAAAATATATGTGCTATCGTAAATACCATGAGGTGCAAAAAAAAGTATTCCAAATTTTTTTCAAATAAATATGATAAAAAACTAGACAAAAATCTGAAGAGAACAGAAAAAGAATCAATCAAAAATATTATTCTGTTTAAAAGTTATAAAGGTTTTTGTCCAGGGACTCATCTGTAATGAAACAGAAAGTTCCCAGGGGCTAGCTTATAAAAACAGAAGACGTTCCAGTATTGAATACGCCAGCCCAGAGGGGAAAACGCATTTTGCCCGAAGGCGCTACCAGAAAACGTTTCACATAGAGATGACAGAGAGGCTGACGGTGGGGTCCCACTCGTCAGGTTTAATTTTTCAAAAGGGAGGGACGAGGCTCGTCGGCGCCCGAGAGCCATGGTGGTCGCCGGCGGTGATCCACGGCGAGGCAGGGGGATCGGAGGGTACCTCCGTGATCAGGGCTCCTTCCCCCGTCGGTTGGTGGTGGTGGTGGTCGCCGGCGAGTACCACGTCGACGGCGAGCTTTGCTCCGGCGGACGGCGGCTCGGGTGGTCGAGGGACTCGTCGGAGAGGGCTGCAGAGATCAAATTGAGGAGGGGGTTAGGCTCCTGGTAGCTAGAGGGAGTAATAGACGGGGTTAGAGCGCCGGAGATGGCCTCACCGGAGCGAATCGTGGTGGAGGCCGAGGCGGATCGGGGCGGCCGGGGTTGGGGGAGGAGACCTCCTCGAGGTCCTCCTAGTGGCCTGGCGGGGCGTTGGTGAGGTGTAGTGATGATGCGTGCACGAGGGTGAGCTCGGGGGCCCTTTATATAGGTGGTCTGAGGCGGTGGCCGTGAACGGGGATCTCCAGTGACGATTACGGCGGCGCAGGGCTTGGTCGGGGTAATTAGGACGTTGTGCGTCATCGTGGAGGTCCACGGTTCCGTTTTGGTGCTAATCGAGCTGGAGTTTGGTGCTTTGGGGGTGAGTTCGACAGAACGGGGCGGCGCGGGCCCGTCGGCGGCAGGGAGCGCGTCCCGTGCTTGCCGGCCACGGTGGCGGTGCCACGGGCGTGCGCTGGCACGCATGAGGCCACGCGGAGAGCAGAGGGGCGATGGGCGGCGCGGAACGGCGTTGAGCCGCCGTTCTTGTCCCCTGTCGGCTGTAACGGGGTCTCGGCCGCCGCAAGACACGCCGGCGCGGGCGGCCAGGGGCGCCACCGACGCCGGGAAGACGCCAAGCGCGCGTGCGGGGGTGCTGGCCAGGGAGAAGAGGCCGCGCGCAACGCGCCAAGCGCACTGTCGACGCGTGAGTGAAGCTGACTGACGAAGAACAACACTGAAATCTGAATTTACTGAATTTGCAAAGGAACAGTGCAGCTCAGGTGTTCGACAGAATGCTTTTGGCCTCTGGGGATTTTTCCTTGAGCTGATTTTTGGTGGAGTGGCTTCTCATTGCTCAATTAGGCTGCCTGAATTTTGGTGGAATTTTTGGAGAAGTGTAGATATGAATTTCACCAAATTTGGCAAATCTGGTCCAAACTTGCAGAGACTGAATTTTGAAAATTTTGAAAAGGGGAGGAGTGGATCAAGATGGTTCTGGGTTGTGGGTTCAAAGAACTATCCAGGAGAGTTGGTTTGAGGTAAAAACTCAAAAGCAAAAGGGTACTTGCTTTGAAAATCACTCTGGCTCCAAATAATTTTCAGAAATGATTTGAGGGAAAAAAATAATTAGAATAAAATCCAAAACTTGCTTGGATGAGTTGGGACAGAGATCTTAGGTTGATTTCAAGGAGGAGGGGAGGTTTTGGAGGGGTTTTACCATATGGGCAAAATACAAAATCATGGGTGGTTTCTAGGATATGAAAATCCAAATTTTCATAGAGTTTCTTTTTAAAAGAAAAAAGATCAAACTCCCAAAATAATTTGAGAGGGAACCAACAGAGGAGAAGTTTCAAAATATCAAACACCATAGTTTGAAGAAAAAAATAAAATCCTTGCCAAAGAAAAGGAAGTTTTTAAGAGGAAGGTTTTCTGGAAAAAAAAAATTTAAAAGCCTTCAGAAAGGAATTCAACAAAGTTTTTGATGAAAACCAATTAAAATTTTGGGAGTGTCACAAAGACTTACATCAGAACTAGCTACATATGCATCGGTATCAACAGGAGGGTGGTGGAGTTTAACTGCAGCAAGCCAGCTTTGACTCGGTGGCTATCTTAAACTACGACTGCAAGTAACTCTTTTGAGGTGGCGCACACGAGTCCACATATTCACCATATCAATACACCACTGTGGATCCGCTCCCATCTCCCTACGAGAACACCATCCATAGCACTCACGCTTATCTTGCACATTTTAGAGTATCCACTTTCACTTGTCTATGAACTGTTATAGGCAACCCAGAAGTCCTTTACCGCGGACGCGGCTATTCGAATAGTTTTATACCCTATAGGGGTGTACTTCATCACACATGTTTCCACCACTTAGCGTCTGCACACGACATGTGCTCGGCAGACTTCAAGCGAAAGCCGACGTGGGTGTAGACCACGACCTGACTAACCGCACAAGTCTCTAGTCCAGGTTTATCGCCTATTCGGGTTCCATCCGCGAGGAGATCCGGCCGGAGTTTCGCTCACAACACCAAACGATGTGTGCTGGGTTCCCGAGACACCAAACGGGCACCCGGTACCCCGTGCCACGGTGTATCTACCGCATCATAGCCCACCCCTAGGGTCAGCGCTACGCACGGCCGCCAACACATATCCTATAAACACCAGAAACTAGTTGCCACTCCTGGACAGAGGACGAGAGGATTCAGTAAGTCGAGCGGGGTCATATTTCAGGGCCCAATGTGTGGTAGTAGCCGTTTCATGGATCACAAACACAGAACTCAGTTCCTAAGGACGGCTTCAATGAAACAACCCACCATGTACTCCTACATGGCCTCTCATCGATACCTTTACCAAATCATGTTCACACACTTAGCTCTCAACAGTAGGACATGTTCACACACCTCCGATTCATCCCTGATGAATCAGACCTGACACAATTCTATGCAATAGCAGGCATGACAAACAAGCATGAATGAGTAGGCACATCAGGGCTCAAACAACTCCTACTCATGCTAGTGGGTTTCATCTATTTACTGGGGCAATGACAGGTCATGCAGAGGATAAGGGGTTCAACTACCACAGCAAGTAACAGATGAATCATTGTTGTCCTAATGCAGTAAAAGAGAGCAGGAGCGAGAGAGTGGGATTGTATCGGAATGAGCAAGGGGTTTTTGCTTGCCTGGCACTTATGAAGATGATATAGCTCTTCATCGGTGTCATCGATCACGTCATCGGAAACATCATCTACTAAGATGGAACAACCACCGACAAACACAAAAGGAACCACAATCAATGCAATGCACATTCATATGAATGATATGTCATATTGAAGTACTGAATTGACCTAGTGCAACAGTTAGTCATATTCATTAAAGTGGAATTCAAACCTATAGCAAATTCCAACTCCAAAGCTAATTACCATTTATTCCATAATCATGAATTGTCCTATTCAGTGAGTTTAACTTGTTCAAACATGCATGAAAATGCCATAAACGGATTCTTTGGATTTTTTTGATCATTTTTCATATATAAATTATTTCCATTGGAGTTATAGATTATTTTCTATGATTTTTTGTAGTTTTGAAATTTTTCTGAAAATAATAAATCATTTCTGATTTATTTCAAAATTCCAGAAATTAATTACTGCGTCAGCCTGATGTCAGGGTGATGTCAGCAGGTCAAAGGCATCGACCAGGTTAAACCTGACCAGTGGGACCCACTGGTCAGTGACCCAGTCAACTAACTAAGTTAGTTAGCCCTAACTAACTAGCTTGGGCCCACTGGTCAGCGACTGTAGTGACTAACCTAACTAGTTAATTAGTGCTAACTAGAGTAATTAGTCGGGCAGGGCCCGTAAGTCAGTGAGAGAGGGGGGGTCCAAACCGGGCAGTGGGGTCAACCCATGCCGGTCAACGGGTCAGCGGTCGCTGGCGTTTAGCCGCCGGCGACGACAGAGACGGCGGGGCGGCTCGAAAATGCTCTACATGGCACCATTCGACACGCGAGTTGCACCTACGGGTTCCTGGGAGTGAGGCGCATCCATTGGTGGTGGTGGTAGGAGCTGTGGTGGTCAGGATCGACGGCGGCGACCAAATCGGCGGTGGCCGGAGTTCGGACAGGTGCGGTTTGGCGATAGGGGGCACAGCAGGTCAAATGGGTGGGCGCGCCCGGCTCCTGGGAGAGTGCTGAGCATGGAGAAAAGCTAGGACGCGGGTGGCAGCAGCTGTGGCCATGGCGGCGATGAGGCACGACACCGGCGAGCTTCAGCGTCTGCGCAACTACGGCCTAGAGGAGGCAGCGAGCAACGGGGTTCAGGGAAGGAGGAAGAGAAGCTCACCGCGAGCATGATAGGAAGGTCAGTGGCTGCGGGGGAGGTCCGGAGTGAGCAGGGCGACGGTGGCGATCTCGGCGACCCGAGGAGGAAGAAGAGGTCAGGGCCGGTGCTTCGGGGCGTTTGGCATCGCGTGAGTCCACAGAGAGACGTCGGCGATGGTGGCGGAGCTCCTGGGCATGTCGGAGAGGTGAGGGGGAGGCGGTGGCCGCGGTGGTGCACGTCGGCGGCGACGAGCTCCGCTCGGTCGCGAGAAATAGAGAAAGAGCAGAGAGGGGAGTGAGGTCCAGGGAGAGGAGGGGAAGCGAGAAGGAGCGCTGGGCGTCTCCGTGGCACGTCTAGAGGGCCGGGGTCGTGGGGTGAAGCAGGAGGTGGCAAGGCGTCGTCGGCGCGCTCGCCACGCACCTGCCTGTCCTCCTGGCAGGTGGAGGAAGACCACTCAGCCCCTGGTGGGCTGGGCCTCTTTTGCCAGGTAAGGCCCAGGTACTCCCTCCTTCTCTGTTTTCTATTTTAATTACTGTTTTCTATTTTATTTCCTCTCTGTTTTGATTTAGTTTTAGCCACTAAATCATTTTCATAAATTCTGTAGGTTATTATATGGCTTGCTAAAATATATACAAAGCCACTCACAAACTTCCAGAGTTATTGAAGTTATATTTAATATATATTAAATATAAATCCAAAGCAAATAATTATTGGATTAATTCAAATGGCCAAAATAAATGTTTCTGAGCTCATAAAAATACTGGTTTGAATTTTAGCTCTTGCCAATAATTCTATGGAATAACAGGAACATTTTATTGGACTCATTTGAGAAGATTTTTAAAGTTGGTTATTTTTGAACTGATTTCTGAGGGTTTCAACAAACCTCAGTTCAACTTTCAGAAATTAGACATGATGCATGGATGCTCTCTTATGCAACTATTGCAAACAATTCTAGGGCTGTGACACGGTGACCAGCCACTATCTCGTGAGTGAGGAGCGGAGTCCACTCCTCTTGAGAATAACCCACCTAACATGGAAGATAAGGACAACCCTAGTTGATACATGAGATATTCGAGCATACAAAACAGGATATTTATTTAAAGGTTTAGAGTTTGGCACATACAAATTTACTTGGAACGGCAGGTAGATACCGTATATAGGTAGGTATGGTGGACTCATATGGAATAAATTTGGGGTTTATGGAGTTGGATGCACAAGCAGTATTCCTGCTTAGTACAGGTGAAGGCTAGCAAAAGACTCGGAAGCGACTAGCTAGAGAGCGACAACATTCATGAACATGCATTAAAATTAATCAACACCAAATGCAAGCATGAGTAGGATATAATCCACCATGAACATAAATATCGTGAAGGCTATGTTGATTTTGTTTCAACTACATGCGTTAACATGCACTAAGTCAAGTCACTTAAATCATTCAAAGGAGGATACCACCCTATCATACCACATCACAACCATTTTAATAGCATGTTGGCACGCAAGGTAAACCATTATAAGCTCCTAGCTAATCAAGCATGGCACAAGAAACTATGGTCTCTAGTTGTCATTGCAAACATGTTTATTCACA
Source organism: Triticum urartu (assembly GCF_003073215.2). NCBI lineage: Eukaryota > Viridiplantae > Streptophyta > Magnoliopsida > Poales > Poaceae > Triticum > Triticum urartu. Next base: position 521,854,324 of record NC_053023.1, read on the forward strand.
ATAGGCTGAATCAGGAACGATGAACTAATCATATTTACAAAAAAACAAGAAAGGTCGAGTTCATACCAGCTTTTTTCATCTCAATAAGTTCATCATATAATCATCATTATTGCATTTCACTTGCACGACCGAACGATGTGGATAATAATAATAGTGCACGTGCATTGGACTAAGCTAGAATCTGTAAGCATTCAATAAACAGGAGAAGACAAGGCAAAATGGGCTCTTTTGTCAGATCAACAATAATGCATATAAGAGCTACTTCAACAATTTAATTATGGTCTTCTCCTATCGACCCCCAAAGAAAAGAAAAGAAATAAAACTATTTACACGGGAATGCTCCCAACAAGCAAAAGAAGAACAGGAAATCTTTTTGGGTTTTCTTTTTAATTACAACTACAAGCATGGAAAGTAAACTAATTAAAAGCTAGAACTAATTTTTTTGGTTTTTCTTAAGGTTTACCAGACACACAAGAAGAGAGCATAAAAAGGAAAATAAACTAGCATGGATGATACAATGAAAAAGTATGAGCACCGACATCTAGCAATGAGTGTGTGGACATAAATGTAATGTCGGTGAGAAATACGTACTCCCCCAAGCTTATGCTTTTGGCCTAAGTTGGTCTATGGCCACGGTTGGCCTGGCGGATATCCATAATAAAAGTTGGGGTCGTACTGAGATGCAGCGACTATCGCCTCCTGAGCTGCAGTGTGGCGACGAGCGGCCTCCGCCCTCCTCTCGTACTCATTTGCCTCCTCTCTGGTAATAACATATCTTCCTTTTGCCTCATAATCAAAGAAGGCAGGAGCAGGGAGAGTAATACAGACAGCACGACGTCCATCAAAGATTAAACGATACTGGAGAGGTGATTCATTCCTCTCGACAAACTGGTGGTGAACCATAGCATTAAAGTCTAGGTAAGCAGGATGTAATTCGATATCATCATTACATATAGTTACACCAAGAAAATCGGCTAAGTGGGTTGCATAAATTCCACCAAAGAAATCTCCATTAAATCTATTCAGATGCAACCTACGTGCAACAATGGTTCCCAAATTATAAGATTTATCTCCCAACACAGCACTCCTAAGAATAGTGAGGTCGGGGACACACATGTGACATGCTTCATCTTTATCGTTAATGCATCTACCTATGAAGAGAGCAAAATAATGTATAGCAGGAAAATGAATGCTCCCTATGGTAGCTTGTGTTATATCTCTAGATTCCCCCCACAGTTATACTAGCAAGAAAATATCTAAATTCAGATTTGCAAGGTTCCCTGACACTACCCCATTGTGGAAGTTTGCAAGCAGTGGTAAAATCCTCTAAGTCCATAGTGTAAGAATTTTCATAAAGATCAAACAAGACAGTTGGAGAATTAAGTGAAGATGAAAATTCAAACCTACTCACAAAGGAACTAGTGAGATAGTGATACTGGCTGCACTTTTCTTCCTCGAAGCTCACAAGATCAGCGTTACGCAAATATGCGTTAAATTCTTCCTTAATTCCCGCTCGATCCATAAAATTTTCCGAAGGCCATTCACAAGGACGCACTGGAGCATTTCTTGGTGGCTCATCATCAGCATCACGCATTGCAAGCCTGGGCTCTTGTTTCCTTGAAGAGCCACCTTGGTACATTTTCCTAAACATATTTCTTCCTCTGAAAAATTTCTGAAAGTTTTAGTAACTTCAAAATAAAGTGAACAAAGCTCAATAATATTGATAGCAACTACTCCTACAAGTGCCTAGACCCTATATCATGCATCAAAACTACTTTTGACCATATAAATTTGACATGCAAGCTCAAGAATAGGGTCACCTAAGCAGCACAAATTTTCAATGAATAAAGCGCTAGAACAAAAACTAATTGGACCAATGGAGGAGTCACATACCAAGGAACAATCTCCCCAAGCAATTTTCTGAGAGGTGCTTTGAGCAAGGAGATCGAAAATGGCAGCAAAATGAGCTTGGACTCGGGTATGAACTGGATATTCATGTCTGTGAGAGGAAGGAGTGTGTGGGTGCAAGCATAAGTGGAGGAGGGCCACCATGGGCCTACGAGGTAGGGGGCGTGCCTAGGGGGTAGGGCACACCCCTGACCCTCATGGTCAGGTGCCAGCTCCTCCTGTTGTGTTCTCAGTGCCAAATATTCTCAAATATTCCAGAAAAAATCATATTTAAATTTCAGAGCATCTGGAGAACTTTTATTTTCGGGGTATTTTTATATTGCACGGATAAATCAGATAATAGACAGAAAAATACTATTTTTATTTTATTTAATATAAATAACAGAAAGATTGTATTCTGGATGATGTATGCTATATTTATGTATTGTGTGAAGTGGTGATTGTAAGCCAACTCTTTATCCCTTTCTTATTCAGTACATGGGATGTGTAAAGATTACCGCTCTTGCGACATGACTACCATGCGGTTATGCCTCTAAGTCGTGCTCCGATACGTGGGAGATATAGGCGCATCGTGGGTGTTACAGGTTGGTAATCAGAGCCTTCCCCGACTTAGGAGCCCCCCTGCTTGATCGAATCGCTGACGTTGTTGAGTCTAGAAAAAAATGTTTTGAGTCTTATAGGATTATATATATCGGAGAGTAGGATTCTTTTTACTCCTCAGTCACTTCATCGCTCTGGTGAGGCCTCCTGACGTAGAGTTTTGACTCTTCTCTCCTCAAATTTCACTATTTTTTTAGGATCACGCGGGTATCTTGGAATCGTTCTGATGGTTTTTGACAAGAACATTGTTCTTGGCGCCTCCTGACATTTAGGGGTTGTGGCAGTTTCCCGGGGAGTTGAGCTCTGAGGTGTTGTCGTCACAATTTTATCGTTGCAATTCTGGAATACCTGAGTTCCCCGACATCGAAAATATCTTTTATGCAGTTGTTGGTGAGATAACCTCGACACCACCCAGTACTGGGGCGGGAGTTTGGGAGTACTGCCATAACTCATATAACGGATGCTTTTCGAAGGTTGAGGTACACGATTTCCAAAGGTTTCTTGGTTATGTGTTGAAGGATGGATACAGCTGGATGTAGGAATTGTTAGTTTGGGTGAGATATTATGCTTCCCCTGTATCCCCAACACCTGATTGCATAACTAGAAAGTTTCCGGAGTTTATAAGTGGGAATTCAAGTATATCGTAGGATATCTTTCCAACAGACACATGATACGATATGGGGTCTATCATATGTTTGTTTCCAGCTTATTTTGCAAGCCAATCCTTTGTTTTGTTTTGGAGTTGTGGTATTCGAGTTGCTTCGAAGTCAAATGTTGATTCCATGCCTCTTTCTAAGCGGTGTTCTCATATTTCTATGTGAGTACTAATCCTTCATGATAATCGAGATTGTCATGTCGATTCTTTCCATCCGGTGTGTCTCTCTTCAAGTGGATCCGATCTTTTTCAACATCCGCAAGTTCAACTCAAGTCTTCTCAACGTTGTTCGTTTCATCCGTTCCCAAGTTTTCTTTGTTTTTCCCGCCCTCCCACCATTTTTATTCAAGGACTCAGATATCCTAATCAAGTATCCTTTTATTGATGTGAAGTTTCTTCATTCTTTTCCTTCAAAGTTCTTACCTGGGGATTCTCATGAAGATGCTCTACTAGTTCATCGTTCTCCATTCTCTTTTCTTCTCTGGTGGATTCAAGTCAAGCTTTGTTGATCATATCCTTTCCTCGTTTCAAATGTTTTATCATACCAGTGCACCTCTTAATAATCCACTTCTTGCTATTCAATTGTTTCGGAGTGCTGAAGATATCTTGAAGATTCATGTTTCCACTCTGCATTAGTTCAAGCTTCAAGCCATTTAATTCAACCGGCGCAACCTATCTTTTAAATCGTTCAACGGTGTTTCTTTTGAGTGGGCCCTAACTCACAGGTCTTTTCCTAGGATCTTACCTGACTCTTCTATTTTTCCCGGAGCTATCCTCAAATTCCTTTCTAAGTTTGACGTAAGAATGAGTTATCATCATTCAAATGCCTTCTCCAAGTCTAATTCTTTCATCGTGGGTTCAACCTTTCTAATTTTCATTCCGGAGTGTCTCAACAATTCATGGTGGTGTTTCTCATTGCCATTCTCATCATTTGAAGACCAAAGAAGAAGTGTTTCCTCTAAATCTTGCTCCATTCTCTTCAAGATTGATGGTGCTAGCTTTATGCCATCCTCTCATAATTGTTTTCGATTGTGAGAATTCTTTTCACCCATCCGGAGTAGTTCAGGAGTCTTTTTAGTTTGATTCTCCGAAGGGCATCATTTCAGGTTTATTCATTCTCAGCTTTCAGCTCTCGTTTCGCAAATCTTACCGGTGCATCATTCAAATTTCTCTAATCAGCTCGGGATCTCTTTGTTCACTTGTATCTAAATTATCTCAAGCATCTTCGTTCATTTGCTAATTCTTCTCAATGGTTATGTATCTTTTCTTCATTGATTGTCAATTCTTACGGTGGTTCGCTCAAGAGTTCTCTTCCTTGGTTATCATATCAATTCATTCGTTTTTTCCAATCCTACCGGTGGTTCGTTGAGGACCTTCCCAAGTTTACGCCATATCTCTCTTAATCCTTTCTACGAGAATAAGTAGTATGCCAAATCCATTGCTTGTCATGAATTTAATTGGTGAAGGATACGCATAATGTAATTCTTATTATTGTTCATCCAAGTGATCTAGTTTCTACGTTCCAGAGTTGTTCAACATGTCACATTTCTCGGTTCGAGATGCTTCATCTTTTCTTTTCCCAGAGTTCCAAGATCTCTCAACTATATCACCACGAAGCTCCATCTAATCACTACAAGGCTTCTCCCAGAGTCCTTTTTTCGAATTTCCTTTTCGTTTGATCATTCTTTTGTTACCGGAGTTCTTCATGGAGGTTCTACATGGTGGTTCATCAAGGATTCTTTTCATCTCTTCATTGTTTCCCTATCAATCTTTGTTTTTGGTGGCAGAATTTCACCTCAAATTTTGAGATGTCTTCCTTAAACCCACATCAAGCTTATCCTTTCGTTCTTGATAATCCAACAACTCCGTTCTAGCATTTGTTGTAAGCGTGCTCTCTCAAGATCTTGTTTCCCTCCATTCATTTCATTCCATTCTTTCTTTCTTCCGGAGGCATCGTGATGTTGCTCTTTTCCCTCATCATCTTGAATGGTGAGGATCGTGTTCTTTTCATGCTTGTCCATTTAACCAGAGTGTTGTGTCCTCTGTTCAAGTTCTTTTCATCTTATCAAGTCTTGCACCTCTTTTCAACCGGAGTGCTGTCCGAATTTGTTCTTCCTTGTTCCTCTTTTCTGACGTAGATTGTCAACTTCGTTCATCTCCGTTGTATTATTTTCTCGAAATGGTTTAACCTTTCAAGGTTCTTTGGTCTCACTCGTTTGTCGAAGAAGCAACTTAATTTTACCTCTTATCTTCCTCTTCCGTTTTCCCTCCGGTGCCATCCTAGATCTTGGGACGACATCCTCTTGCAGTGCTGGAGTGTTGTAACTCCTCGGATACATCTTTCCACATTTGTAACTCCGACTCTTGCCTTTTCCGGAGATGCAATATGATTTTTCTTTCGTGGTTGGGTTTTGTCTTCGTTTTGCATTTTGTTCATGTCATGGATTTCATATCATGTCATCGTGTGCATCGCATTTGCATACGTGTTCGTCTCATGCATCCGAGCTTTTTCCCTATTGTCTGTTTCGCAATCCGACACTCCTATGTCCTCCGGCACCCCCTTTTTGTCTCTTTTCGTGAGTGGGTGTTAAACATTCTCGGAATGGACCGAGATTTGCCAAGTGGCCTTGGTACACCACCTGTCAAATTTCGTGCCATTTGGAGTCCATTTGATACTCCAACGGTTAACCGGGTAACCACGAAAGCCTCTTGTGTGTTGCAGTCCAACACCCCTCCAAAACAGCCCAATAACCCATCCAAACCACTTCCATGCCCTCCGTTGTTGGATCATGATCGTGTGGGGGAAAACTACACTCCATTTGGACACTCCCACCTCCCTCTACTTATAAATATGTGTTCCCCTCCGAATTTCACGCACATGAACCCTAGCCCCGCTCCCCTCGTGCCGCCGGATACGTCCAACTCCGGTCGGACTTGTCCAGCCTCCACGTCGCCTGGACCAATCCGGGGATGCCACATCATCGCGTCGCCGCCCTCGCCCACTCACATTGCGCCACCTTTCGCCGCTGCTTCCCACCACCGCGTGGCCTGCGGAGCCCATCGTGGGCCCACACGGGCCCAGTCGCCGCTGCCGCTCGCCCGCGGGCGCGTGCCCGCACCCGCCGCCTCGCCGCTCGCCGGATCTTCGCCGGACCTCGCTGGAGACCGCGACCTCGCCACCAAGCCCCACCTCCACCGGCGCCGTTGGCCGGATCAGCCCCGCCCGAGCTCCTCTCCACCGCTCCGCACCCGCACGCGTCATCCGACGCCCGAAGCCGCCACCTCCCGCAGTCGCCGGCGCCCGCAGCTCCTCGCTGGAGCTCCCTCATCGCCGCCCCGTCGCGAGCTGCCGCCGAATCCGGCCGGAACGGGTCCGGAGAGACCGGATCCAGTCGCCCCGCGACCTCCCCGCCGTCCCTGCATCCTCACTTTCGTTCCTCGTCGTCGCCGGCGTGGATTGCCGCCGCTGCTCCCTGCCTCTCCGATCTAGGCAGAATCGGGAGGAGAATGACGACCTGCGCGTGGGCCGCCCCTCCGTTCGTGGGGCCTGCACGGCCCAGCTGAGCCGACTCATCTCCTCCAGCCGGCCTGCTCCCTCCTCTGCCTTCTGGGCCAAGCCCATGGTGAGAGCCCACTAAATCCCGCCCAAGCGTCTTTTAGCTTACCCACGCTCATTTTGTTTTTTACAAAGTCCTGAGTTTCCAGTAATTTTATGCCTCTGTTCATAGCATCATAACACTGTGACCGTAGCTCCATTTTGTGCGTGCAATATATCAAAATGTTCATCATGATGTGCTCTTCATTTTGTTCCATTGTGCCATGCTTGTTTGAGTCCATCGTGATGCCCAAATCATTGATGCAAGAGTGCTATAAATTGTTAGGTGCTAATTCTTATCAGAGTATGAGCATTTGTTATTTTTGCTACATTTGTTGTGTGCTGCATATGGGCATGAGCTCTACATGTGTTTTGATATATGGTATGCCATCTTTACAGGGGTGCTTGCCATGTATTTTTGTGATCTTTGTGGTGACTAGCACAAGCATGCAAAGTAGCCTTCGTGATATTGCTGATTTCAGGGAGTTAGGATTTTACTAAGTCATTTCCCTGTTGTTATTTTTATGCCATGTATTCATGTTGCTCTTTTCCCTCATCATATTGAATGGTGAGGATCGTGTTCTTTTCATGCTTATCCATTTAACCGGAGTGTTGTGTCCTCTGTTCAAGTTCTTTTCATCTTATCAAGTCTTGCATCTCTTTTCAACCAGAGTGCTGTCCGAATTTGTTCTTCCTTCTTCCTCTTTTCTGACGGAGATTGTCAACTTTGTTCATCTCCGTTGTATTATTTTCTCGAAATGGTTTAACCTTTCAAGGTTCTTTAGTCTCACTCGTTTGTCAAAGAAGCAACTTAGTTTTACCTCTTATCTTCCTCTTCCGTTTTCCCTACGGTGCCATCCTAGATCTCAGGACGAGATACTCTCGTAGTGGTGGAGTGTTGTAATGCCCCGGATGCATCTTTCCACATTTGTAACTCCGACTCTTGCGTTTTCCGGAGATGCGATATGATTTTTCTTTCGTGGTTGGATTTTTTCTTCATTTTGCAATTCTTTCATGCCATGCACTTCATATCATGTCATCATGTGCATCGCATTTGCATACGTGTTCGTCTCATGCATCCGAGCTTTTTCCCCGTTGTCCGTTTTGCAATCCAACGCTCCAATGTCCTCTGGCGCCCCTTTTTTGTCTCTTTTCGTGAGTGGGTGTTAAACATTCTCGGAATGGACCGAGATTTGCCAAGCGGCCTCGGTACACCACCGGTAGACCGCCTGTCAAATTCCATTCCATTTGGAGTCCGTTTGATGCTCCAATACTTAACCCGGAAACCGTGAAAGCCTCTTGTGTTGCAGTCCAACACCCCTCCAAAACGGCCCAATAACCCATCCAAACCACTTCCATGCCCTGCGTCATCGGATCACGATCGTGTGGGCGAAAACTACACTCCATTTGGACACTCCCACCACCCTCTACCTATAAATATGTGTTCCCCTCCGAATGTCACATCCCTAGCTTCTGGTAATGCTCTAGGCTAGCTTCATGTGTGCATCATGTCTATATTCCGAAAGTTGAAATGAGGAAATTGAAAGCCTCAGAAATCATTTTAATAAAAGGGCAAGAAACCCTAAAATTGCAATCAGTAAATCCAAAATGCCCTAGAAATAGCTCTGACAATTTTGGCAAGAGTTATAAATCAAACCAAAATTTTGGAACATTTCTAAGGGATTATTTGGGCTCTGATTTTAAATCAATATTCTATTTGAATTTGGAGTTATATTCATAATATATAATGAATATATTTTCAAATGCCCTGAGACATTTTATGTATATGAGGAGTAGACCTTAAGTGACATAAAATTATCCAGGGGAGTTTTGGCACTGTTTTCAAATTTGTTTGAATTTGAATTCAGTGGCAATTAAACAAAACAAAACAGAAAAACAGAAACAAAAGAAAAACGGAAGCCCGCCGGGCCTCTTACCCGCACCTACCTGGTCCAGCCCACCTACCCCCACAGCGTCGTCTTCCTCCTGCCTGTAAGAGCAGATGCGTGTCGATGCACGCGCAGCTACGACCACCTCCTGCTTTGCGCTAGAGGCCCGTCCTTCTCCCTGATCCCGCGTTTGGAGACGCCCAGAGACCCCCTAACCTCTCTCTCTCCCTCACCCACAACCTCTCCCCTCCCCTGGCTCTCTCTCTCACCGGCCGAGCGCCACCATCGCTGCCCCTCGCTGCCCTCGCGGCCACAGGCCACCCCTTGCCTCCCTAGCCGTCCAACCGCTCCGCCAAGACGTCGCGGGCCTATCCATCGAAGCAAGCGAGCTCGGGACACGCTGCTCCGTCGCCATCGTCTTCGTCTTCAACGTCGGCCACCGGAGGGAGCCGCCATCGATCTGTCGCCTGCCGGTCGTCCCCGAGCTCTTCGAGCCCCAGTTCTACTCCCTGTGAGGCCGCCGTCGTTTCCCCTCTCTCCTCTCTGTTAATTTCGTCCCCTAGACCCGATCCCCATCGACGCCGTACTCCGGCCGCTGCCCAACTCGTCGTCCCCGCTGTTGCACGCCACCCCAGCACTGCCTGAGGCCACCAACGGACGCGCCTCGTTGCGCCGCTTCCAACGCGCCCGGCCACGCGACCTCTTGTTGCCGGAATTGGCCGGACGAGCAACCTCGCCGTGCTCTGTTTACGCTGGTGGTTATAACGCTGGCGATGATGATGTGGACGTGTCATTAGCGGCTAATTGAACCACTAACTAACCCCGCTGGCTTGCTGACATGCGGGCCCCGCTGCCTAACTAACTAGCTAACAAAAATAGATTAAGATTAATCTAAACGCAATGGCCCCATGCGTCACCGTTGACCTCGCTGACGTGGCCGTTGACCGGACCCACCTATCTATGACACTAAATGTCACTGGGTCACTGACCAGTAGGTCCCACTGGTCAGGTTTGACCTGGACCATGCCCCGTTGACCTGCTGACGTCATGACGATGTCATGCTGACGCAGTAATTAATTTCTGTTTTAAAACAATTCAGGAAATTCCAGAAAATGACTTAAACTTCAAAAAATCATAGAAATTAAACCGTAACTCCAAATGAAGTAATTTATATATGAAAAATTATCAGAAAAATTCAAGGAATCTGTTTATGGCATTTTCATGCATGTAAGAACAACTTATGGCTGCTGTTTATGCCAATTCACATAAATAGAATTTAAACTCTCACATATGGAGTTTGAATTTGAACCTAGGGTTTAAACCAAATCCACTTAACATGTTGCTAGTTGCATTAGCTCAAACCATAGCATATTGACATGTCATGATCATGCATCATAGTGTGCATTGCATTGATTGTGTTTCTTTCTCTGTTGCCGGTATTTGTGCCCTCTCAATAGACGTTGTACCGACGGTGTGATCGTTGACACTGATGAAGACCCAATGATATCTTCAGAAGTGCCAGGCAAGGAAAACCCCCTTGTTCATTCCGATACAATCCCACTCTCTTGCTCCGGCTCTCTTTTACTGCATTAGGACAACAACGATTCATCTGTTACTTGCTGCGGTAGTTGAACCCCTTATCCTCTGCATGACCTGTCATTGCCACAGTAAATAGATGAAACCCACTAGCATGAGTAGGAGTTGTTTGAGCCCAGATGTGCCTACTCATTCATGCTTGTTTGTCATGCCTGCTATTGCATAGAGTTGTGTCGGGTCTGATTCATCGGGGATGAATCAGAGGTGTGTGAACATGTCCTACTGTGTGTGAGCTAAGTGTGTGAACACGATTTGGTAAAGGTAGCGGTGAGAGGCCATGTAGGAGTACATGGTGGGTTGTCTCATTGCAGCCGTCCTCAGGAACTGAGTTCTGTGTCTGTGATCCATGAATAGCTACTACCACTCATTGGGATCCTTAATTGACCCTCTCGGCTTCTTGATCACCCTTGTCCTCTGTCCAGGAGTTGCAACTAGTTTCTGGTGTTTATAGGATATGTGTTGGCGGCCATGCGTAGCGCTGACCCTAGGGGTGGGCTATGTTGCGATAGATACACCGTGGCATGGTGTACCGGGCACCCGTTTGGTGTCTCGGGAACCCTGTTCACATCGTTCGGGGCCGTATGTGGAAACCTCAGCCAGACTCCCTGCGGATGGAACCTGAATAGGCGATAAACCTGGACTAGAGACTTAGGTGTTTAGGTAGGCCGTGGCCGACACCCTCGTTGGGCTTCCGCTTGAAGGTTGCCGAGTACATGTCGTGTAAACGACGGTAAGTGGTGGGAACATGTGTGAAGAAGTACACCCGTGCAGGGTTATCATTATCTATTCAAATAGCCGGATTCCTCAGATATGGAAACTTGGACCCCTTGCATAGTTCATAGACAAGTGAAAGTGGTTACTCTAAAACTCGTAAGATAAGCGTGAGTGCTATGGATGGCGTTCTCGCAGGGAGACGGGAGCGGATCCATAGTGGTGTACTGATATGGTGAATTTGTGGACTCGTGTGCGCCACCTCAAAGGAGTTACTTGCAGTCATAGTTCAGGTTAGCCACTGAGTCAAAGCTGGCTTGCTGCAGTTAAACTCCACCACCCCCTTTGTTGATACTGATGTATATGTAGATAGTTCTGATGTAAGTCTTGCTGGGTACATTTGTACTCACGTTTGCTTATTTTATGTTTTGCAGAGAGTCTTCAGTCTCGCTAGTAGTTCCGCTTGGACTTCGACGTTTAGCTTGTTACCTCAGCTACGATCTTGTACCATTGGGAGGGTCTGGTAGATAGTCAGGCTCCTCAACCTTCTTCATTTTTAGTTGTCTGTACTCAGACAAGTTAAGCTTCCGCATGTGCTTTGACTTGTATGCTCTGAATGTTGGGTCATGAGACCCATGTTTGTAATATCTCGCTCCTCGGAGCCTAATGAATAAATACTTGAGTTGTAGAGTTATGTTGTGATGCCATGTTGTATTACACATATCGAGCATATTGTGTGTATGATTGAAATGCTTGGTATGTGTGGGATCCGACAATGTAGTTGTTTATCCTTGGCAGCCTCTCTTATGGGGAAATGTGGTCTAGTGCTTCCATGAGCCATAGTAGTCCGCTACAGCCCGGATCACTGGAGTCCTGCTAGCCCAGCACTACTGCTCAGGACACTTGACTGGCCGGCATGTGTTTCACTTCGTTCCTGTGTCTGTCCCTTCGGGGAAATGTCATGCGGTGACATCCGGAGTCCTGCCTAGCCTGCTATAGCCCGGGTTCCCGGAGTCCTGTTAGCCCAGTGCTACAGCCCGGATTCACACGCTGCTGACCGACATGCTTGATGTGATTCATGTATGCCTGTCCCCATAGGTTAGTGTTGTTTTGGGTTAGCGACTAGCCATGTCGGCCCAGGTTCTCTGTCATATGGATGCTAACGACACTATCATATACGTGAGCCAAAAGGCGCAAACGGTACCGGGCCATGGTAAGGCGACACCCGTGGGAATACCATGCGTGAGGCCACAAAGTGATATGAGGTGTTACCGGCTAGATCGATGTGACTTGGAATCGGGGTCCTGACAGCTTTGGTATCAGAGCCTGACTGCCTATAGGATTACGAAGCCAAGCTGGTCGAAGTCGTGTCTAGAAATGCTTTAGTTATGTAAGGGAATTGATTGTGGATGGGAACGTAAGGCTCTTTTACTCCTTATCCTCATGACCTTCTGATCTGAGTCATCTTATCTTTTCTACGGGGTTAAGAACTAGGCTTCTCTTCTATCTCTCAAGATGACGTGTTACTAAACCGTAGTTGGCTAGGATTGTTGAGTTCAAGCCTCAGTTCAGTTCCTACTACTTCCATATGTTCGTAGCTGGCCTCAGAACGTTGATATTGTGATGTTGAGTGGTTATGCCACCATTTTTGCAGGATGTCTCAAATCTTTTGAGCATTTATAGCCGTTATGCTGTCCGAGTCATCCCAGGTTTTTAAATAGTCCGATGCATTTGCAACTCCCTTCTTCCTGTTCTCGATGTTCCTTTGGGCCAGATTAAGCACACTAATTGGTCTGTTGAGGTACTCCATTGCCTTGACATGTATGTTGGAGTTAGTATTATGACCCTAGGTGTCTTCGAGAACCACTTAGTGATCTAGCAATGTTTCTGTTCCCAGTGTGATGATTCTGGCCACCATTCTCGAAAACATCCCATGATGCCATTTAGTAGTAGATATTCTACTTCTGGGTTCTTAAGCCCAAGATTCACCCTACTTGCTTCATGTTGATAGTGTTGCTAGTTCCTTTAGGATATTAGTAACCTTTGCGATAGTCCTTGAGGTCCGTGGTATTTCCTTCTTCCAAATACCATGAACCATTAAGGCAGAAGTTCTTTGAACCAAAAGATCACCATTAGAGTACTCCTGAGGAGTTCTCTATTCATAATTGTGATTCTGCCAGCTCTACCTTTCTGCATGGGTTATTCGGAAGAAACCTGTTGAACTTGGTTCGACATACTAATCTATGCATCCACAACTCAGAAAATTATATGTTCCCTTGAGTTGTCCCTCTTTAGTTGTTTTATGACTCTCGTCTATCAACTGATAGTCGGGAGTAGTTGTGCGATCGTGTTCATTGATGCCTACTATTCTTGTGGTCCGTCAAGCCATTCTATTCCAGAATGACTAGGAGAAACAAACTCCAGTACCTTATCCATATCTAGGATTGGGTCAAAGTAGTTGTATTCCATGGATCAAAATGCCAACCAAGGTTTTGCTCTGTTCTACCTTGGAGTGTTACCATATTTATGTCAAGAATGTCATGAGAATTGCACCACCTCTTATGAATTCTTGACGCAGTGATACTTATCGCCATCATTATTCATTCATCGGTTCCGTGTTGTTGTAACCGGAATGCCGACAGGTGAACTGTGATGTGTGAAATCAATACTCCTAGCAACCCCGTTGCTTGGTAGTTAATGGACAATAAACTCATTCTTAGCGTGTTGGTTATTGAATCATCATTCTAAGATTGATCGTGCTACCTAGTCCTTATTTCCGGAGCACTATTCGATCAATGAGTTAGGATTGTGTCAAACCCTTGCTCTATTGATCACATCGTCTTGCCTCGCAAAGCAAGATTGTTCTCGAGCTTAATAACATATCGGTGGGTTGTGATTTTCCAAATATCTTCTTGTAAGTATCACCAGGTTGTCCCCTGATCACTATGTTGAGTTCGTGATCAAGTTGGTTTCTTGTAGCCACCCTTTTCTCCAAGAATCTGTGTTGGATACCCCTGAGATAGTTGGTTAAGCTTAACAACAACTTGGAGAGTTGGAAGATAAAAGCTTGTCTTGCTTAGTTCGTGTTAAGGGATATCTTTTGTGTGTGTGTGTTGAAGAAAGATGATATCTTCATCGATTGGTCCTCGTGATCAGTTATTGGATCTATTGTCTTGTCCAAACTTTGATTTGAGTGTGGGCTATCCTCAAATCAAATCATAACCAACGATGTTCGTAATGTTGTCCTACTCGAGGTTGATTCCTCGGGCATACACCATTACATCCTTTGTTATGACCAATGCTATCACCGTGTTCACTTAATTGTGGAATTCCATCTATATGGAAGCCTGGATGGTTGTTTGTTGAGCCCATTGAAAACATTGTCATCTTGTCCATGATTCATGTTGAACATCTAAGTTAGCGTTGGAAACTTTGAAAGCATTTCTTCATGGTAGCTCATGAAGCATATGTTTGGATGAAAGAAGTGACTACCTCTGATTCACGTGCATTTGGTGAAAGTTGCCACCGTGGATTCAATAAAGCTTGTTCTGCTTCCTTGGAATCATCCCAAGTTAGTCACGCATGTGCGAAGTATTCTATGGTTTGATAGGCTCGCTACCTCCAGTCCATATGTGTCCCTAGCACACCAAGCCACTGACTGATTTGTTCTAGGAGAAGGAGTTAAGTGCCAATCCATGGTAATGCACAAGACTTCGATATCCTCGATGATGGTTCCCAACCTGAACTCGGTAGTGTTTTATCATAAGACTACTATGTGGTCATGCTTGTCTGGGACAGCGTGTTCACATGTGTTTAGCAGAACCAGCTCATGTTTTGGAGCTTGCTACCGTAGTTCATTTCCCCGAGAGTCTCGCAACATCATCTCGTCGTTTTGTGTTGCAAACTTTCATTTTTCTTTCTAGACTTGATGAGTCTGGAATATCCTGACACCAACCAGATCTGAATCTCAGGCAGATATTATGGTTGGAACACACTCCAAGAACTATAATATTGGTCTCTCTATAACCGGTAAAGTGGATGTTGTGGCCAATACACCCACCCGGAAGACCTATTATTGTAGTATCTTGATTGAGGAAGTTGGCCACCTCCCTATAAGGATTTCGTAGGATTTACTCCAGAAGTTGTTCCTTATGGATCTATTGTATTCCGAAGTCCGACCACTACTTGATGGCTATGCTGATGCTTTAAAGCATGACCTTGGTAACCAGTACATCAAGGAGAACATTAGAAGCGGAGTGCTAAATGTCTCTCGGTCGATCATCCAGATTTCATTCCCTTGGCCTCGCTAAGGTGAAATCTGAGAAAGGGTTGTCTTTCTATGCATCTGCATTGTCCATCACTATTCGTCAAGGTAGTAAGATGTGTTGCCAGGATCCTCGACTCGGATGTTGGTAGAAACTTGATGAATATGGAAATGCTCAAGTTCTTGAGAGCACATGCAAGCAAAATCATCCCTTGCGTTGTCTTCAACAAGGTAGTTCACATCATCCATTCTAGCCCGAGTGTGTCGCTCTCCCGAACTCCGTCAAACGATCGCTCGTAAATTGCCTTAGGCTGGTATAGAGAGTTCCAATGATCTCTGTATCAAAAGTAATTCTTTTTGCCACTTAAGGGATAATTCCACGAGTCACCTTCCTTAAGGTATCACGTTACGAAATCATGGCAATTATCTCCTTTCTACTTGAAATTCATGCTCCATCTTAGTCAAGTGTGGATTTGTAACCTGCCAAATTGAAACCTCGTCATTTGTTTCTTTCCTCCCCTCTCGATATGTGTTTTGTGTCTCAGCTCGAGAGATGTTTCAATGTCTCACTCCGTGAGTTGATCCTGAGTTGTTCGACCTTCGATAAGATCGATCCCTCTCGAGTTTTCCTTCTCCTCTCATTGTCATGTTAGTTGGAGTTCTCGGGGCAAGACATTGAGACAAAGATGGTGATTGAATCAACATTCATTTGAAGTGCAACCTGGATCGTGAGGATTGCGTTAGTTGCGTTCCCCCATCATCTTACCCTACGCTTGAATCTCGGGACGAGATTCTTGTTTAGTAGGGGTGAGCTGTCACATCCCTAGCTTCTGGTAATGCTCTAGGCTAGCTTCATGTGTGCATCATGTCTATATTCCGAAAGTTGAAATGAGGAAATTGAAAGCCTCAGAAATCATTTTAATAAAAGGGCAAGAAACCCTAAAATTGCAATCAGTAAATCCAAAATGCCCTAGAAATAGCTCTGACAATTTTGGCAAGAGTTATAAATCAAACCAAAATTTTGGAACATTTCTAAGGATTATTTGGGCTCTGATTTTAAATCAATATTCTATTTGAATTTGGAGTTATATTCATAATATATAATGGAATATATTTTCAAATGCCCTGAGACATTTTATGTATATGAGGAGTAGACCTTAAGTGACATAAAATTATCCAGGGGAGTTTTGGCACTGTTTTCAAATTTGTTTGAATTTGAATTCAGTGGCAATTAAACAAAACAAAACAGAAAAACAGAAACAAAAGAAAAACGGAAGCCCACCGGGCCTCTTACCCGCACCTACCTGGTCCAGCCCACCTACCCCCACCGCGTCGTCTTCCTCCTGCCAGTAGGAGCAGGTGTGTGTCGACGCACGCGCAGCTATGGCCACCTCCTGCTTTGCGCTGGAGGCCCGTCCTTCTCCCTGATCCCACATTTGGAGACGCCCAGAGATCCCCTGACCTCTCTCTCCCTCACCCGCAACCTCTCCCCTCCCCTGGCTCTCTCTCTTTCTCACCGGCCGAGTGCCACCATCGCTGCCCCTCGCTACCCTCGCGGCCACAGGCCACCCCTTGCCTCCCTAGCCGTCCAACTGCTCCGCCAAGACGTCGCGGGCCTATCCATCGAAGCAAGTGAGCTCGAGACACGGTGCTCCATCGCCATCGTCTTCGTCTTCAACGTCGGCCACCGGAGGGAGCCGCCATCGATCTGTCGCCTGCCGGTCGTCCCCGAGCTCTTCGAGCCCCAGTTCTACTCCCTGTGAGGCCGCCGTCGTTTCCCCTCTCTCCTCTCTGTTAATTTCATCCCCTAGACCCAATCCCCATTGACGCCGTACTTCGGCCGCCGCCCAACTCGCCGTCCCCACCGTTGCACGCCACCCCAGCGCCGCCCGAAGCCACCAACGGACGTGCCTCGTTGCGCCGCTTCCAACGCGCCCGGCCGCTCGACCTCTTGTTGCCGGAGTTGGCCGGACGAGCAACCTCGCCGTGCTTTGTTTACGCCGGTGGTTATAACGCCGGCGATGATGACGTGGACGTGTCATTAGCGGCTAATTGAACCACTAACTAACCCCGCTGGCTTGCTGACATGCGGGCCCCGCTGCCTAACTAACCAGCTAACAAAAATAGATTAAGATTAATCTAAACGCAGTGGCCCCACGTGTCACCGTTGACCTCGCTGACGTGGCCGTTGACCGGACCCACCTGTCTGTGACACTAAATGTCACTGGGTCACTGACCAGTGGGTCCCACTGGTCAGGTTTGACCTAGACCGTGCCCCGTTGACCTGCTGACGTCATGACGATGTCATGCTGACACAGTAATTAATTTCTGTTTTAAAACAATTCAGGAAATTCCAGAAAATGACTTAAACTTCAAAAAATCATAGAAATTAAACCGTAACTCCAAATGAAATAATTTATATATGAAAAATTATCAGAAAAATTCAAGGAATCTGTTTATGGCATTTTCATGCATGTTAGAACAACTTATGGCTGCTGTTTATGCCAATTCACATAAATAGAATTTAAACTCTCACATATGGAGTTTGAATTTGAACCTAGGGTTCAAACCAACTCCATTTAACATGTTGCTAGTTGCATTAGCTCAAACCACAGCATATTGACATGTCATGATCATGCATCATATTGTGCATTGCATTGATTGTGTTTCTTTCTCTGTTGCCGGTATTTGTCCCCTCACGATAGACGTTGTACCGACGCTGTTATCGTTGACACTGATGAAGACCCAATGATATTTTCAGAAGTGCCAGGCAAGCAAAACCCCCTTGTTCATTCCGATACAATCCCACTCTCTCGCTCCGGCTCTCTTTTATTGCATTAGTGTCGGATTTCGGGTTCTGGCAGACCCTTGAGGTTCGAACACTGGGGTGCGCGCGGAGATTTCGCCTCCTACCTACCTGCACCCCTCCGCCATGCTAGGATCTAAACTAAGGAAAGAACAACACAAGAGACACAGGGTTTATACTGGTTCGGGCCACCGTTGTGGTGTAATACCCTACTCCAGTGTGTGGTGTGTGTATTGCCTCTTGGGCTGATGATGATGAACAATACAAGGAAGAACAGCCTCCTTTCTAACGAGCCTCTTCCTTCCTACCTCTCAACCCTCAGAGACCTTTCTCCTCTTTTTCGTCCTCGCCTCTTGTCTTCGTCTTCTTGTCTACGTCCCCCCCCCCCAGCTATGTGGGTGGCTGGTCCTATTTATAGAGGCCCTGGTCCTCTCCCCAAATATTGAGCGGGAAGGGAGCCAACAATGGCGGGCTTATTTGAAGGGGGACAGCAAGTATCAGCTATCCTGACAAAAGTAGTCTTCGCCTGCGCAAAGCTCTGGTGATGACGCCGTCTTGGGCTCCATGGTGACCTCCGTCTCGTAGTCCTCCTGGTCTTGGTCTCGTTGCACCAAAATGGCAACCTTTGCCTGATGCCTCGGTACTCCGTGACTGCCCTTGCCCCCTTTGCACCAAAGAGGAAAGGAGGACGCTGCGGGCGCTGGCACCCGCCTAGTGCCCTGAGTTGTCATGGCTTGCGTCATGGGCACCTTGTGAGGTACCTCCCCTTGATCTCTCCGCCTCCTCGTGAGCCAGCCCGACGAGGCCGTGCCTGAGGAAGCTTCGCGTCGTCCCCCCCGCGAGGCTTGGCCCCTCGCGAGGGTCTTGGGTTTGTGTTGGTGAAGATGGTTCGTGCTGGGCCCCCCTTTGAGCCACGCCGCAGGCTGCAGGCAGGCAAGTCTGGGGACCCCCGTTCCCAGAACGCCGACAGTAGCCCCCGGGCCCAAGGCGCTCCCGGACTTGGCCGTGCAGGGAGGCGAAAGGGCAAGAGCGAAGCGCCGCGGGCCCTAACAGCCTGTGGCCTTGGGTGCCGCGTGGCGATTGACTGGACGTGGGCGCCTCAGCAACCGCGCGAGTTGATAAAGGAGTGGCATCCGCCTAGGCCCTGCTTCTTGCTTTCTCCGGTTGCTGCTCAGATCCCCTTTTTTGCGCCTCTCCTTCCTCCGAGATTTCTAGATCTGCTCTGGCCGCGCGGCCTAGGGAGCCATGGCGCCTCGTCAGCCCTCGGCCGCAGCTTGGTACTCATCTGCCCTGGACTCACCGAACGTGTCGGAGGCGGGCCTTGCCCGGTTGCGCCGGATGGCGACGGCGTGGGGCATCGACGGGGAGAAGGTGTTCAAGGCCGGCTCCGCCACCCCTGAGGGTCAAACGAGCACCTTCTATCCGCTCTTCGTAAGTGCCATTGTTGCTGGCCTGGTGCCTTCCTTCTCCGAGTTCTTCTTCTCTGTCCTCCGCCATTACAAGCTACAGGCTCTGCATCTCCATCCCAACTCCGTCCTCCTCCTGGCAATCTTTGCTTATTATTGTGAAGCACATGTTGGGGTGCAGCCCTCAGTGGCCTTGCTGCGCCACTACTTCTACCTCCGGACCTCTCGTGGGACCGCTTCCGCGTGCGCGTGCTTTGTCGCGTCTGGCGGCGCCATTGCCATCTCGAACTCTGGGAAGAGGATTGAGGGCTTCAGGAGCAAGTGGATCTTGGTGGATGCTGGGCGCATCCACCCTCGGCTGATCCTGCCCACGGAGCAGCCCACGAGCTCCAGCGACTGGGGTCGAGCGGAGCTCGCGGATCCCCGCACGAAGATGGTGTTGGAGAAGATGGACGCGGATTTGAGGCTGACCGACATGGCGGCGGCGAAGCTGACCGGTGCGTCGCTGCTGAGGGAGTTCCTGGAGCACCGGCTGGCTCCGCTTCGGCAGTACTCGCTTCCAATGTGGAGGCCCCGTCCGAACCCCGCGGCCTTGGTCGATGGAGACCTGGCTGCGGTTCTCCAATCTCTGGTCGGGGTCAATGTGGCGAGGCTGGAGGGCGCTCCTACGCCCTTGTTCCTCCGCAACGACTGGGAGCGGGTGGTGAAGTCCACGCCCGTCTTCAACGGGGATGGGCCAGTGCCCCTGGAAGCTCCCGAGGAACCGGTGGACGTGCCCTCCGGCGAATCCAGCGAAGAGGAAGAGGGAGGGGAGCGCGGAAGAGGGCCTGACTCTGAGGCGACTGATGGAGAGTCGAGGGCTCCCCTCCCCCGGCGCAGGTCCCGCGTTCTCCGCCTCTCTCCGAATGATAACGATGAGGATGACGACGAAGACGACGACAAGCAGGACAGCGGGAGCTCGCCCCCGATCCCGAAGAAGGACAGGACCGGGCTGATCTCCCGTGGGTCTCCCCCGGCCCTGGGGCGAACCGCAGACGCATCTTCCGCCTCCAAGCTTACCGAGGTTGACCCTTCCAGCCGGCTTTCAGGCTTCAAATTTGGCCGGAGGCTGCTTGAGCTCACTGGTGACGTCCCGTAAGCATTCGATTCTTGTCTTTATCTCTTGCTCTGCTTCTGAGGCTTGATGTCCGCATCTTTGGATAGGTTGGCGCCCGCAGCAAAGAAGCCGAAGGGGGCTCCCGAGGTTCCATCCGTGGCCGCGCTTCTGCCCGTGAAGGAAGGTGACTGCGACGCACATGCTTCTCCTGCCCGGTCGTCCTCACGAGGTTTGGCTGAGCCGTCTGGGGCGAGCTCAGCCCCCACGGCCCAAGTGGCTTCCGAGGAGCTCTTGCCTGCAGCCGCCACTACAGCTGTCGGGGCGCGGCAGACTCCGCCTCAGGATGCTGAGGCTGCGCTGCCGCCTTCTCCTGCTACTCCACCGGCCGCTGTCTCTCCGACTCCTTCTGCCATTCTGGATCGTGCTGTTGCTGAGCTGGACCGACTGCGGCAGGATCTTCTTGGCGCCGACCCCCGCTTGGTGGCCGGGCGTTTGGAGCTGGCTTCTGGATGGGTTCGCTCCGACGCCTCGATTCGGGCGGCGCTGGTCCAGGCCTCGACGGCATGCGATGAGGAGAAGCAGGCCGTCCTGGAGGCGAAGGCTGCCCGTGATGCAGCCTTGGGGGTGGTGGTCGACGTCCGCGGTCGCTGCAAGGCGCTGGAGGACGAGCTGCAAGGCCTACGGGATCGTCTCGCGAAAGAGGTCCGCCTTCGCCAAGAGCAGGAAGAAGGCGTGAAGGCTCGCGAGGCAGCCATCGAGGTCCAGGAGGCCAAGCTCAGGAAGCGCCGCGACCGCCTAGGCGCGCTGGAGCAGGAGTTGGGGGCGAGGAAGGCCGAGCTGGACGGCAAGGCCCTGGTTCTTGCCGAGGACCACGCGACCTTCACGGAGTTGGAGGCGAAGGCTCGCTCCTCGCTGAGGACGCTTTATGACAGCGGCCGGGAGAGCCCGCTGGCCGGCGCCGAGGACGGCCCCGCCAAGCTGCTTCCCTTCCTGGTTCACGCTCTTGAAGATGTCGCCCTTGGCCTTGGCCCCACGGCCGAGGCCGAGGCGCGTGTCCTGTCTTCTGCAGCACTAACGCGGGTCCTCACCCACATCTACCTTCGCGATCCCGGTGTCGACCTCGACAGCCTGCTGGAGCCAGTGATCGGTGAGCGTGCCGCTGCCGCTGCCGAGGCCGTGAAGGGTCGCGCGAAGGCTCTGCTGGGGAAGTTCCGGGCCTTCAGCACCAAGCCAGAGCAAGGCGCTGCAGACCCCGCTGCTCCGTGAGGCGAACCCGCTCCGCGCTGCTCCCCCGCCGCCAAGTGACTCCTTCGTGGCTCCTGTCCTGCTTTTAATTCCTGCACACGTATCATGCCTCGGGGAGGCGTTTAAACTTGCGTTTGGCATTGAAATAACAGTGTGGACTGTAATATTTGCTTTTGAATTCCTTGAAATTAGCGCTTTTCCTTCCTACTTTCTTACGTTCTACGCTGGCAGAGCCCGGCCTCGCGCGTACCTCACCCAGCAATAGTCCCGACCGGAAACCAGGACGGGACCAAGGAGTGAGGGGCTATGTGACAAGTTAGGCTCCTGAGTCGCGATGCTCAGGAGTCCCCCTTGGCGCACGAACAGCAAGTAGGGAGGTGTGATGCAGGTGGATCCACCGTTCTACGTCTACAGAGCCCGGCCGCGCGCGTGCCTCACCCAGCGATGGTCCCGACCGGAAACCAGGACGGGGCCACGGAGTGAGGGGCTACGTGACCAGTTAGGCTCCTGAGTCGCGATGCTCAGGAGTCCCCCTTGACGCTCAAACGACCTTCGTACCTTGGCTCCGCTCGGGGAGAGACGCGCGACGAACCAGGCCCGGGGGGACCTGGCCGGGCGGCGTGCGTCTGGGTGTGACCCAGGCGCAGCCCCCGTGCCCAGCCCCCTCGCGTGGCACTCCCGAGGGGAGGCGTTACGATGAGGCTATACACTGAGCTCTGGGCTCCCTGAGGTTGATGCGGCCCGGGGGCACCCTCAGTTGTTTATCACCAGCGCGGAGCATAGTGCTACCGTATGTGTACGGGCATAGCCGCTCCTCGGCAGTGTCGTCAGCCAGCGCGGAGCATGGTGCTTCCACTAGTACGTGGGAGGGGGCCCCCCTCCGGGAGGAGCCCCCGGGGCGTGTACAGCCCCGCCCTGACACGTGGTTGGCACGGTAGGGCCTGGCGAGGTGTATCTGGGCACCCGTGAGCCAGCGCGGGACTCACAGGGCCCTACCTCTAGGCAGGTTGCGCCTGGCACTGGGCCTTATCTTGTGATGTGTCCCTGCAAACTTGGTTAGATGTCGGCACTCTACGTCCTCGGGTCCCGGCCCTCGAGCTGGTCTCAGCCGTCGATGGTATGCCAGGTCGTGATGCCATGGACAAGGCCAGAGGGTGAGGGCTGGAGAGCCAGTAAGAGCCCTGAGTCGCGATGTTCAGGTGCCCCCCCTTTAACGTGCAAGTAGTCGGCATGGAGGAGAAGAGGTGCCGTGGACTGGCATCAAATAATCAAGCATGGTGGGTCTAACGCATAATCAGAAATAAACGCAAATGGGATACATGCCACTGGGCCTGGCCCGAGCGGCTTGGGGATCATGCAGCCTGAGGGGCGCCCCCAACAAGGTAAGCTAATCGACGCTAAATAAAAGGGATACATGCCGCAGGGACGGACCCACGCGGCCTGGGAATAATGCAGCCCTGGGGGCGCTCCCAGCTGGAAGTAAAACTCGAAAGATGTCACCTGATGATGTTGAGGACGAAGGGGTGTTGGTGTAGCAGGCTCGGGGGGCTGCGGGAGCCGATCCTCACGAGCCCCCAGGCCCAGGGGCCTCGGGAGGCTCCGGAGGCGCTGGCGACTCCTCACGGGCCATCTCCATCCCTACCAGGGCTGCGGAACGCCTGGCCTCTCGTGCCTCCATGATGCCCCTCATGAGGCACTGGTACGTGTCAGCCGCGTTCGGCCAGCCATAAGGCGTGCGAACGTAGCTGTGGGGTGGACCTCCGCAGCGCCCCACTCGCGAGGTCCAGAGGCGCTCCAGAGAGACGACTCGGTTGAGCCCTGGTATGTCGATGCAGATGCGCAGCCCACCATCCTTGCCTGGATGGGGGGCCACTGCTGGTAGGCGGCGGGCACCTCTCATGACTCTTGACTCCTGTAGCTCCTGAATGGCCTTGCTGACGAACTCCTGTGGGTCTGGATCTCCTTGCCTTTCTCCTTCTTGAGGGAAACGTGCTTCAAAACACGCCTCCATGTGGTGCCCAAGCGCCTCCCTCGTGACCCTAGCTAGGTCGGTGGCCCTCCAGGGGAGAGCCCCCGAGCCCTGCCTGAGGAGGGCGCCGGGCATGCTTTCCTATGCGATGGAGGGAGGCTCCCCTGGGCAGGCGCGGGCCCAGAGGGGCCTGCCTCCTGAGTGGTCGAGCCGGACGATGTCTTCTTCTTCTTGGGGTTGGTCTCGGGAGGCCTCCTACTTCCACGACCCGGGTCTTCCAGTGACACGGCCTGAAAGGCTCGTTCCAGGGAACACACCACGTCCTTCTCTTCACAGGGCACCGTGATGACTCCGCCGCTTCCTGGCATCTTGAGGACGTTGTAGCCGTGGTGAGTTACGGCCATGAACTTGACCAGCGTTGGGTACCCAAGGATGGCGTTGTACGGTAGGCGAATGTGAGCGACGTCGAAGTCGATGAGCTCGGTGCGGTAGTTGTCGCGTGCCCCGAAGGTGACAGGGAGGCGGACCTGCCCAATCGGGACCGTGGAGCCGTCAGTGATACCGGAGAAGGGCTTGGTTGGCTGAAGCTGGCTGTAGGGCACTTGAAGGTTGTTGAACGTCTCCACGGACAGGATGTTGAGCCCTGCCCCGCCATCGATAAGGGTCTTGGTGACCACCACGTTGCTGATGATTGGGGAACAAAGCATCGGGAGGACTCCGGCTGTTGCCGCACACTTGAGCTGATCTGCTGAGCTGAACATGATGGCGCACGCCGACCAACTGAGAGGGCGTGTGGCTTCGAGTCTGGGGAGTATTGTGTTCACTTCACGGGCGAACTGCTTGAAGATGCGCTGAGAGGCTGGGGCTTGAGCTCCTCCCAGGATGCAGGCGATCGCGCGCGGCTCCTGGAAGCCCCCAGCCTCCTCGTCCTGATGGCGGTCCTCGTTTCTCCTTGGCTGCGGCGGCAGCGGTGGGAGGCCTGCGTTGCCTAGCGGGCGATCCTCGCGAGGCTGATCCCTCCATCCTCTCTCACGAGGCGGGTCTTGCCAGCAATCCTCGCGAGGTTGGTCGCGCCACCCTTGGCGCAGCCCACGGTCTTCCCAGCGTCCTGTGTTTCTTCCTCCTCCTCGACCGTAGCCCCGGTCACCGAGGTCGGGGCGACGGCCGATACTTCCTTCACGCACGGCTCGGAGTTCTTGGCATTCGTTGGTGTTGTGGGTGTGGAGGTCGTGGTACACGCAGTACCGGCTGCCCTTGGGAGGTTCGGGCTGATCTCTGCTCTGCTTGGTGTCTGGTTCTGCCGTGAGCACTGCAGCCCCCTTGCGCTTCACATCCTTGGCCTTGAGCTTCTTCTCTTCTGGGTCTGCGGCAGGCAGCTCGAGGAGGGAGAGACGCCCCTCCTCAGCCCTGGCGCACTTGTTTGCCAAGTTGAACAGCTCCAAGGAAGTGCACAGGTCTTCATGCATCGCCAGCTCCTCCTTCATCTTGACATCGCGCACGCCGTCGGAGAAAGCTGAGATGATGGCCTCCTCAGTCACCTTGGGGATCTCCAGGCGTGCATTGTTGAAGCGCTGGATGTACTTCTGCAGGGTTTCCCCGGGTTGTTGCTTGATGCGGCACATGTCGCTCAAGGCGGGTGGCCGGTCGCGAGTACCTTGGAAGTTGGCGATGAAGCGGGTGCGCATCTCTTCCCAGGAGGAGATTGTGCCTGGAGCCAGGTTCAGGAGCCAGGTGCGGGCCCCGTCCTTGAGCGCCATGGGAAACCAGTTCGCCATGACCTTCTCGTCTCCGTTGGCAGCTTCGATGCCCAGCTCGTAGAGCTGGAGGAACTCCGCAGGGTCGGCCGTGCCATCGTAGCGATGAGGCAGGTCTGGTTTGAACTTGCCGGGCCACGCGATGTTGTGTAGTTCGATGTTGTAGGCACGGCAGCCTGCTGTGGCCATGGGAGGCCTTGAGTGACGGAGAGCCTGGTCTTGCATGTCCCCACGCGCTGGAGCAGGGGGATGGTCGCGACGTGTTGGAGCAGGGAGCGCCCGGGCAGCTTCTGGCGGGCGAGGGACTTCTTGGCAGCTCTGTTCTTGCTGCGCTGGCACCTGACGGAGCGGGTTCTGCCCAGGGGCCATGCGCCTTGGAGCCATGGCGTCTTCTTGAGGAGTAGGCGGCCGGGGCGCCGCCGGAGCCTCTTCGCCCGCGCGGGGCGGGGTGCGGTGCAGCGGAACGGACGGCGCGGAAGAGCCCCCTGAAGTGCGGACGAGCTCGGCGTTGCGGTCGAGCCATTCTTCGTAGACGTCATCGACGGGACGGTAGCGCAGGAGCTCGTTTGCCATGATGAGTGCAGCCCGAGCCTCCATGGGCGCGCGGAGCGCGCGGGACGAAGATCCAGTTGGGGCGAGCGAGGGAGTTGCGGTGCGGCCGTCTTGCCGCACGGACGGATGCTGGGACGATGCTTGCCGCTCGTCCCCCGCCAGGCCGGTGGCGGCGTTGACGGCAGGTGACGGGGAACGGCGTGGATGCCCATCGACAGGGGCCGTCTGGGCGACGCGGGAAGCGAGTGCAGCCCGGTGCTCGGCGCGGGCCCAACGAGCGTCCGACATGGGCGTGACGGTCGGAGGAGAACGGGGCGGTGGAAGACAAATTCCGGCACACCCCTCCCTGGCGCGCCAAATGTCAGATTTCGGGTTCTGGCAGACCCTTGAGGTTCGAACACTAGGGTGCGCGTGGAGATTTCGCCTCCTACCTACCTGCACCCCTCCGCCATGCTAGGATCTAAACTAAGGAAAGAACAACACAATAGACACAGGGTTTATACTAGTTCGGGCCACCGTTGTGGTGTAATACCCTACTCCAGTGTGTGGTGTGTGGATTGCCTCTTGGGCTGATGATGATGAACAATACAAGGAAAAACAGCCTCGCGAGGGTCTGTTCTTGGCTGAGGCGATGAACTGCTGGGAGGAGTTCAGTCACCTTTCCCTCTCTCTCTCTCTGCTTCCAACCTTTCTAACGAGCCTCTTCCTTCCTACCTCTCAACCCTCAGAGACCTTTCTCCTCTTTTTCGTCCTCGCCTCTTGTCTTCGTCTTCTTGTCTACGTCCCCCCCCCCCAGCTATGTGGGTGGCTGGTCCTATTTATAGAGGCCCTGGTCCTCTCCCCAAATATTGAGCGGGAAGGGAGCCAACAATGGCGGGCTTATTTGAAGGGGGACAGCAAGTATCAGCTATCCTGACAAAAGTAGTCTTCGCCTGCGCAAAGCTCTGGTGATGACGCCGTCTTGGGCTCCATGGTGACCTCCGTCTCGTAGTCCTCCTGGTCTTAGTCTCGTTGCACCGAAATGGCAACCTTTGCCTGATGCCTCGGTACTCCGTGACTGCCCTTGCCCCCTTTGCACCAAAGAGGAAAGGAGGACGCTGCGGGCGCTGGCACCCGCCTGGCGCCCTGAGTTGTCATGGCTTGTGTCATGGGCACCTCATGAGGTACCCCGCCTTGATCTCTCCGCCTCCTCGTGAGCCAGCCTGACGAGGCCGTGCCTGAGGAAGCTTCGCGTCATCCGCCCCGCGAGGCTTGGCCCCTCGCGAGGGTCTTGGGTTTGTGTTGGTGAAGATGGGCCGTGCTGGGCCCCCCTTTGAGCCACGCCGCAGGCCGCAGGCAGGCAAGTCTGGGGACCCCCGTTCCCAGAACACCGACAATTAGGACAACAATGATTCATCTGTTACTTGCTGCGGTAGTTGAACCCCTTATCCTCTGCATGACCTGTCATTGCCACAGTAAATAGATGAAACCCACTAGCATGAGTAGGAGTTGTTTGAGCCCCGATGTGCCTACTCATTCATGCTTGTTTGTCATGCCTGCTATTGCATAGAGTTGTGTCAGGTCTGATTCATCGAGGATGAATCGGAGGTGTGTGAACATGTCCTACTGTGTGTGAGCTAAGTGTGTGAACACGATTTGGTAAAGGTAGCGGTGAGAGGCCATGTAGGAGTACATGGTGGGTTGTCTCATTGGAGCCGTCCTCAGGAACTGAGTTCTGTGTCTGTCATCCATGAACATCTACTACCACTCATTGGGATCCTTAATTGACCATCTCGGCTTCTTGATCACCCTTGTCCTCTGTCCAGGAGTTGCAACTAGTTTCTGGTGTTTATAGGATATGTGTTGGCGGCCGTGCGTAGTGCTGACCCTAGGGGTGGGCTATGTTGCGGTAGATACACCGTGGCACGGTGTTCCGGGCGCCCGTTTGGTGTCTCGGGAACCCTGTTCACATCGTTTGGGGCCGTATGTGGAAACCTCGGCCGGACTCCCTGCGGATGGAACCTGAATAGGCGATAAACCTGGACTAGAGACTTAGGTGTTTAGGTAGGCCGTGGCCGACACCCTCGTTGGGCTTCCACTTGAAGGTTGCCGAGTACATGTCATGTAAACGACGGTAAGTGGTGGGAGCGTGTGTGAAGAAGTACACCCCTGCAGGGTTATCATTATCTATTCGAATAGCCGGATTCCTCGGATATGGAAACTTGGACCCCTTGCATAGTTCATAGACAAGTGAAAGTGGTTACTCTAAAACTCGCAAGATAAGCATGAGTGCTATGGATGGTGTTCTCGCTGGGAGACGGGAGCGGATCCATAGTGGTGTATTGATATGGTGAATTTGTGGACTCGTGTGCGCCACCTCAAAGGTGTTACTTGCAGTCATAGTTCAGGTTAGCCACTGAGTCAAAGCTGGCTTGCTGCAGTTAAACTCCACCACCCCCTTTGTTGATACCGATGCGTATGTAGATAGTTCTGATGTAAGTCTTGTTGGGTACATTTGTACTCACATTTGCTTATTTTATGTTTTGCAGAGAGACTTCAGTCTCGCTAGTAGTTCCGCTTGGACTTCGACGTTTAGCTTGTTACCTCAGCTACGATCTTGTGCCCTCGACAGGATCTGGTAGATAGTCAGGCTCCTCAGCCTTCTTCATTTTTAGTTGTCTGTACTCAGACAAGTTAAGCTTCCGCATGTGCTTTGACTTGTATGCTCTGAATGTTGGGTCATGAGACCCATGTTTGTAA
Organism: Triticum urartu; assembly: GCF_003073215.2. Lineage (NCBI taxonomy): Eukaryota > Viridiplantae > Streptophyta > Magnoliopsida > Poales > Poaceae > Triticum > Triticum urartu. The sequence continues at coordinate 521,883,109 of NC_053023.1, forward strand.
TATCTCGCTCCTCAGAGCCTAATGAATAAATACTTGAGTTGTAGAGTTATGTTGTGATGCCATGTTGTATTACACATATCGAGCATATTGTGTGTATGATTGAAATGCTGGGTATGTGTGGGATCCGACAATCTAGTTGTTTATCCTTGGCAGCCTCTCTTATGGGGAAATGTAGTCTAGTGCTTCCATGAGCCATAGTAGTCCGCTACAGCCCGGATCACCGGAGTCCTGCTAGCCCAGCACTACTGCTCAGGACACTTGACTGGTCGGCATGTGTTTCACTTCGTTCCTGTGTCTGTCCCTTCGGGGAAATGTCACGCAGTGACATCCGGAGTCCTGCCTAGCCTGCTACAGCCCGGGTTCCCGGAGTCCTGTTAGCCCAGTGCTACAGCCCGGATTCACACGCTGCTGACCGACATGCTCGATGTGATTCATGTATCCTGTCCCCATAGGTTAGTGCCGTTTTGGGTTAGCGACTAGCCATGTCGTCCCGGGTTCTCTGTCATATGGATGCTAGCGACACTATCATATACATGAGCCAAAAGGCGCAAACGGTCCCGGGCCATGGTAAGGCGACACCCATGGGAATACCATGCGTGAGGCCACAAAGTGATATGAGGTGTTACCGGCTAGATTGATGTGACTTGGAAACGGGGTCCTGACAGATGAACCCTAGCCCCGCTCCCCTCGCGCCGCGGGACACGACCAACTCCGGTCGGAGATGTCCAGCCTCCACGTCGCCCGGACTAATCCAGGGACACCACGTCATCGCGCCGCCACCCTCGCCCACTCACATCGCGCCACCTGTCGCCACCGCTTCCCACCACCGTGCGGCCCGTGGAGCCCATCGCGGGCCCGCATGGGCCCGGTCGCCGCTGCCGCTCGCCCGCAGGCGCGTGTCCGCACCGGTAGCCTCGCCGCTCGTTGGATCTTTGCCGGACCTCGCCGGAGACCGCGACCTCGCCACCAAGCCCCACCTCCACCGGCGTCGTTGGCCGGATCGGCCCCGCCCGAGCTCCTCTCCACCGCTCCGCGCCCGCACGCGCCATCCGACGCCCGAAGCCGCCACCTCCCGCAGTCGTTGGCGCCCGCAGCTCCTCGCCGGAGCTCCCTCATCGCCGCCCCATCGCGAGCTTCCGCCGGATCCGGCCGGAATGGGTCCAGAGAGACCGGATCCAGTCGCCCCATGACCTCCCCGTCGTCCCTGCATCATCGCCTTCGGTCCTCGTCGTCGCCGGCGTGGATTGCCGCCGCTGCTCCCTGCCTCTCCGATCCAGGCAGGATTAGGAGGAGAATGACGACCCGCGCGTGGGCCGCCCCTCCGTTCATGGGCCCTGCACGGCCCAGCTGAGCCGGCCCATCTCCTCCAGCCGGCCTGCTCCCTCCTCTGCCTTCTGGGCCAAGCCCATGGTGAGAGCCCACTAAATCCCGCCTGAGCGTCTTTTAGCTTACCCACGCTCATTCTATTTTTTACAAGTCCTGAGTTTCCAGTAATTTTATGCCTCTGTTCATTGCATCATAACTCTGTGACCGTAGCTCCGTTTTGAGCGTGCAATATATCAAAATGTTCATCATGATGTGCTCTTCATTTTGTTCCATTGTGCCATGCTTGTTTGAGTCCATCTTGATACCCAAATCATTGATGCAAGAGTGCCATAAATTGTTAGGTGCTGATTTTTATCAGAGTATGAGCATTTGTCATTTTTGCTACATTTGTTGTGTGCTACATATGGGCATGTGCTCTACATGTGTTTTGATATATGCCACGCCATATTTACAGGGGTGCTTGCCATGTATTTTTGTGATCTTTTTGGTGACTAGCACAAGCATGCGAAGTAGCCTTCGTGATATTGCTGATTTCAAGGACTTGGATTTTACTAAGTCACTTCCCTGCTGTTATTTTTATGCCATGTATTCATGTTGCTATAGTGAGATCCATGCTTCTTTTGAGTATCTTCAGTAAGGATGATTTGGACATATGGTTGTGCTCTATCCATCCATGCCCCTGTTTGCAATTATGGAGTGCCCTAGCATGTCTTAATCGTTCTCTACGTTTGCTATAAAATGTTCCTGGCAGATTGTTTACGTGTTAATCATTTTTGCCAAGGTTGTTGTAGTTGATCCATGCATGCTATGAGATTGTTCTTGCCATGGTTAGCTTCATGAACATGTCTTCTTGCTGGTAGTATGCTTATCTTGTCATGCAATGCCTTGTGGTGAGTGAATCGAGCTCGCAAAGAGGCCTTCATAACTCTGTTTATGCCATGCTCTGTTTTTTGCTAAGTACATCTGTTAACGAAACTTGCTATGTTTACATGGGTGCCATATTATCTTCTGTGCCTTTTTGGCTCATGGTCAGTAAGGGACTTTTGTTCTATGCTTTGAGTAGATTCATGCCATGCCTTTGTTTGCTATGGTATGTTCCTGTAGCATGATGTTTGCTTGCTCTCAACATTGCTTCCTGATGTTAATTCCTGGCATGTTGTTATTTTCACTAAGTCTGTGATGTTGATATCTTTTGCACTTCCGCCATGCTTGTTTGAACCAGCTCTTTTGTTATTTAGCCGTAGCTCAGTGTTCATCTTTTGTCAAGCATCTTGAGTAAATGACTGCCATATGCTTTGTTGCTATGTTGGAGTGCAGTAGCTTACTTTCTTGTTGCATTCTAGATGGCATCGTGCTGTTAATCGCAGAATTGTGCCATTCTTGTTTTGCTTGCCATTTGCAAACCATGCATCCGATTCCGGTGATCTTTATATCGATTTCGACCGAAATCATCTCATCTTTCCAGCGGCACTCTTGGTTTGCCAAGTTGAGGCCTGGTTCAATCTTTCCCTTCCGAAGCATGCATATGCATTGCGTATCACATCCCGCATGTCATGTCATGTTTTGCATCATGTTGCTTGCGCATTGCACCGTGGTTCATTGTGGTTCCTTTGCTTGTGTTCTTGCCTTGGGTAGAGCCGGGAGATGAGTACGTGATTGAGGAACCCATTGAGTATGTTTTCGAGGATCAAGCTTTCATCAACTCTGAGAACTTTGCAGGCAAGATGACCATACCCTCGAAATCACTTCTATCTTTGCTTGCTAGTTGCTCGCTCTATGGCTATGCCGCGATACCTACCACTTACTATATCATGCCTCTCATGTTGCCATGTCAAGCCTCTAACCCACCTTTCCTAGCAAACTGTTGTTTGGCTATGTTACCGCTTTTGCTCAGCCCCTCTTATAGCGTTGCTAGTTGTAGGTGAAGTTAGAGTTTGTTCCATGTTGGAACATGGTTATTGTTGGGATATCATTATTATCTCTTATTTAATTAACGCATCTATATACTTGGTAAAGGGTGGAAGGCTCGGCCTTATGCCTGGTGTTTTGTTCCACTCTTGCCGCCCTAGTTTCCGTCATACCGGTGTTATGTTCCTTGATTTTGCGTTCCTAACGCAGTTGGGTGTTATGAGAACACCTTGACAGTTCGTTGAATAAAACTCCTCCAGCAAGGCCCAACCTTGGTTTTACATTTGCCTAACAACCTATCACCTTCCCTTGGGTTCTGAAGACTCAAGGGTCATCTTTATTTTAACCCCCCGGGCCAGTGCTTGTCTAAGTGTTGGTCCGAACTAGAGCACCGTGCGGGACCGTCCCTTGGCAACTTGGGTTATGTTGGTACATGTACGCTTAGCTTATCCAGTGTTGCCCTGAGAATGAGATATATGCAGCTCCTATCGGGATGTCGGCGCAACGGGCGGTCTTGCTGGTCTTGTTTTACCATTGTCGAAATGTCTTGTAACCGGGATTCCGAGACTGATCGGGTCTTCCCGGGAGAAGGAATATCCTTCGTTGACCGTGAGAGTTTGTGATGGGCTAAGTTGGGACACCCCTGCAGGGTTTGAACTTTCGAAAGCCGTGCCCGCGGTTATGGGCAGATGGGAATTTGTTAATGTCCGGTTGTAGAGAACTTGAAACTTAACTTAATTAAAATGAATCAACCGCGTGTGTAACCGTGATGGTCTCTTCTCCGCGGAGTCCGGGAAGTGAACACGGTTCTTGTGTTATGCTTGAACGTAAGTAGCTTCAGGATCACTTATTGATCACTTATTAGCTTCTCGATCGTGCTTTGCTTCTCTTCTCGCTCTCTTTTGCGTAAGTTAGCCACCATATATGCTAGTGCTTGCTGCAGCTCCACCTCACTACCCTTTCCTACCCATAAGCTTAAATAGTCTTGATCTCACGGGTGTGAGATTTCTGAGTCCCCATGACTCACAGATACTTCCAAAACAGTTGCAGGTGCTGATGATACCAGTGCAGGTGACGCAACCCAGCTCAAGTGGGAGCTCGATGAAGATCATGTTCATTGTTTTGTTTCATTTCCAGGTGATCAGTAGTGGAGCCAGTCAGGGCGATCGGGGATCTAGCATTTGGGGTTGTATTTCTTTATTCTGGTACCGCAGTCGGACCTTGATTGTATTCTGGATGATGTATGCTATATTTATGTATTGTGTGAAGTGGTGATTGTAAGCCAACTCTTTATCCTTTTCTTATTAAGTACATGGGATGTGTAAAGATTACCCCTCTTGTGACATGCCTACCATGCGGTTATGCCTCTATGTCATGCTCCGACACGTGGGAGATATAGCCGCATCGTGGGTGTTACATAATCATACCCGCAGATACTTGAGGTGACATTGGAGTATCTAGGTGACATTAGGGTTTTCTTTGATTTGTGTCTTAAGCTGTTATTCTAGTATGAACTCTAGGATAGATTGAACGTAAAAAATTGCTTCGTGTTATTTTTCTACAGACGCTTGAATAGATCGATCAGAAAGGATAACTTTGAGGTGGTTTCGTACCCTACAATAATCTCTTTGTTTGTTCTCCGCTATTAGTGACTTTGGAGTGACTCATTGTTGCATGTTGTGGGATTGTTATACGATCCAATTATGTTATTATTGTTCAGAGAACTTGCACTAGTGAAAGTATGAACCCTAGGCCTTGTTTCAACGCATTGCAATACGGTTTTCGCTCACTTTTATCATTAGTTACTTTGCTGTTTTTATATTTCCAGATTACAAAAACCTATATCTACCATCCATATTGCACTTGTATCACCATCTCTTTGCCGAACTAGTGCACCTATACAATTTACCATTGTATTGGGTGTGTTCGGGACACAAGAGACTCTTTGCTACTTGGTTGCAGGGTTGTTTGAGAGAGACCATCTTCATCCTACGCCTCCCATGGATTGATAATCCTTAGGTCATCCAGTTGAGGGAAATTTGCTACTGTTCTACAAACCTCTGAACTTGGAGGCCCAACAACGTCTACAAGAAGAAGGTTGTGTAGTAGACATCAGCTACACCGCGGCGGCGGCGCAGTCCCGGCTTAGTGTAGTGCGCGTGGCGTCCCCGTTGGGTGTGTGTAGAACACCCACCACACGCTCTGCTGCCGCTGCTCATCAGCAGCTGTTGCCGGCCACAGTTGTCGCTACAGCACCGTCAAAAGCCAGGGCCATCTCCCGCTCCACCGCCGCGGCCCGAAGGCGGGAGGTGGCCGTCGTGGCCGCCACCCCACTGCCGGCCACCGTGGCCATCACCCGCTCTGCCACCACGGCCCGAAGGCGGGATGTGGTGGTCGTGGCCGCCACCTCATCGTCGGCCGCCGTGGCCGCCAGCCCACCGCCGACTTCTGGGATTATCACCCGCTCCGCCGTCGTGGCCCAAAGGCGGGAGGTGGAGGTGGAGGCCCGCACGTGCGTCAACGACCTTGCGCACTACATCGAGTTCCTGCGGGAGGAGGACGAGCGCCTCGTCGAGCATGCAAAGAGCCTTACTGCAGCCGTGGCTGCAGCACACACCGATGCATAGGCGAGGACCCAGGAGATCTATGAGCAGTCCAGCCCCTTCGAGAGGGATCTCTGGAGCGGCAGTGGGAGTTCGTGCTAGCAAGCGTCGCTGAACGTGCAGCAGCGGCAGGCACCGTATTGCATTTGTCCAGCTCGTCGGTAGGCTCCTCCTCTGCCTCTTACTGAGCGGGTGAGCGCGCTCGGCAAAGGAGAGGCTGCTGGAAGTAGCACAAGGCCCCTTTGTGGTAGTAGTAGTATTTAAGGGCTATTTTGTTCAGTTCATCTGACTATAGATGTGTGCTCGAACTGTACAACGTACTTAAAATTAGCTAGTATATATAATTGAACTAGCTATTTTAGTACGTGGTCGCCAACAATTGGGGAGAAGTTTGGTCGGTTCAGCTGTCGAGTTGAACTGTTTTATAAATTAAGAACAATTGGGGAGAAGTTTGGTCAGTTCTAGCTACATATTTTGACAAATCATAGTGTTACAAGGATTGACAAATGGCAACGTTACTAGATCAAGGAATGTAAATATTTCCAGTTCGACAAATGGCAACATACCCAATATGACACATGCAAATCTTACCAAATTGTTCGTACGTGGTTGCACACGGGTCATCCAAAACAACTGTTTGAGTTGAAGGGATGCACAAATCCTGCGCTGCTCTCACTTTGCATACGGGTGTTCTATCTAAAACGTTTGCGGTCAAGAGCTGTAGAAATCCTGTTCGGCACATTTTCTCTTGGCTTCCTGGGGAAGCTGTCGGTTTGTATACGGGTGTTCTAACTAAAACAATTGCGATGAGTGTTTTATATTTAAAAAGCAAATTAAACTATGGCTTGGGCGCCATTAATGGAGAGGATGCGAGCAAGGCGGGCGGCCATGGAAGTCAAAGGGCTCACTTCCCAGTGAGTCCGCGCAACGTACAACTCGCATGCTTCTCGGTGAGCCTGCGCACTCGACGACAGCATGCACGCCTCTCGGTCAGCCTGCGCACCGGATGGCGCTCGCACGCCTCCTGTTCAGTCAAGGTCAAGCAGTTGTCCGCACGGCACCTCCTACAGCCATTAAAACCAAGACATGTGGCATCACGTGAATGGGTAACAAAACACACACGGTTTGAACTATACAAACGTTTGAGACATTAAAATGGCAGCTATTTTTTCAAAATGCCTTTGTTGGCTGTCATTATTCGAGTGTGCCTTCTCTCAAAATGGACACGAAAAATACCACAGCATGTCAGGTCCCATTCCATGATAGCATGCCAAGTTTCATGAATTTTAGACGAATTTTGGATTTACTAGAATATAAAAACCAGGCATTTCAATGTTTTGCCGGCAATCAACGATGCCCTGATGTTTGAAATTCATTCCCATTTCTTGCATGGGACCTAAGCATGCACCCATGGACACATATTTGATTTTTCAAACAATTTATATGCACTGGAGCATGTGCATGTACTTCAAATTTGAATTATGCACATAAATGCATTGAAAACTCAGTTAATGCATAAAAATGTCTAAACGAACCCCAAAAAATCACAAAAATTCACACAACACTCCTGTTCTTCTATGTTAACATGAGAAAAAAATTTGAAAGCAATAAGAGGCAATGGATATCGTTTCGTCCCCAAAGGTGGGACGTTCCCTACAGAAAACCATCATGCTTGTTGTGAGAAGCTCTGGTTTGTGAGAAGCATATACCCAAACCTGCCCCAAATGGGACAAAATTTTTACCACAGCATGTTGATGCTGCTCCATGATAGCATGCCAAGTTTCATGAATTTCAGATGAGTTTTTAATTTACTAGAATTTAAAAACCAGGCATCTCAATGTTTTACCGGCAATCAACGGTGCCCTGGTGTTTGAAATTCATTCCCATTTCTTGCATGGGACCTAAGCATGCATCCAAGGACAAATATTTGATTTTTCAACAAATTTATATGCACTTGAGAATGTGCATGTAGTTCAAATTTGAATTATTCACATAAAATGCATGGAAAACCTAGTTAATGTATAAAAATATCTAAACGAACCCCGAAAAATTCCAAAATTCAACACAACACTCTTGTTGTTCTATGTTGACACTCGAATATTTTTGAAAGCAATAAGAGGCAACAGATATCGCTTCGTCCCCAAAGGTGGCACGTTCCCTATCGAAACTATCATGCTTGCTCTGAGAAGCTCTGGTTTGTGAGAAGCTTATAACCAAACCTGCCCCAAATGGGACAAACTTTTTACCACGGCATGTTGATGCCGCTCCATGATAGCATGCCAAGTTTCATGAATTTCAGACGTGTCAGCGTTCTGGGAACGGGGATCCCCAGACTTGCCTGCCAGTGGCCCGTGGCGTGGCTCCACCAGCGGCCCTGTACGTCCCATCTTCACTAGCAAACAAGCAAGACCCTCGCAAGGGGCCAAGCCTCGTGAGGCGGACGACGCAAGACCTCCTCAGGGGCGGCCTCACCAGACTGGCTCGCGAGGGGCGTAGAGATCAAGGCAAGGGACACCTCGCGAGGTTCCTGTGACGCAAGCCATGATGACTGGAGCCAGGCGGGCGCCAGCGCGCACAGTGTCCTCGTTTCCTCTTTGGTGCTAAAGAGGAAAGCGCAGGCGAGGAGTCCCGAGGCATCAGGCAAAGGTTTCCATATCGGTGCAACAAGACCAAGACTAGCAGGGCCGCAGGACAAAGGTCATCGTGGAGCCCAAGACGGCGTCACCACCAGAGCCTTTGGTAGGCGAAGACTACTTTTGTCAAGCTAGCTTCTACTAGCTGTCCCCCATCAAATTGGCCGTTGTGGGATCCCTTCCCGCCTAATATTTTGGAAGAGGACCCGGGCCACTATATATAGGACTAGCGGCCACCATAGTGGGGGGATTGGATAAAAGAGGAGACCTAGATCATCCCCAACCACACAAGCTCACCAAGCACAAGAACACCTCTCCTCAGGAGGATGTTCTTCCCTTGTAACTATTCATCCTCAGCCCAAGAGGCAATCCACCACACCACACTAGAGTAGGGTATTACACCACAACGGTGGCCTGAACCAGTATAAATCTTGTATCTCTCGTTCTTTGGGTTCGTCGAGCTAGGCCGTGAGATCGTGTCGAGTGCGAGCTAGAAGGGGAGGGGAGATCTTTGTGCACACCCCAGTGTTCGAACCTCAAGGGTTTTGCTGGAACCCGAAATCCGACATTTGGCGCGCTAGGTAGGGGTATGCTTAAGCTTTCCTCTTCGTTGATCCGCACTTCACCACTCCACCAAGTTCATGGCCGACGCTCGCCGGGCCTGCGCTGAGCGCGGGGCCGCCCTCGCCACCCGTGTCGCTCAGACAGCCTCTGTCGGCAGTGAGGGAGTCCAGGACTAAGGGGTCCTAGGGTGTCCGATCTATTGGATATGGGCTGGACTGATGGGCTATAAAGATACGAATACCGAAGACTCTACCCGTGTCCGGATAGGACTCTCCTTGGCATGGAAGACAAGCTTGGCGATCAACTATGAAGATTCCTTTCTTTGTAACCGACCTTGTGTAACCCTAGATCCCTCCTGTGTCTATATAAACCAGAGGGCTAGGTCTGTAGATATATCCTCATAATCATAGTCAGACTAGACTTTTAGGGTTTAGCCATTACGATCTCGTGGTCGATCAACTCTTGTAATACTCATATTCATCAAGATCAATCAAGTAGGAAGTAGGGTATTACCTCCATAGAGAGGTCCCGAACCTGGGTAAACATTGTGTCCCCTGTCTCCTGTTACTATCGATCCTAGACACACACACACAGTTCGGGACCCCCTACCCGAGATCTGCTGGTTTTGACACCGACATTGGTGCTTTCATTGAGAGTTCCACTGTGCCGTCCTTAAAAGGTTTGATGGCTCCTTCAATCATCTACAATGATGCTGTCCAAGGGGAAGTCTTCCTCCCCGAACAGATCTTCGTGTTCGGCGGCTTCGCACTATGGGCCAACACGCTTGGCCTTCTGGAACAGATCGACAGCTACGCCCCTGGCCGTCAGGTCAGATTCGGGAGCTTGAATTATGTCACAAATATCCGTGGAGACTTGATCTTCGACGGATTCGAGACCATGGCAGTCGCTCCTCGTAACCTCGATGAACATGACTTAGATCTGTCATCTGTCCACACCCAGGAATTGCACCTGAAACCGCTCTGGCCTTAGATCCGGAGCAGGTCGCGCCATCCGAGGACAGGAAGCTCAACCCCGCCACGGAAGCCACGGACTCCACGGCGTTGGAGCCGCACATAGACTTAACTTCAAGTAACATCTGTGTCACCGGAGCTACGGACTTGTTTCCGGTTTTAAGTTCTGAACTATGTGCGTTCGCGCATGTCGAGCATGATCGGTCATCGATCGCCGAATTCAGCACCGCGGACATCTTCCGTCACTCGCCTCTGGGCGACATGCTAAACTCGTTACGAGCACTATCTTTAGCGGGAGGCTCACAGCCGAATTGTGTCCGGCTTGAACCGGAGGCTAATGATGGAGAATTTCACTTCCCACCCACCGCCCACTTTATAGCCACTATCGAAGACTTAACTGACATGCTCGATTACGGCTCCGACGACATCAACAATATGGACGACGATGCCAGAGAAGAGGAGGGCAAGAACCCGCCACTCGCCGGACGCTGGACGGCCACTTCCTCGTATGATGTATACATGGTGGATGCACCAAAGGGGAACATCGGCGATGAAAAAAAAGATCCAGTTGAGGATAAACCTCCTGAGATACAATCGAAGCGCTGACGTCAGCGGCGCCGTTCTAAGTCCCGCCACAGTAAAGATAGCAACATCGGCACAGGAGAATATAACACTCTGGAAGGTGCCAAAGACAACGAAGACCCCGTTCACGCAGCTACCGAACAGGATGAACGGGAAGATGGGCAGGTTAGCCCTGGTAAACAGGCCACACATGAAGACTCGGAGGACAGTAATTATCTTTCGCTCTCCGAGGATGAGGTGAGCCTCGGCACTGAAGATTTCATCGTGCCCTGAGGAACCTCTTGACCAGGAGCGCCTCAAGAGCCAGCTAATAGCCACTGCAAGGAGCCTGAAAAAGAAGCAGCAGCAGCTGCAAGCTGACCAAGATCTGCTTGACGATAAATGGACCGATGTCCTAGTAGCCAAAGAATACGGCCTCAAGCGCCCAGCAAAAAGCTACCCGAAGCGCAAATTGCTACCTCGGTTCGACGACGAGGCGCTGGAATACATACCACCATCGCGCAATGCGGCTGACCGACCACCACATGGTCGGGATAAAACGGCAACTCAAGCTGAACACCAGCCTGCCCCACCTCATCGCAGAGGCATGGGTAAATCAGCCCATGGTCATACATATGACCTTCCGCAGGACCTGAACAATAAAGCAGGGCATACCAGACCGATCTATGGATCGTGAGGATGCGGCCCGACACGCGATGACGGCCATCTATTCGGATGCGACAAACTTAGTCATGCGCGGGCTGAAAGCCGCAGACGGACTCCATCAGAGCTACGTCATGATATGACCCGATATAGAGGCGCCGCACACCCTCATTGCTTCACCGACGAAGTCATGGAACATGAATTCCTAGAAGGGTTCAAACCCGTGAATATAGAATCATACGATGGAACCACAGACCCCGTGGTATGGATCGAAGACTTCATTCTCCATATTCATATGGCCCATGGCGATGACCTCCATGCCATTAAATACCTCCCCCTCAAACTCAAAGGACCAGCCCGGCACTAGTTGAATAGCCTGCCTGAAAATTCCATCGACATCTGGGAGGACTTGGAAGAAGCCTTCCTTGATAACTTCCAAGGTACATATGTTCGACCTCCGGACGCTGATGACTTAAGCCATATAGTTCAACAGCCCGGAGAGTCCGCCAGGAAATTCTGGACTAGGTTCTTAACTAAGAAGGACCAGATCGTCGACTGTCCGGATGCCAAAGCCCTAGCAGCCTTTAAACATAGCATCCACGATGAATGGCTCGCCCGTCACCTAGGCCAAGAGAAACCAAAGTCCATGGCGGCCCTCACGGCACTCATGACCCACTTTTGTGCGGGCGGGGATAGTTGGCTGGCTTGTAGCAAAAACAATGCAAGCGATGCCAACACCCCTGAAGCTAAAAATAGCAATGACAAATCTCGACGCAACAGATACAAGCGTTGAAACAACAATGACAACACCGAGGATAAGGCGGTCAATGTCGGATTCAGTGGCTCTAAGTCCATTCAGCGGAAGAAGCCGTTCAAAAAGAACAATTCGGGCCCATCTAGCTTGGACCGCATACTTGATCGTCCGTGCCAGATTCATGGCACCCCATACAAACCACCCAATCATACCAATAGAGATTGTTGGGTTTTTAAATAGGCCGACAAGTTAAATGCCGAAAACAAGGACAAGGGATCGCAAAGCGAAGACAACGAAAAGGAGCCCCGGCCGCTGAACACAGGGGGACAGAAGAAGTTTCCCCCTCAGGTCAAAACGGTGAACATGATATACGCTACCCACATCCCCAAGAGGGAGCGCAAGCGTGCGCTCAGGGACGTCTACGCGATAGAGCCAGTCGCCTCAAAATTTAATCCATGGTCGTCATGCCCGATCACTTTTGATCGCCGGGATCATCCGACTAGTATCCATCATGGCGGTTCAGCCGCACTGGTCCTGGACCCAATAATTGATGGGTTCCACCTGACGCGAGTCCTGACGGACGGTGGCAGCAGCCTCAACTTGCTCTATCAGGATACAATGTGCAAAATGGGCATTAACCCATCATGGATCAAGCCCACAAGGACTGCCTTTAAGGGAGTCATACCGGGCGTAGAGGCCCGCTGCACGGGCTCAATCACACTAGAGGTTGTCTTCGGATCTCCGGACAACTTCCGAAGTGAGGAGTTAATCTTCGATATCGTCCCCTTTCGCAGCGGCTACCACGAACAGCTCGGACGAACCGCATTTGCTCAATTCAATGCGGTGCCACACTACGCTTATCTCAAGCTCAAGATGCCCGGACCACGCGGCCTCATAACAGTTAATGGAAACATGGAACACTCCCTCCGCATCGAGGAGCACACCGCTGCCTTAGCGGCAGAGGTACAGGGCGGCCTTTTCAAGCAGAACCTCAATTCAGCGGCCGATCCCTCGGACACTATCAAGAGAGTCCGAACCATTCTGCAGAAGGACGGCTCCGCTCGTCAAGAGCTCGACTAGCAATTTGGCCTCTGTCCCAGTCCTGACCAAGTGGCGGCAATTGTACCACGCGTACATAATTACGCACTAAAAGTACCATGGACATAGACGGAGGCATAATCAGCTTGTGATCCACAATATGGCTCGATTGCCCCGGACACACATAATTTCACTATTTCCTTTTTCTTTCTTCCTTTTTACAGGCCTTTTCTGGTGGCTTGACCAGGGATTCTTTTCGAAGGATAAAAACACCAAGGTGACAAGAAGCATGGACGTATTGGGGAATCTTTAGGTGGTTTCTTCAACGATCCCTTTTACCTGTTTTCAGGGCCCACACGCAGCTCTCCCTTGGTTAAGGCATAGTAAATAGCCTTCTGCTTATTGCATTATTTGTATAAATGTGCTTTAACGCACCAATGAAATTATCATAGAAGTAGTTTGCGGCCCAAATTTTACGGCCCTAGCTTACCACTTGTTCTTCTTTTGTTTCCTTTTTGTCTTTTGTTTTCTGGTAACTTTATCAGATAACACCCGAATACTCTGGTGTGTTTCAATTTTCCAGGGGCTTCATAGCACCCCACAACATGGAAACAAAAGTCCAAAGACTTCTATAGTACAGTTCGGCACCCCGAATTTAGCACTATATGCATTGGCTCCGAATCATGTCTTTGGTCAATAGTTGGGTTGCCCGGCTCCTGTGCTTACTACCTTACGTTCCGCTGTATCGGCTAGGGTAGTAAAGGGAGAACTACTGCGATTGTGCCCTAATTTACCCAAGTGAGCACCTCAGTATAGAAAGCCAAAAACTGCCTGTCATGATACAGCGAGAGCCGGTCAGCTCTTTGGAGGTCTCAAATCCTTAGAGATTTTTTCCGCATTACGCGAAGGATTGGTACTTACCCGATCAAGCGTTTGCATCATCCTAGTCCGGATACTAGGGGCTGCGCCTATATTTCTATTTGTCAAACTCCTATGGCTAAGTGAGGGTGCTAAAGCCGTATAGTCCGATTGCCTGGTTCGTCGCGCTAAACACCTCCTTCAAGGACCAACTAATTGGATCAAGAGTGTTTAGATTACATCCTGAACACCCCCGTATTTCCTACGTGGGGGCAGAAGCCGACGACTGGCCAACTCTCAGATTTGACATAACACGGTCACACAGGAGGAGAAATTTTTCAACAAAACATTACATTACATAGTGATTTTGTTTCATCATACAAGGCAAAGACAACATGAATGTATTCATTCAAAAATTATGTCTTACAAACATTGCCTTGCCACAATGCGAGACCCCTCCAGGACATCTACAAAATACCGCTTGGGTGTGCGGCGCTCCTTGCCCTCTGGCGGCCCCTCGGTTGTCAGCTTGACGGCGTCCATCTTTGCCCACCACAGCTTGACGCAGGCGAAGGCCATGCGCGCACCTTCAATGCAGGCCGATCGCTAGACGATGTCCAGCCGAGGACAGGCGCTCACCAGCCTCTTCACAAGCCCGAAGTTGCTGTCGGGCATAGCTTCGGCAGGCCACAGCCGGATTATCAAATCCCTCATAACCAGTTCGGCCGTCCTATGCAGCTCAACCAGCTGTTTTAGCTGATCGGTGAAGGGCACGGGATGCTCTGGCGCTAGGTATTGTGACTAGAACAGTTTCTCCATTGAGCTCCCTTCTTCGGCTCAGAAGAATTCCGCGGTGTCGGACACATGGCACGGCAGATCTACAAATGCTCCTGGAGCACTCCAAATCCGGGTTAGTAGGAAATATTTCTTCTTCACATACATGCTTTGCATACTAAATGCCTTACCTGATGTAATCTTCTTGGCCTCCTGGATCTCCCGGAGGGCACCCTGGGCTTCAACCCGGGCCGCTTCTGCGCTTTGGCGAGCCTTTGAGAGTTCGGCCTCTCGAGCCGAAGCATCTCCCTCCAAGGCCTCATTCTTCTTCACAGCATCTTGGAGCTCTTGTTGGACCTCGTTCAGCCTGGCCTTATGCTTCTTACGAGTGGCCTGCTCCTTGAGAGCTTTCCCCTCGGCCTCGGCCAGGGCCTTTTTAAGGGCCTCGACCTCGGTCGTCACTCCTACACATATCATGACACTATGGTCAGTATACATCATTTATTCTTTCCGAATACACAGTGAGTCAATACATACCTTGCTGGTCTTCCAGTTGCTTCCTTGCCTGGCCGAGCTCTTACTCGGCCCGCTCCAGTCTCTGCTTTAGTCCGGAGACTTCGGTATTGTGAGCGGTCGTAGCCAACAGCGACGCCTGCTTATTCACATCAGACACAGTTTGGTTAGTTTCCTGCGAAATTAAATTGATCCTATGTACGGCTTTTCTTTCCGAACACCGGACAGTGTCTTAGGGGCTACTGTCTATATTGGGTTTTTCTCAGTTAATGCCGCTTAACACAAAATCTGTCAACAGGCCGCTACAGGCTTTGGTCAATTCACTCTTGATGGACCGAACCTTCTCAATCACCGTACCCATAAGGATATGGTGTTCTTCCACAATGGAAGCGCCTCGTATTGCTTCCAGTAGATTATCCGGTGGCTCTGGTTGGATAGAGGTCATCGGTGGGATAGGCACACCCCCTTCTCTCGAAGGAGGTTGTTCGCCGGATTTCGGAGCCGCATGGGTCTCCGGAATCATATTCGGCTGGGGGCCTAACTGATCGAGGCCCCCACTCGCCATGGGGATCTGCTCCCTCATGTGCCCGGCGACCGAGGTGTCACCCTCCGGCACCGCCATGATGGCCTCCTGAACCTCTCCCTGGCCTGGGAAGGTCCTTTGGGACAACACCTCATCGTCTCCCTTGGTCTTGGGAGAGTAAGCGGCCGGCGGTGTCTCGTTGGCCATTTCCTTTCAGTCCAACGAGCCTCTTGATGAGGATCGCTGGGAGCTGTCGTGGGCTGGACTGCAATAACATGATTAAACCATATAAAATACCATAAGGTGGAAAGGCCGGATAAATGGACGTGTACGGGTTCTTAGTACACACGGTACGGCTAGGGGCTTATTCCGGGGGCGTCGCTCCGGACTGTTGTTGACGTCCCATGCGGAGCTGCCCACGAGAGGGCCTTTCCCCTTCTTGGGCGCCTCCTCCTCCAGATTTGTGGAGGCCACCCTATTCTTCCTGCCCCCATCAGGGGGAGAATCCCTCTCCTCCTCCTCCTCATCGTCGTTGTCTTCGGCGGCGGAGGAGCGGGCCTTGTCTTCAAACATCGCGTCTGAAGCGCCCTTGTGGCGAGGGCCACTCCGGACCCCCTTGGCCTTCCCCTTGGCCTTCTTCTCCGGCGCCTTATAGGGCGCCGGCACCAGCATCTTGGCTAGACGCGGGATGACTAGTGCTTCAGGCAGCGGAGCCGGAAACTGGATCCGCTTCGCCCTCTCCATCCATTCCTGAAGAAGCGATGTTAATAAAAGCTCAGATATCATCCTTGAAACAAGAAAGTAGAGGATGTGTTAAAAACATACCTCTTTGGTGAGGTGGTTAATGTCATGCCCGTGGTCCGATTCTGTGGCTGGCGGTGTCTCGTTGCCCTTGAAGAGCAACTTCCAGGCATCTTCATGAGTGGTTTCGAAGAGCCTCTTCAGGGTATGGTGCTTCTTCGGATTGAACTCCCATAAAGGGCAGCTTCGGCTTTGGCACGGGAGAATTCGACGAACTAGCATCACCTGGATTACATCGACGAGCTTGATATCTTTGTCCACCATGCTTTGAACGCGCGTCTGTAGCGCTATCAGCTTGTCTGACGAAGACCAATTTGGGCTCTTCTCAACCTAGGAGATGAGTCGCATGGGAGCATCGGAGTTGAATTCGGCAGCTGCGGCCCAGGTCGTGCCGCGGGGTTCTGTGATGTAGAACCACTGTTTCTGCCATTCCTTGACAGTCACCACGAAAGTGCCTTTTGGCCAGGAGACATTAGTCAGCTTGCTCACCATGGCGCCTCCGCACTCCGCGTACTGGCCATCCACCACCTTCGGCTTCACGTTGAAAACCTTGAGCCACAGCCCGAAGTGGGGTTGGATGCGGAGGAAGGCCTCACACACGACGATGAACGCCAAGATGTTGAGGAAAGAGTTCGGGGATAGATCATGGAAGTCTAGCCCGTAATAGAACATCAGCCCGCGGAAAGGGTGGAGTGGAAACTCTAGCCCGCGGAGAAATGAGGATGAATACCACCCTCTCATTGGGCTTCGGTGTGGGGACGACTTGCCCCTGAGCTGGAAGACGGTGGGCAATTTCCTTCGCCAGATACCCGGCAACCCGAAGCTCGGTAATGTCCTTATCCTTGACAGAGGAGGCCATCCACTTGCCTTGACCTCCGGATCCGGACATAGTTGAGTGCTTTATTGAGTGGGAAAGAGGAGAACTTGGGCGCTAGAGCTCAAGAGTGGAAGGGCAGCGGAAGAGAGAAGGCATGGGAGAAGAAGGGGAATCCGTATTCCCTTATAAAGGCAGTGACTATCGAGCGCCTCCCCACTCGCCCTAAAACTCGCCTATTCCCAAGGGCTGTGTAAACGACACGGTTGGGTTACCCACGCTCGTATTGATGAGAATCCCGTGATAAGGGGACACGATCTCTGCTTTGACAAGATATGCCAATGGAAACCGCATCTTGAAGTGCGGAACGGCAGACAAAAATGGTTCGATATAATGCCAGACAGACGTGATGTCATATTGTAAAAAGTTGTCAGTAGATGGGACTCGTGAAATATTATATTCTCTGCAGTTGTGTGTGGTACTTGTGTTGTAGATCCGGACACCTTGGTTTTATCCGAAGACTATCTTGGAGTATTCGGGAAGTGGAACCCGCCGTGCAATGCCGAAGACAATCTGCGCGCCGGACACATCGTCATTGAAGCCTGATTCAGGGGCTACTGAGGGAGTCTTGGACTAAGGGGTCCTCAGGTGTCTGATCTATTGGATATGGGTCGGACTAATGCGTTGTAAAGATACGAAGACCGAAGACTCTACCCGTGTCCGGATAGGACTCTCCTTGGCGTGTAAGGCAAGCTTGGCGATCAACTATGAAGATTCCTTTCTTTGTAACCGACCTTGTGTAACCCTAGATCCCTCCTGTGTCTATATAAACCAGAGGGCTAGGTCTGTAGATATATCCTCATAATCATAGTCAGGCTAGACTTTTAGGGTTTAGCCGTTATGATCTCGTGGTAGATCAACTCTTGTAATACTCATATTCATCAAGACCAATCAAGCAGGAAGTAGGGTATTACCTCCATAGAGAGGTCCCTAACTTGGGTCAACATTGTGTCGACTGTCTCCTGTTACAATCGATCCTAGACGCACAGTTTGGGACCCCCTACCCGAGATCCGTCGGTTTTAACACCGACAAGTGGGCCTCCCCGTCCTTCTCCATCACCCGCTGCCAACGGCGCCACCGGCCCGGCAGCAAACGAGCAGCAAGCCTCTTCACTACACCCCTCCGTGCGTCGTGACGGCCGCACTGCCACCCCGTCGTTGACTCTTGCCGGCTCATCGTCTCACGCTCGCCGCGCACCGACGGACGCGCAGGCCGTGCTGCTCCTGTCACGCGAGCTCCTACGCTACCTCCCGGTCAACGACCTCTACGAGGACTAGTTGGACTGCATCGCCAAGCTTGTTAGTGCCGCGGGGGGCTCTGCTGCACCATCCCTCTCGCTGCCTCGCCCACCCCCGGCTGCGGGCGATGTGGCTCACGGAGCGCCCTCGCCTCCTCCGCAACAAGATGGTGCCCTCGCGCCGAGACGCACGGCTCATTGAGCGCCTCCGCCTCCCCCACGTCAAGACGGCATCCTCGCTCCAAGGTGTGCGGTCCCGCGACGTGATCCACCGTGCCGTGTGCCCGCACACGAAGAAAGAAGCTGCCAAGAGGTTCCCATCCGCAAGAAAACGCTCCACCGCTCCCAGCACCGCCACGTCAGGATCGCTTGCTACGGCAGGGCCATGCGCCACTTGCCGTGGTGGCGCAGGGACACCAAGATAAAGCTCTGCCTCCTCGACGGGCTCCGGTGGCCACGGCAGGCTGCCGCGCCTTCACTCCCAAGCTACGCAGCATCGTTTAGCCAGGCAAGTTCAAGCCAGATCGGCCTGCTTGCTACGTCGACACCCTCGACCCTGCGGAGTTCTTGCAGCTCTACGAGCTGATCATCGAGGCAGCCAACGGCGACAAAAAGGTCATGGCGAACTGGTTTCCCATGGCTCTCAAGGACGACTCTCGCTCATGGCTCCTGAACCTGCCCCCAGGCTCGATCTCCTCCTGGGATGAGATGCGCGACCACTTCATCGCCAACTTAGGGTGACACAGAACTAGCTCCAATTCATCAATGTAATGTTGTCACGACCGGGTTTTCCAGACATAAATTGCCAGAAAAGACCATCGTGCTCATCAGCCCCAGGATTACTGTTAGCTGATGAGGCTCCAAACTTGATACAGAAATCTCAAGCAAAAATACAAAATATGTAGTACAAGACCCTTCTGGCCTGTGAGTACAACAATTGGGTTTCTAGTGGTTGATGGCGGAAGCGGTTTGTGAGACATCAGTGTCTATGGAACTCCATTTCCCACAGGAACAGCTGACCAGGTTAACTCCTATCTTCGCGAGGCTGGTATCACCATTGCTTAGGTCTCGAGGCTGTCAATCACCACACTCCTCTCCAAGCAAGCAATCTGGCCAAGACAATAGCCAGGGACAAGCCAGTGAGTACTTTGAATGTACTCGCAAACATTAAGAACACAGGTATAATATAATTGATAATCATGCACGGAAAAATTTTATGATCACATCGTCAGTCATAAATAAAATATCTTTTATGCATGCAAGCAGGTTATTTATATGCAACATAGTAAGCAATAGAAGAGAGGGAATAAAATGCCACAGTCGGGCGTCCGGAGCGACACCACATAAAGGGCTTTAAAAGAAATGCCACAGTCGGGCGTCTGAGCGACACCACATAAAGGGCTTTAAAAGAAATGTCACAGTCGGGCGTCTGAGCGACACCACATAAAGGGCTTTAAAAGAAATGCCACAGTCGGGCGTCTGAGCGACACCACATAAAGGGCTTTAAAAGAAATGCCACAGTCGGGCGTTTGAGCGACACCACATAAAGGGATTTAAAAGAAATGCCACAGTCGGGCGTCTGAGAGACACCACATAAAGGGCTTTAAAAGAAATGCCACAGTCGGGCGTCTGAGCGACACCACATAAAGGGCTTTAAAAGAAATGACACAGTCGGGCGTCTGAGCGACACCACATAAAGGGCTTTAAAAGAAATGATCACAATGAATATCTAGGAGGTAGAACCATCCCAGGGATACTCGATAATACAATTAATGCAACGGGTTAGTCCATCATAAAATAATAATAATCATGGTTCTCACAAGTCACAAGTCACGGTCCAAGTTCTGGTGTAACAACCTCTCCTCCGAAGACCGACGCTAAGACCAACACTTGACCCATCCCAGACTGTAATCCTTAACCGTGGACACGACTATTCGAATAGGTTTTAATCTTTGCAGAGGGTGTACTCTTTACCCACGAGTAACGGATTCCTTTATTCCATCGGGACTAATTCCGTCTACGGCCTTTTAGTTGAAAACACGCCTAACTTGCACACACCAGCTTAACTCATTGGTGTCTGGAATCACCCACGACACTTGTTAAGCAAAACTCTAAGTGGGGAGGCTACAACCTCGCGTAGCATGGGATCAAATTTATATCGCGCGCTCTAAGGGGTGGCCTCCCCTCTCGGTCCCAACCGGAAACACCCATGCCCCCGGACCAGGTGGCATGCCTACCGGCTACAACCGATATCTTCCACCATGGCCTCTCTGTACGGTGTGTGCTTGAAAGGGGTTGACGACTTACTGAACCATACCCTGCCTGCGGCAGGGACAAGTGGTAGTACATAGCAAGTATGGGGGTTACTGGAACAAGACTCGGTCTACGGTCGACTCAGGAGGTTTATAAGTTCCCTGCATGACATGTATATCAAATATATTTCAACCGAAGAAATCACCACTCAATGTACCTTACCATGCCATACCGGACATAACCGTCCCGACGGGGACCGGCGACAAGCTCACACCTACCCAAGGCCGAGGCTTTCCCGGATTCCTTTTCGGCATGCATGCAAGGCACATGAGGATGATTACCATCACAATATTATTCATTCCCAACAGCAAGGAAATCACTAACATGCTTCCATGCAAATGATCATGTCACATGAAATAACAAGTCCTTCGAAGTAAGGTGGTGTTATAAACGTGTCAAATAACACACCAAAAACATTATGCCAGGGTTCAGAATGCTTGCCTTTAAGTTGTGGAGGGGTGAGGTGCTCTCCATAACTTTTGAAAGTTTCTTCTCTCTCCCCAAAATCCTATTTAAAAATATATTTGAATGAACACATATTTCAAAAACAGTACAAAAAAGTTGTTTGGAAAATTTTCAAATAAATCTAAAAATAAACTAGATCAAATTTGAGGAAGGTAGGAAAAAGAATCAACTCATTTGGAGTTATATTTAAAAAGTTATAGGCAGTCAAAGTTCTGGTCAAATCTGTTATTTAAATTAAAACAGAAAAGAAAACGTATCGGAGGGGAATACGCTTTCGGAGCGGGGAAAACGTACTGGGCGGATTACGCCTTCACTTAACCCACGGGGATAGGCGCAGGGTCACTGATAGTGGGTCCCAGGGGCCCACTAGTCAGGTTTGACTAGTCTTTCTCCCCCTCCTTCCCCTGTCCCGAGCGGAGGCGGGGCTCAGGCGATCGTCGCCGGCGATTGGCAGCCCTTCGCGGGGCCCCGAGGGCGGGGATGGATCCGCCACTCCAGTGCGGTCTTCCCGGTGGTTGCCAGGCCGGTGGGGACGGAGGGAGCTGCCGGCGGCGAGTTTCGCGGTGGACGGAGAGCTTCGGGAGCGGAGTGGTTTTGGGGCAACGGTGGATTCCGATCAAAATCGAGTAGGGGAATGTGTTCACGGGAGGATGTGGAGGTTCCTCGCGAAGAGAACGGAGAGTGGGAGGCCCTGGTGGTGCCGAATTGACCGGGGCGGTGGCGGCGACAGCAGTTGAGACGAGGAAGGAGACCTCCCCGGGTCGAATGCGAGCTAGGGGAGCGCCAATGGGGTGGCCTGAGGATGCCTGCGTGCTCGGGGAAGCTCGGGGGCCTCCCTTTATAGCTCGTCGAGGTCGGTTCCGCGGCGGCGGACGAGGATGCCGGCGAACCGCCTCTCTGTAGCTTGCATGGCAACGTGGCGTGGCTTGGGATGACGGCAAGAGCTAGTGGACGAGTGGGCACTGCTTCAGGGGCCAGGTGGCGAGCGGGAGTGGCTTTGGCGGCGCCGACATGGGCAGAGGCTGTCGGGCGGCGGCGGCGGCTAGCGCTTGCCCTGTCGGGCGTGGCGGGGGCTGCTTGGCATGTTGCGGTGAGAAGGGGAGCGCGTGGCGAGGTGCTGCAGAGCGGGCCAAAGCCGTGGGGCCAGCGTGTCGGCTCGGGCGCGGGTCGTGCAATACGCGCGCTCTGCTCGCGCTCCGGGCGTGCACGGGACGTGTTCAACACTATGCCAAAGCACGCTAGAGGTCACGGTCGAGGCTGGCAATTAACAGACCCAGGTTAGGAGCAACTGGGAGCCTAGTGGACATGCTTGTTTGATCAGAGGTGCAAGCCCACAGTGCAATGCCAAAACTCATGTTAAAACTGGTCATGCTCTCCAGGTGTTCGACAAAATGCCACAGGCACCTAGGCATCTCTTGGGGTGGCCAAAACTTCCAGATGGTGGTCTCTTTAGATGTACAAGAGGGTGGTGAGGTTAGTTTGCCAAAAGTAGAAACTTGTTAGTGCAAGTTTTGAAAAACTGCAATTCTGGACAGGAATTAAATGACATTATTTCATGAACCAAAAATATGCCAATGGGTGCATGCTCCTGGACTTAGGGGTTTGGTAGGGCTGTCTACAAGTAGGAAAAAGAATCAAGAGCTAAAGAGCAAGCAAGAATATGGTTGCTGTACAAACCATCATGTTGGACCAGAATGAAGATGAGGTTGATTCACTCAAAATTTGCAAATAACATTACTGGGTTTTTGCATAAAGTTGAATCATATGCTAATACCAATATCCCATAATTTTGGTGGAGGCTAGAAAGAATTATTTAAAAGGGTTGTAGTGCAAATTGCACTCTGGACCAGAGAAGAAAAATTTGCTGTAGAGCTCAAAGTATTACACAAAATAAAGATGTTTTTGTACAAAAGTGATTTAAAAACATCACATGACCTCTCCAAATTTTGGTTGGAATTTTAAGTGAATTTATCAAATGGTTGTAGTTCAAATATGGCCATTTAACCTTTAAAAACCATTTTCAAGAAAGTAAAGATCAAGCAACTTAATTGGGTAATTAGTTATACTGATAAAAGAAAAGTTTTTCTTGAGAGGTTAAATAAGTCCAATGACATATTTTGAAAAGTTTTCTCTTTGGGAAAAACTCATCATAACAGGGAAAGAAATGATTTAAAAATCAAAATGGAGCTCAGAAATTCAAAGTTTTAATTCCTGGCAAAATTTTTAATTCATTAAAACAAGGCCAAATTTTTGGGGTGTCACAAATGTAGGCATGTATTCCGAATATAGTCATACATACTTATGGAAAAGAACTTGCATGACATCTTTTGTCCTACCCTCTCGTGGCAGCGGGGTCCTAGCGGAAACTAAGGGATATTACGGCCTCCTTTTAATAGAGTACCGGACCAAAGCATTAACACATAGTGAATACATGAACTCCTCAAACTACGATCATCACCGGAAGTTGTCCCGATTATTGTCACTTCGGGGTTGCCGGATCATAACACATAGTAGGTGACTATAGACTTGCAAGATAGGATCAAGAACTCACATATATTGATGAAAACATAATAGGTTCAGATCTGAAATCATGGCACTCGGGCCCTAGTGACAAGCATTAAGCATAGCAAAGTCATAGCAACATCAATCTCAGAACATAGTGGATACTAGGGATCAAACCCTAACAAAACTAACTCGATTACATGATAAATCTCATCCAACCCATCACCGTCCAGCAAGCCTACACTGGAATTACTCACGCACGGCGGTGAGCATCATGAAATTGGTAATGGAGGATGGTTGATGATGATGACGGCGACGAATTCCCCTCTTCGGAGCCCCGAACGGACTCCAGATCAGCCCTCCTGAGAGAGTTTAGGGCTTGGCGGCGGCTCCGTATCGTAAAATGCGATGAATCTTTCTCCTTGATTTTTTTCTCTCCGAACACGAATATATAGAGTTGGAGTTGAGGTCGGAGGAGCTCCAGGGGGCCCAGGGGGGCAGGCGCGCCCCACCCTCGTGGCTAGGGTGTGGGCCCCCTGGTCTTGATATTTTTCCAGTATTTTTTGTTATTTCCAAAAATAATCTCCGTGAAGTTTTAGGTCCTTCCGAGAACTTTTGTTTCTGCACATAAATAACACCCTGGCAATTCTGCTGAAAACAACGTCAGTACGGGTTAGTTCCATTCAAATCATGCAAGTTAGAGTCCAAAACAAGGGCAAAAGTGTTTGGAAAAGTAGATACGACGGAGACGTATCAACTCCCCCAAGCTTAAGCCTTTGCTTGTCCTCAAGCAATTCAGTTGACAAACTGAAAGTGATAAAGAAAAACTTTTACAAACTCTGTTTGCTCTTGTTGTTGTAAATATGTAAAGACGGCATTCAAGTTTTCAGCAAAGATTATGAACTAACCATATTCTCAATAACTCTTAAGTCTCATGTTTACTCATATCAATGGCATAATCAACTAGCGAGCAATAATAATAAATCTCGGGTGACAACACTTTGTCAAAACAATCATAATATGATATAACAAGATGGTATCTCGCTAGCCCTTTCTGAGACCGCACAACATAAATGCAGAGCACCTTTAAAGATCAAGGACTGACTAGACGTTGTAATTCATGGTAAAAGAGATCCAGTCAAGTCATGTTCAACGTAAACTAACAGTAATGAATGCAAATGATAGAGGTGCTCCCCAACTGGTGCTTTTTAATAAGAGGATGATGACTCAACATGAAAGTAAATAGATAGGCCCTTCGCAGAGGGAAGCAGGGATTTGTAGACGTGACAGAGCTCGGTTTTGAAATAGAGATGAATAATATTTTGAGCGGTATACTTTCATTGTCAACATAACAACCAAGAGATGGCGATATCTTCCATGCTACACACATTATAGGTGGTTCCCAAACAGAATGGTAAATTTTGTACTCCCCCTCCACCAACAAGCATCAATCCATGGCTTGCTTGAAACAAGGAGTGCCTCCAACTAACAAGAGTCCCAGGGGGAGTTTTGTTTGCAATTATTTTGATATGATTTGCATAAAGCATGGGACTGGGCATCCCGATGACCAACCACTTTCTCATGAGTGAGGATCGGAGTCCACTCCTATTGAGAATAACCCGCCTAACATGGAAGATACGGACATCCCTAGTTGATACATGAGCTATTCGAGCATACAAAACAAGATATTTATTTGAAGGTTTAGAGTTTGGCACATACAAATTTACTTGGAATGGCAGGTAGATACCGTATATAGGTAGGTATGGTGGGCTCATATGGAACAACTTTGGGGTTTATGGGATTGGATGCACAAGCAGTATTCCCGCTTAGTATAGGTGATGGCTAGAAAAAGACTGGGAAGCGACCAGCTAGAGAGCGACAACAGTCATGAACATGCATTAAAATTAATCAACACCGAGTGCAAGCATGAGTAGGATATAATGCACCATGAACATAAATATCGTAGAGGCTATGTTGATTTTGTTTCAACTACATGCGTGAACATGTGTCAAGTCAAGCCACTCGAATCGTTCAAAAGAGGATACCACCCTATCATACCACATCACAACCATTTTAATAGCATGTTGGCACACAAGGTAAACCATTATAAGCTCCTAGCTAATTAAGCATGGCATAATAAACAATGATCTTTAGTTGTCATCGCAAACATGTTTATTCATAATAGGCTGAATCAGGAACGATGAACTAATCATATTTACAAAAACAAGAGAGGTCGAGTTCATACCAGCTTCTCCCATCTTAATCAGTTCGTCATATATCGTCATAATTTCCTTTCACTTGCACGACCGAACAATGTGGATAATAATAATAGTGCACGTGCATTGGACTAAGCTGGAATCTGCAAGCATTCAATAAACAAGAGAAGACAAGGCAATATGGGCTCTTTAGTCAGATCAAAAATAATGCATATAAGAGCCACTTTAACAATTTAATCATGGTCTTCTCCTATCGACCCCCAAAGAAAAGAAAAGAAATAGAACTATTTACACGAGAAAGCTCCCAACAAGCAAAAAGAAGAACATGAAATCTTTTGGGTTTTCTTTTTAATTACTATTACAAGCATGGAAATTAAAACTAGCTAAAACCTAAAACTATTTTTTTTGTTTTTCTTAAGGTTTATCAAACACACAAGAAGAAAGCATAAAAAGGAAAATAAACTAGCATGGATGTTACAATGAAAAAGTATGAGCACCGACATCTAGCAATGAGTGTGTGAACATGAATGTAATGTCGGTGAGAAATACGTACTCCCCCAAGTTTAGGATTTTGGCCTAAGTTGGTCTATGGCCACGGTTGGCCTGGCGGATATCCATAGTAATAGTTGGGGTCGTACTGAGAAGAAGAAGACTTTGATTGCCACTGGTTGGCAATCATCTCCGGATCCAAGTGGTAATTAGAATGTCGTGGAGGATCAACTTGTGATTCCGACTCTGGCTCTGTGGCTGATGTAGGGTTCCGGTAGGCATGAATAGTCTCCAACGGAACAAGGTACTTGTCTGCAGATAAATCAAACAAGGAAGGAGCAGGCAGGGTAATAGTCTCAGGATGATGTTTATCAAAGAACAATTTGTATTTGAGCTCATTTTCCCTATTATTAACAATAAAATCGTGTGCTACCATACTCTTATAATCTAAATAAAAAGGAGGCAGCAATTTTTCTTCCTTCTCATAATGCCTAATAGGTATGTTAAAATGTGCAGCTAGGCGCGAGGCGAAGATGCCTCCAAAGACGGGGCCCTTAGTATGGTTAAGATTTAACCTTTTTGCAATAATAGCACCCATGCTGAATGTATCATCACGAAATAAGGCATGGCACATAATAAAAATATCAGGGGCACTCAGGTTTCCACAGTTTCTGCGCCCAATTAAGCATCTACTAGAAAATATAGCAAAGTAACGTAGAACAGGAAAGTGTATGCCAGTAGTTCGTGCATCGGAAACCTTCCTCGTTTCCCCTACAGTGATGGTATCAATAAACCCATCCACATCGCCGCGATGTGGTTCCTCTATGATGCCCTCGAAAGGGATCAAACAAACCCGACAAAAATCACGAAGTGACATCTCCTTATGCTCATCATATAAATAAAACTCCACCGTAGGTGGTGAGCTCCTAGCATGGAAATGAATTTTTTGCAGAAAGATACTGGTGAGTAAGAGATACTATTCGCGCTGGTCGTCGAGGAAGGCGGTGAGGCCTGCATTCTCAGCCAATTCATAGAAATCATCATAAATCTCGGCTGCTCTCAAGAAATCATCACAAGGCCATTCACACGGCCGAACCTCCACGATGCGAGGCAGATTATATTTGGGCCTCTTTGCTTCTTCATTTTGCTTTTCCTTCGAGCTTCGACTCGATGAGCCCCTCAAAAACCTCTTCATTATTTTCAGAAAAATTCTGAAATTTTTAGTAACTTCAAAATAAAAGTCAACCAAACTCAACAAAATTGATAGCAACTACTCCTACAAGTGCCTAGATCCTATATCATGCATCAAAACTACTTGGAACCACATAAATTTGACATGCAAGCTCAAGAACAGGGTCACCTAAGCAGCAAAAATATGCAATCAATAAAGCACTAGAACAAAAACTAATTGGACCATTGGAGGAGTCACATACCAAGGAACAATCCCCTAAAGCAGTTTTGTGAGAGGTGCTTTGAGCAAGGAGATCAAAAATCGCAACAAAATGAGCTAAAACTCGTGCTTGAGCTGGATGGTGATTTTTTTGGGAGGAAGAAGAAGTGTGTGGGTGCAGGAATAAGTGGTGGGGAGCCACCATGGGCCCACGAGGTAGGGGGCGCGCCCAGGGGGTAGGGCGCGCCCTCCACCCTCGTGGCCAGGTGGATGCCCCCCTGCTGTATTCTCAGTGCCAAATATTCTCAAATATTCCAGAAAAAATCATATTTAAATTTCATGGCATTTGGAGAACTTTTATTTTCGGGATATTTTTATATTGCACGGATAATCAGAAAACAGAAAAAAATTACTATTTTTGGTTTATTTAATATAAATAACAGAAAGTAGAAAGAGGGTACAGAGAGTTGTGTTTTCTTAATTCATCCATCTCATGATCATCAAAAGGAATCCATTAACAAGGTTGATCAAGTCTTGTTAACAAACTCATTCCGAATAACATGGAACCGGAGAATTTTCGAATAACACTAGGTTACCTCAATGGGGATATGCACATCCCCAACAATAATAATATCATATTTCTTCTTGACAGTAGGAAGAGCAAATTCAAAACCTCCAAAAATAATCGATGGAATTTTTCCAATAGAATTGATACTGTGAACTTGAGGTTGTTTCCTCGGAAAGTGTACCGTATGCTCATTACCATTAACATGAAAAGTGACATTGCCTTTGGTGCAATCAATAACAGCCCCTGAAGTATTCAAAAAGGGTCTTCCAAGAATAATAGACATACTATCGTCCTCGGGAATATCAAGAATAACAAAGTCCATTAAAATAGTAACGTTTGCAACCACAACAGGCACATCCTCACAAATACTGACAGGTATAGAAGTTGATTTATCAGCCATTTGCAAAGATATTTCAGTCGGTGTCAACTTATTCAAATCAAGTCTACGATATAAAGGGAGAGGCATAACACTAACACCGGCTCCAAGATCACATAAAGCAGTTTTAACATAATTTCTTTTAATGGAGCATGGTATAGTGGGTACTCCTGGATCTCCAAGTTTCTTTGGTATTCCACCTTTAAAAGTATAATTAGCAAGCATGGTGGAAATTTCAGCTTCCAGTACCTTTCTTTTATCAGTAACAATTTATTTCATATACTTAGCATAAGGATTCATTTTGAGCATATCAGTTAATCACATACGCAAAAAGATAGGTCTAATCATTTCAGCAAAGCGCTCAAAATCCTCATCATCTTTTTTCTTGGATGGTTTGGGAGGAAAAGGCATGGGTTTTGGAACCCAATGATCTCTTTCCTTAGCGTGTTTCCTAGCAACAAAGTCTTTTTTATCATAATGTTGATTCTTTGATTGTGGGTTATCAAGATCAACAGCAGGTTTAATTTCTATATCATTATCATTACTAGGTTGAGCATCAACATGAATATTATCATTTACATTATCACTAGTTTCATGCTCATTACCAGATTGTGTTTCAGCATCAGAAATAGAAATATCATTTGGATTCTCAGGTGTTTCAGCAATAGGTTCACTAGAAGCATGCAAAGTCCTATCATTTTTCTTTTTCTTCCTTTTAGAAGGACTAGGTGCATCTATATTATTTCTCTGAGAATCTTGCTCAATTCTCTTAGGGTGGCCTTCAGGATACAAAGGTTCCTGAGTCATTTTACCAGTTCTAGTAGCCACAACATAGTCCTTATTCTTACTATTCAATTCATTGAGCAAATCATTTTGAGCTTTAAGTAGTTGTTCTACTTGAGTGGTAACCATAGAAGCACGTTTACTAATAAGTTTAAGTTCACCTTTGACATTGGCCATATAATCACCCAAGTGTTCAAGCATATCGGCATTGTGTTTTAATTTGCTACCAAAATAAGCATTGAAGTTTTCTTGTTTAACCATAAAGTAATCAAACTCATCCAAGCATGGTCTAGCAAACTTAGTAAATGGGATTTCAGCTTTATCATATCTATAGAGAGAATTTACCTTTACT
The DNA here is from genome assembly GCF_003073215.2 of Triticum urartu. Taxonomy (NCBI): domain Eukaryota; kingdom Viridiplantae; phylum Streptophyta; class Magnoliopsida; order Poales; family Poaceae; genus Triticum; species Triticum urartu. The sequence continues at coordinate 521,913,165 of NC_053023.1, forward strand.
ACCTGTGTCGGGTTATCAAGACCATGTGTTTCTTCAATAGGCGGTAAATTAAGACCATGCATTTCTTCAATAGGAGGTAAATTCTTAACATCTTCAGCTTTAATACCCTTTTCTTTCATAGATTTCTTTGCCTCTTGCATATCTTCAGGACTGAGAAATAGAACACCTCTTTTCTTCGGAGTTGTTTTAGGAATAGGCTCAGGAGTTGGCTCGGGAAGTGTCCAATTATTTTCATTTGTCAACATATTATTCAATAGAATTTCAGCTTCATCCGGTGCTCTTTCCCTGAAAACAAAACCAGCACAACTATCCAGGTAATCTCTGGAAGCATCGGTTAGTCCATTACAAAAGATATCAAGTATTTCATTTTTCTTAAGAGGATGATCAGGCAAAGCATTAAGTAATTGGAGAAGCCTCCCCCAAGCTTGTGGGAGACTCTCTTCTTCAATTTGCACAAAATTATATATATCCCTTAAAGCAGCTTGTTTCTTATGAGCAGGGAAATATTTAGCAGAGAAGTAATAAATCATATCCTGGGGACTACGCACACAACCAGGATCAACAGAATTAAACCATATCTTAGCATCACCCTTTAATGAGAACAGAAATATTTTAACTATATAAAAGTAGCGAGTTCTCTCATCATTAGTGAACAGGGTAGCTATATCATTTAATTTAGTAAGATGTGCCACAACAGTTTCAGATTCATAGCCATAAAAAGGATCAGATTCAACCAAAGTAATTATATCAGGATCAATAGAGAATTCATAATCCTTATCATTTACAAAGATGCAGGCATGCAAGCTTGAGTATTCTAAGGCGGACCTATATTTCATTCTAGCATTCATAGTTTTTTGTTTAAGCTTAGCTAATAATTTCTTAAGATCACTTCTATCATTGCAGGCAAGGAAGTCTCTTTTACTTTCTTCATCCATAACATAGACCTCAGGCACAACAGGTAATTCATATTTATTAGGAGATCCTTCATAATCACTTTCATCAGTATTATTAGTTTCAATAATTTCATTCTCTCTAGCCCTAGCAAGTTGTTCATCAAGAAATTCACCAAGTGGCATAGTAGTATCAAGCATAGAAGTAGTTTCATCATAAGTATCATGCATAGCAGAAGTGGCATCATCAATAATATGCGACATATCAGAATTAATAGCAGAAGTAGGTTTAGGTGTCGCAAGCTTACACAAAACAGAAGGTGAATCAAGTGCAGAGCTAGATGGCAGTTCCTTACCTCCCCTCGTAGTTGAGGGATAAATCTTGGTTTTTGGAATCTCTCAAGTTCTTCATAATGATAAGCAGATATAAATCCCCGGCAACGGCGCCAGAAAATAGTCTTGATAACCCACAAGTATAGGGGATCGCAGCAATTTTCGAGGGTAGAGTATTCAACCCAAATTTATTGATTCGACACAAGGGGAGCCAAAGAATATTCTCAAGTATTAGCAGCTGAGTTGTCAATTCAACCACACCTGGAAACTTAATATCTGCAGCAAAGTATTTAGTAGCAAAGTAATATGATAGTAGTGGTAATGATAGCAAAATTAATGGTAGCAAAAGTAATGTTTTTGGTATTTTGTAGTGATGATAACAATAGCAACGGAAAAGTAAATAAGCGAAGAACAATATATGGAAAGCTCGTAGGCAATGGATCGGTGATAGAGAATTATGCCGGATGTGGTTCATCACGTAACAGTCATAACCTAGGGTGACACAAAACTAGCTCCAACTCATAAATGTAATGTAGGCATGTATTCCGAATATAGTCATATGTGCTTATGGAAAAGAACTTGCATGACATCTTTTGTCCTACCCTCCCGTGGCAGCGGGGTCCTAGCGGAAACTAAGGGATATTAAGACCTCCTTTTTATAGAGTACCGGACCAAAGCATTAACACATAGTGAATACATGAACTCCTCAAACTACGGTCATCATCGGAAGTGGTCCCGATTATTGTCACTTTGGGGTTGCTGGATCATAACACATAGTAGGTGACTATAGACTTGCAAGATAGGATCAAGAACTCACATATATTGATGAAAACATAATAGGTTCAGATCTGAAATCATGGCGCTCGGGCCCTAGTAACAAGCGTTAAGCATAGGAAAGTCATAGCAACATCAATCTCAGAACATAGTGGATACTAGGGATTAAACCCTAACAAAACTAACTCGATTACAAGATAAATCTCATCCAACCCATCACCGTCCAGCAAGCCTATGATGGAATTACTCACGCACGGCGATGAGCATCTTGAAATTGGTGATGGAGGATGGTTGATGATGACGATGGCGACAGATTCCCCTCTCCGGAGCCCCGAACGGACTCCAGATCAGCCCTCCCGAGAGAGTTTAGGGCTTTGCGGCGGCTCCGTATTGTAAAACGCGATGAATCTTTCTCCTTGATTTTTTTCTCTCTGAATACGAATATATAGAGTTGGAGTTGAGGTGGGAGGAGCTCCAGGGGGCCCACGAGGTAGGGGGCGCGCCCCCCACCCTCGTGGCTAGCGTGTGGGCCCCCTGGTCTTGATCTTTTGCCAGTATTTTTTATTATTTCCAAAAATAATCTCCGTGAAGTTTCGGGTCAATCCGAGAACTTTTGTTTCTGCACATAAATAACACCATGGCAATTTTGCTGAAAACAGCGTCAGTCCGGGTTAGTTCCATTCAAATCATGCAAGTTAGAGTCCAAAACAAGGGCAAAATGTTTGGAAAAGTAGATACGACGAAGACGTATTAGAGCTCAGGGCCATTCGGGGTGGACGCTTCGGTCGTCACCCTGAGGGCAATGACCGGGGCTACGGCCGAGGAGGTGGACGAGGTGGAGGACGTTGGGACGACCGCGGGCCTTGCAGGAGTGGCGCGACCAGCCTTGCGAGGACCGCTGGCAGGACCAGCCTCATGAGGGCGCTTGGAGGGACCAGCCTCGCGAGGACCGTCCTCGGGGCAACCCTGGTGTCCCTCTACCGCTGCCGCCAAGGAGGAACGACGACCACCAGCTGGACGAAGGGGCTGGGGGCTTCCAGGAGCCGCACGCCATCGCCTGCATCGGGTGGCGCTCAGGCCCCAGCCTCCCAGCGCATCTTCAAGAAGTTCTCTCACGAGGTGAACGCAACCCTCCCCAAGCTCGAGGCCACACACCCGCTCAAATGGTCCAAGTATGCCATCACCTTTAGCTCGGCGGACCAGCTCAAGTGTGCGGCAACCGTCAGTGTTCTCCTGATGCTCTGTTCGCCCATCATCAGCAATGTCCAAGTCACTAAGACCCTCATCGACGCGGCACGGGGCTCAGTGTCCTGTCCATCGAGACGTTCGACAGCCTTCAAGTGCCATATGATCAGCTCTAGCCCACTAGGCCTTTCTCAGGAGTGAATGACGGCTCCACCACCCCGATAGGACAAGTTCGTCTCCCTTTCACCTTCGGTCAGCGCGACAACTACCACACCAAGCTCGTCATCTTCGATGTCTCCCACATCCGCCTGCTGTACAATGCCATCCTTGGGTACCCAGCACTAGGCAAATTCATGGCAGTCACCCACCATGACTACAACATCCTCAAGATGCCAGGAAGCGGCGGAATCATCACGGTCCCCTGCGAACAAAGAGAAGCGGTGTGCTCCCTCAAGCGTGCCTTCCAAGATGCCTCAATCGAAGACCCTGACAGCGCGGGTGCGCAACACCCTCCTGAGGCCAACCCCAAGAAGAAGAAGCAGCTAGTCCGCTCTAGGCCTCAGGAGAGCGGCGCCTCCAGCGGAGCCACCTGAGGATCGGAGCCCGCGCCTGGGGCGCCTTCCTCCCTCGCATAGGGAGGCGCGCCCGACGCCCTCCTTGGGCAGGGCTTGGGGGCTCTCTTCTGGAGGGCCTCGGAGCTGGCCAACGTCATGAGGGAGGCGCTCCGGCACCACGTGGAGGCATGCTTCGAGGCACGTTTCCCTCAGGAGGGCACCAGGCGAGGAGCGCCTGGCGCTCAACAGTTCATCGTCAAGGCCACTCAGGAGCTTTAGGAAGAAAGAGCCACACGCGGCGACCGCCGCCCACCTGGCACTGCTCCCCACCCAGGCGAGGGTGGTGAGTTGCGCGTCTGCATTGACATCTCAGGTGTGCTTCTGGCCTTCGCGTGCTGGCCGATCTGAGGGCCCGCCTCACAGCTACGTTTGCATGCCGTTCGGCCTGCCGAGCGTGGCTGCCGCCTTCCAGTGCAACCTGCAGAGCATCCTGGCAGGTCAGGAGGCCAGGCATCACGCAATCCTGATGGAGATGGAGACGGTCCTCAGGAGGCCACATGAGCCTCCAGAGCCTCCCGAGGCTCTGGGCCTCGACGGCTCGTGAGGAGCGACTTCTTCAGCGTGCGTCTTCAGCTACCCCAACACTCCTTCGACAACCAAACCAGGTGACATTTTTTCAAGTTCATTTATCTGGGAGCGCCCCCTGGGCTGCATCATTCCCAGGCCGCATGGGCCCGTCCCTGCAGCATATATCTGCTTGCATCTTTAGTTCACCTTGCCGGGGGCGCCCCTCGGGCTGCACTAGCCCTAGGCCGCTTAGGTCCGACCCAGTGGCATGTATCGTTCTTGCATTTACCTAAGCCAGTTGCTTTTCACGCATAATCTATCTATGCTCATCACTCCCTGTTTGATTGTCGCCCGCCACGGGAACCTCTCATTCCGGCACGGCGCTTGTGCTTGGGTCTGTCCCTGCAGCACTGACAAATCTGAGCGGCCGAACTCTGGCTCGCGGCATGCCCGTGCACGTCACCTCACCAGGCCCTAAGTGCCTTCACCTCCTTGCAAAGAAACCAGTGATGGACCAGCGATCACCATGGCAATTTGTGCCCTTCCTCGTGCTAACTTGCAAGAACCTCCTGAGTACTACAGCGGGCGGTACCGCAGACTCTCCCTCTCTCTTCTCCCATGCAATTCGCTTGCGCGTTAAAAGGGGGGCTCCTGAGCATCGCGACTCAGGAGCTCTTACTGGCTCTCTAGCCCTCACCCCCTAGGCTTGACCACGGCATCGCGACCTAGCATACCAGCGGCGGCTGAGCTCGCTCGAGGGCCGGGACCTGAGGACGCAGAGCACACAGAAGAGTATGAAGTAGAGGGGGAGGCTTGCACGGGCCTAACATAGCTACCCAACAGTTGTCGATGCACAAGTCTGGCGCAACACGAGGAACCAGTTCCGGAATGCCAAGATAAATCTCGTGCCTGAATCAACCCAGCGCTACGGCATAAGATACTCGCCTTTCGCTGCCCTGCTGCGGCAATGTCGCCTCCCTTTCCCATCCTCAGGTAGCTACTTGCATGCTAAAGGGGTCCTCTTGAACATCACGCCTCAGGAGATCTTACTGGACCTCGGGCCCTCACCTCCTGGCCTTGACCACGACATCGTGACCTGGCATTCTAGCAACGGGTGCAGCCTGCCTGGGGACCAGGACCTGTCGGCGTAGAGCACCAAGCTTCCGCAGGGTTGGAAAGGGGAGACCAAGCCTTAGCAGGACATGCGTTCGCAAATTTTCACAATAAGAACAATATGAACAAAAGACATTACAGACGCTTTACACGCCCCCTTGGGGTCCGTTTCAATTCCTCGCAGGGAACAAAAAGAAGGGATTTCCTAGGAGCTCTATCTACACGCGCCGAACATCACCGACGCCATCATCAACAGTGGGCCTCCGGAGGCCGGCGCCAACCCCATCCAGATCAGCAACGGCGACGGCGGGATGCGGTGACCTTGCTCCGGGCCCGGCGAGAGCTCAGGGGAACGTAACTATCGTCGCTTCTCTCCGGAGTCTCGGCGAGCTCAGGAGTGTCGCTGGACCACCAAGAGTCGCCGCTGTCACTGGAGGAGCTGCGGGGGAAGGCCAGCGGCAGGCCCGGCGCTAGCCGCTGCACCGTCCTGGCGACCCCCTTCAGGGCAGCACTCCAAGCGGCGGCCTTCCTCGTCGAAGACCTTGAAGAACATCATGGAGGCGCCGTCGTAACTGAAATGGATGGAGAGGGTGCCTTCCGCACGGCAGACCCGGGCGATGTCGCCCCAGCCTCGAGTCATGAAGATCCTCCCAGAGGAGACGGCTTCAACCTTCTCTCTGGTCGCTGGGGTGTCGCTGATAACCCACAAGTATAGGGGATCGCAACAGTTTTCGAGGGTAGAGTATTCAACCCAAATTTATCGATTCGACACAAGGGGAGCCAAAGAATATTATCAAGTATTAGCAGCTGAGTTGTCAATTCAACCACACCTGGAAACTTATTATCTGCAGCAAAGTGTTTAGTAGCAAAGTAATATGATAATAATGGTAACAGTAGCAAAAGGTAATAATAGCAAAAGTAATGTTTTTGGTATTTTGTAGTGATGATAGTAATAGCAACGGAAAAGTAAATAAGAGAAGAACAATATATGGAAAGCTCGTAGGCAATGGATCGATGATGGAGAATTATGTCGGATGCGGTTCATCATGTAACAATCATAACATAGGGTGACACAGAACTAGCTCCAACTCATCAATGTAATGTAGGCATGTATTCCGAATATAGTCATACATGCTTATGGAAAAGAACTTGCATGACATCTTTTGTCCTACCCTCCCGTGGCAGCGGGGTCCTAATGGAAACTAAGGGATATTAAGGCCTCCTTTTAATAGAGTACCGGAACAAAGCATTAGCACATAGTGAATACATGAACTCCTCAAACTATGGTCATCACCGGTAAGTATCCCGATTATTGTCACTTCGGGGTTAACGGACCATAACACATAATAGGTGACTATAGACTTGCAAGATAGGATCAAGAACTCTCATATATTGATGAAAACATAATAGGTTCAAATTTGGAATCATGGCACTCGGGCCCTAGTGACAAGCATTAAGCATAGCAAAGTCATAGAAACATCAATCTCAGAACATAGTGGATACTACGGATCAAACCCTAACAAAACTAACTCGATTACATGATAGATCTCATCCAACCCATCACCGTCCAGCAAGCCTATGATGGAATTACTCACGCACGGCGATGAGCATCTTGAAATTGGTGATGGAGGATGGTTGATGATGACGATGGCGACAGATTCCCCTCTCCGGAGCCCCGAACGGACTCCAGGTCAGCCCTCCCGAGAGGTTTTAGGGCTTGGCGACGGCTCCGTATGGTAAAACGCGATGAATTCTTCTCTCTGGTTTTCCCCCCCGAAAGCAAATATATAGAGTTGGAGTTGAGGTCGGAGGTGCTCCATGGGACCCACGAGGTAGGGGGCGCTCCCTGGGGGGGCAGGCGCGCCCCCCCACCATCGTGGATAGGTGGTGGGCCCCCTGTTCTTCATCTTTTGCAAGGATTTTTTATTATTTCCTAATAGATGTTCCATGAAGTTTCAGGTCATTCTGAGAACTTTTGTTTCTGCACATACACCATAGCAATTCTGCTGAAAACAGCGTCAGTCCGGGTTAGTTCCATTCAAATCATGCAAGTTAGAGTCCAAAACAAGGGCAAAAGTGTTTGGAAAAGTAGATACGACGGAGACGTATCAACTCTCCCAAGCTTAAACCTTTGCCTGTCCTCAAACAATTCAGTTGACAAACTGAAAGTGATAAAGAAAAACTTTTACAAACTCTGTTTGCTCTTGTTGTTGTAAATATGTAAAGCCAGCATTCAAGTTTTTAGCAAAGATTATGACTAACCACATTCACAATAACGCTTAGGTCTCAAGTTTACTCATATCAATGGCATAATCAACTAGCGAGCAATAATAATAAATCTCGGATGACAACACTTTCTCAAAAAAATCATAATATGATATAACAAGATGGTATCTCGCTAGCCCTTTCTGAGACCATAAAACATAAATGCAGAGCACTTTTAAAGATCAAGGACTGACTAGACATTGTAATTCATGGTAAAAGAGATCCAGACAAGTCATACTGAATGTAAACTAATAGTAAATAATGCAAATGACAATGGTGCTCTCCAACTGGTGCTTTTCAATAAGAAGATGATGACTCAACATGAAAGTAAATAGATAGGCCCTTCGCAGACGGAAGCAGGGATTTGTAGAGGTGCCAGAGCTCGGGTTTGAAATAGAGGTGAATAATATTTTGAGCGGTATACTTTCATTGTCAACATAACAACCAAGAGATGGCAATATCTTCCATGCAACACACATTATAGGCGGTTCCCAAATAGAATGGTAAAATTTATACTCCCCCTCCACCAACAAGCATCGATCCATGGCTTGCTCGAAACAACGAGTGCCTCCAACTAACAAGTGTCCCAGGGGGAGTTTTTTTTGCAATTATTTTGATTTAGTTTGCATAAAGCATGGGACTGGGCATCCCGGTGTGTCAGGACCCCGATTCCAAGTCACATCGATCTAGCCGGTAACACTTCATATCACTTTGCGGCCTCACGGACGGTATTCCCACGAGTGTCGCCTTACCATGGCTCGGGACTGTTAGCGCCTTTTGGCTCACATATATGATAGTGTCGCTGGCATCCATGTGATAGGGAACCCGGGCCGACATGGCTAGTCGTGAACCCAAAGCGGCACCAACCTATGGGGACAGGCATACATGAATCACATCGAGCATGTCGGTCAGCAGCATGTGAATCCGGCTGTAGCACTGGGCTAACAGGACTCCGGGTGTCACCGCGTGACATTTACCCAAAGGGACAGACACAAGAACGAAGTGAAACACATGCCGGCCAGTCAAGTGTCCTGAGCAGTAGTGCTGGGCTAACAGGACTCCGGTGAACCGGGCTGTAGCGGACTACTATGGCTCATGGAAGCACTAGACTACATTTCCCCATAAGAGAGGCTGCCAAGGATAAACAACTAGATTGTCGGATCCCACACATACCAAGCATTTCAATCATACACACAATATGCTAGATATGTGTAAATACAACATGGCATCACAACATAACTCTACAACTCAAGTATTTATTCATTAGGCTCCGAGGAGCAACATATTACAAACATGGGTCTCATGACCCAACAATCATAGCATACAAATCAAAGCACATGCGGAAGCTTAACATGTCTGAGTACAGATATCTACAAATGAAAAAGGCTGTGAAGTCTGACTATCTACCAGATCCTGTCGAGGGCACAAGATCGTAACTGAGGTATCAAGCTAAACGTCGAAGTCCACACGAAACTACTAGCGAGACTGAAGTCTCTCTGCAAAACATAAATTAAGCAAACGTGAGTACAAAAGTACTCAGCAAGACTGTCAGGACCGGTTTTCCAATAAAAATATTTATTGAGAAACCAATCTTTTGAGTCCAGTATGAGAAAATTTCTCCTTACCGGTAGACAAATTCTTGATACAATAAGCCAGTAGCATAAAATGTATTACAGGGTCGAGCTACGGTTGCTCAACCAAATTATTACAAACACGCCAATAATTATACATAAAGGCGAACACGACACAGTGGTGTGGAGGCATACTACTGACTCGAGGATAGGGCGGTGGTGGAAAAACACAGCGGGGAGTGAGATACATGACTCTGGGGACTCGACCTCCTCCTCACTAATAGGCTCCAGACGTGAAGAGCTGCGTCGGGTAGATGGAGCGGGTGCCAGGGGCGGAGCAACACGAATAGGAGTAGGCACAACGGGTGGTGCAGTGCGCGCTGGAGTGGGCGCAATGGCCTGGTTGAACTCTTCGGTGGTAGGCAGGCGACGAGTAGGTGCATAAGATGCTGATGAAGAGACAAAAGTCAGTGGCGGTGCGGCGGGCAGGAGCTCCCTCCTGTTGGCGGCACAGCCATGGATTGAGTCCATGCGGGCAGCTACGAAGTCGTCCACCAGGTTGTCGAAGGCTGCCTCCAGAGCCCGGAGATACTCAATAAGCATCTCAAAAGCCTCATCT